>NC_061794.1:8741783-9094783 GCF_021462225.1 Girardinichthys multiradiatus | reverse complement strand
CCTTCTTTATCAGCTTGTTGAGCTTTTCTAAGTCCCTGGCTCTAATGCTGCTTCCCCAGCAGATGATGCCAGAATAGATCACACTCTCCACAACAGACTTATAGAAGATATGCAGCATCTTGCTGCAAACACCAAAGGACCCAAGCTTCCTCAAGAAGTACAGTCTGCTCTGTCCCTTCTTGTAGACGGCTTCACAGTTGCATCTCCACTACAGTCTGTTGTCCAGGTGAACACCGAGGTATTTATACTCCTCCACCACCTCCACTTCTTCTCCCATGATGGAAATAGTTTTTGACTTATTCCTGTTTCTCTTAAAATCTACAATCATCTCATTTGTTTTAGTCATGTTCAAGATGAGATGATTGTTTCCACACCATGTCACAAAGCGGTCCACCACCTTCCTGTATTCAGCTTCTTGTCCATCTCTGATCCACCACACAACTGCAGAATCATCCAAGTATTTCTGCAGATGACAGGAGTCTGTCTTGTACTGGACGTCTGAGGTGTACAGAGTGAAAAGGAATGGTGAGAGTACAGTCCCCTGTGGTGCTCCTGTGCTGCTGACTACCTGGTTAGACACATAATCCTTCAGTCTCACAAACTGTGGTCTGTTTGTCAGGTAGTCCTTGATCCAGGAGATTGTTGAGGCCTCCACCTGAGTCTTCTGGAGTTTCTGACAAAGCAAATCAGGTTGGATTGTGTTAAATGCATTGGATAAATCAAAAAACATGATCCTCACAGTGCTGCTAGCTTTGTCCAGATGACAGTGGGTTTGTTGAAGCAGGTGTATGATGGCATCTTCAACTCCAACTCCACAGCAATAAGCAAACTGAAGGGGGTCCTGATAGTTTGTTGTTGATTACTCAGGTGGGCCAACAGGAGTCTCTCTAGGACCTTCATGATGTGGGATGTCAGGGCAATAGGTCTATAGTCATTGAGGACTGATGGGTGAGTTTTCTTTGATACCGGAACAAGACAGGAGGTCTTCCACAACACTGGAACCTTCTTCTGGGCCAGGCTAAGGTTGAAGAGGTGCTGCAGAATCCCACAGAGCTGCTCTGCACAGCCCTTCAGGACTCTAGGGCTGACATGACCTGGACTTGCAGCCTTATTCTGATTCAGTCTCTCCAGTTGCATCTTCATCTGACTTCTTGAGACACACAGGTGGAAGGGGGTGGCAAAGGAAGCAAAGGGGGTGGCAAAGGAAGCATCAGCATCTTCTGATATGGTTGAAGGCAAACATGTGGAAGCAGAAGGGTCTAGGGCTGAGGTGGAAGATAAAACATTGTCCAGTAACATTGACGTGTTACTGGACAGCTGTGGGTCCTGTAGGTCAAAGGAGGGTGGGATGTCTGTTTGGCTGTGAGCAGGAGAGGAGGATGCTGAGCTTGTTTCTGAACTGAACCTATTGAAGAATGTGTTCACTTCATTGGCTCTGTCCAGACCTCCATCGGTCTGATCATCCTTCTGCTTGAAGCCTGTGATCTTCTTCATCCCTGACCACATATCTCTGATATTGTTTTGCTGGAGCTTGCTCTCCAGCTTCTTCTTGTACACCTCCTTGCTGTCTCTTATCTTGACTTTAAGTTGCTTCTGTATACTCCTCAATAATTCTCTGTCTCCCTCTCTGAAGGCTCTTTTTTTCTTGTTAAACAGGTCCTTCAGGTCACTGGTGATCCAAGGTTTGTTATTGAGGAATCAACTCACGGTTCTGGTGGGGATGTTGTTATCCACACAAGATTTTAATCTGATTTGCCTAGAGGAGGTCTTGCTGTAGAGATGTATGAGTCCTTGACATTTGCATAAAACAAATCCAATTTTTTGTTTTCTCTGGTAGAGCAGCTGACAAACTGTTGAAACATTGGAAGTGTAGTAGAGAATGGAGCGTGGTTAAAATCACCAGAAATTGCCACAAAAGCATTGGGGTTTTGTGTCTGTCGCTTAGCAACAACTGAGCTGATGGCATCACATGCAGTGTCGGCAACAGCGGAAGGTGGAACGTAAACTGTTGCCAAAATAACACTGGTGAACTCTCTGGGTAAATAATATGGACGAAAACTTACTGCCAACAGTTCAATATCTGGACTGAAGAGACGACACTTCACAGTAACATGTCCTGGATTACACAATCTGTTGTTCACAAATACTGCCAGTCCACGTCCTTTACATTTGCCGCTCCTCTTTAAATCTCTGTCTGCTCGTATGGTTAAAAAGCCCGGCAGAGAGATGCTGGAGTCTGGGATATCATCCTGCAGCCATGTCTCAGTAAAACACATAATACTGCATTCCCGGTACTCTGGCTGGGTCCTGTGTAGGGCTTGGAGTTCATCCAACTTGTTTCCCAATGATCTCACATTGCCCATCATAATCGACGGAAGACATGGTTTGAACTTCCTCCTTCTCTCTCTTCTCTTTGCTCCTGCTCTGCATCCACAGAGTCTCCTTTTCAACTCACCAGGGATTTGGGGTTGTAGTTGAAGTATTATTTTAACTTTTGAGATATTAACCAGCCGCTCCCAGTTGTAAGAAACAACCTCATTGCCATGGCAATGCATCAAAACAAATGTCAACAAGTAGAAAAGTATTAGGAAAAATCCTTCAAGCTGCACAGCATCCGACACCGGAGAGGACAGTCGTCCAAAAAAAAATCAACTGTATCCATCACAGGAGGAAGAGTTCCCAAAAAAGATTAAATTAGAATCAAAAGTAACAGAGCTACTCCAACCTGCTCCCACCTTGAGCAGCGCAATTCTAGGGTTAGGGTTAGGGTTACACATCTCGAGAACGAGCCGGACGTTTTGATATATATCTTGTGGGGGTGCGCGTTGCGGTTCGGGATGCATTAATTCAGGCGGAAGAAGAATAAATGAAGAGTCCAATTTAGAGGTGGATAGTAACAGGTGCCTCCATGCATTGCATGGGGCATGGAATCCATTGCTTCGACAATCTGACAATAACATCCCTCCTCGCTGTCTTATCATCTGTCCTGTCAGTGCTGCTACTTACATACTCGTTTCAGCTTGTTAACCATCATAAGCTAGGCTATTTGCTTAGCTAGCAAGCTGGTTTCGGACAAAGCGGGAGAAATATCACTTTTTTATGTTATAACCTTGCACTTATTGAACAAGTGATGTGATAAATGACTTACTGGCCTTTACACATTGGTGCAGTTTCCTCATCAAGTGTGTCTGACCCGCTCTGAAAACGGAGCTGCCAAGAGTAGCAGCCAGTAGCCCCTCCCGTTGGAAACAGCATGTGCATGTGGACCAAACCACTTTGTGGGAAAGGGTTGTTGAGATCTTTTAACAATTAGGAAACGTTTTTTGCATACTATCTAACTTGGATCACTTTAGCTGTGCTTTTATAAAATATTACTATATTATCATTTAAAAAATGTTTTTGTATTTACAATGACTATTGGGGGGGACATCTTTCTGGAAGGGGGGGACACATCCACTCTGTCCCCCCATGATTTCCGCCTGTGCCAGAAGGTAACCCGATCAGAAGCCTGAACCACCTTAACTGACTCCTTTTGATGTGGAAGAGCAAAGGCTCTACTTCGGACTCACACGGATGATGGAGTTTTGTATGCCAACTCCAAGTCAGAAACCATTCATTCTACAGAAGAATCTCCTTTCAGCCGCTTGTATTCTGGATCTTGTTTTTTGTTTGTTTTTTTTATTTGTCAGGGTTCATATCTCATGACCACAGGGGACACAGATAGACCAGTAAATTGAGAAATGGCTTTTTGGCTCAATTCCTTTTTCATCACAACAGAAGGAAAGTCCGCATGACTGCAGACAAGGGACCAGTTCATCTATGCATCTTCAACTCCATACTACTATTACTCATGCACACTAATCCAAGACACCTAAACTCCTCTGTTTAAAGCTGCCCCCAACATGAACTGACTCCCACCTTTTTCTGGTTGAGAACAATGGCAAATACAAAAAGCACACCCTCTCTCTGTTTTGAGGCTTCAGCATTGGATTTGTACCCAGAAGTCAGACTTTCCAAGATCTAATTTGGAAAAATCAAATAGAAAACAAACTGAAGTCAGAAATCTGACCTGAAAGGTAGGAGGTCTCTGGAAAAACCCAGTTCAAATTCAATTTGGCTGTACCCTGGCACAAAACTCATTTGTGAACATGTTTCTTTAGTGCCTGAATGCACAAGAAGGAGAGATGTACATTGCTGTTGGCTTGTACTGCCAGTACAATACCTTATAAGCTGTTTATACCCAAATTTTTTCACATTTAGTCATGCTACAACTACAAACTTCAGTACACTTGTCAAATGAGCCAACACAAAGTAGTGGGTAATTTTAGAATAGAAGGGAACAGATACAAGGTTTTCAAAATTTCTTGCACAGGAAAATATGAAAATTAAGGCGTGCATTTATGATCAGTCCCTCTGTGTCAATACTTTGTAGAACAACAATTTGCTACAATTAAACTTCGAAGTCTTTTGAGGTGTGTATAAGCTTTGAACATCCAGAGACTAAGAAGTTTGCATATTCTTTTTTGCAGAAAGGCTGAAAGTCAGATTGGTAGGGAAGTGTCTGAATGTCCCTTTACACAGATTTTCAATTGGATTTTGCTACGAATTTTTACTAGGCCAGTCTAACATATGAATATGCTTTAATCAAAACCACTCCATTGTAGCTCTTATTCTATGTTTGAGTTTGTCTTGCTAGAATGCAAACCTCTGCCCAAGTCTCTGGGAGCCTCTAACAAGGCGCTAAATGAAAATAAACAGCCTGAATGTAGCACCATCCATCTCCACATTAACTCTGACCAGTTTCCCAGCTGAAGAATATCACTCTCATGGCATGAAGCTGCCACTACTTTGTTTCCCCTTGGGAATGGTGTGTTCAGTGTTAGTTTTCTGCCAAATACGGCTGTTTGTATAACTAAAAAGTTAATTTTTGTCTCATCCAACCAAAGCATCTTTTTGCATGTTTGCCCTGTCCTCTGGCTTATAGCAAACTGAAAACAGGATATCGCATGGCTTTCTTTTAACACTGGGGTTCTTCTTGTAGCTCTTCGATAAAGGTCAGATTTGCAGAGGGCATTACTAGTAGTTTTCCTGTCGCCAGATTCTACAACGGGGGTTGTAGAAGAGTTACCATGGCGGTGTCTTGTTAGGCAACACTCTCTTTATTTTCAGATCATGAAATGGAATGCTCAGTAAGATGTTCAAAGCTTTGGATAGCTTTATGCAACCCAACCCTGCTTTAAACTTTCTCCCTGGTGCATCTGCTGTGTACCTTTGTCTTCATGATGCTGTTTGTTCACTAATATTCTCTCACAAACACCTGACACACCCTTCACAGATGGTTGTATTTATACTGAGATTATATTATACACTGACACACTCTAAATACTAATTAGGTGACTTTTGAAGGAAAGTGGTTTTGGTCAGTGAAATCAACCATCCAGTGTTGCCACATGCTTAAACACAGTACATACCTTTCTTTCTTAATTCAACCCCAGAGAGACTCACACAGGTAAAAGCCTTACAGGATGATTGGCTGAAGAGGAATGATGACTTGATGTTGATTGGCTGGAGCAGAGGCACATGATGAGGTAATTGGATGAGGCAGGAGAGGTTGAGGTAAGTCTTCCATATTAAATTTTCATCTAAGCTTCATTTGGCGTGATAAACTGAACTTGACTGCATTGTATTAATGAATTAGAATTTATTTATTTAAATCCATATCTGCCTATATGATTGGATTGAATTGATCAAATATTACCTTATATAAATTGGAACTGTTTGTCTTGTAAAGTAGCCTGAGGTGACACATGTTGTGAATCGGTACTATGTAAAAAAAAAAAACAAATGAACTGATGTATCAGACTAAAAGGAGGCTAAACACACATGCACACTAGACCTTTGGGATTTATATTTGTAAAACATTTCACAAACCATGTATCATTTTACTTCCACTTCACAGTCATGCCTTGCCCTGTGTTGGTCCCCAAAAATGCATGGAAGTCTGTGGTTGTAATGTGAAAAAAAGTGAAAACGTTTAGTGAGTATAAATACAGGCCCATTCAGTAAATTAGAATATTATTAAAAGGTTCATTTATTTTAGTAACTTAGCTTAATAAATTAAACACATTATATAGATCAACTGCACACAAAGTAATGTTTTCAAGCCTTTCTTTCCGTTAATTATGTGGATTGTTTGCTTACAGCTGATGAAAACATGACATTTAGGATTATAATATTACATCAGACCAATAAAATAAGCTTTTTGATGCAGAAATATGGGTTTTTTGGAAGGTATATTTTATGCCTGCTTAAAGATTGTTATTTTCAAACAATACTCTTAATCTGACAAACAATCCTCATTGGAACACATATTCTAATTTATTGAATACGACTTGAGAAAAGGCACTGTAGTAATTAGTCTTCAGACTGATTGTAACATTCAGAAAATCACACTCATGCAAGTGGAACCCAAGTCAGCCAAGATATAGCATCATTCCCAAAAGCCCCTTCCCTACAGAGGAGGTGGTAATCCAGATATCTGCTTCAAGCCACTGGGATTGCCTTTCAACACTATTCCACACAGACCACAAATAACATGAATCCCCATTAATTGATACATTTTAGGATTCTTAGTTGAATTGTAATGTTGGGACCCCAGCCATGAGTTACATGGGCCAGTGAGAACCTTTCTAGAATTTTCAAAATAAATCACAGTAACCTACTCCTAACTCAGCCCAGGAACAGAAGGACAGCAGACTTCCTGTGATGTCACTGTTTGAATAAAAACCCCGCGTTCCAACAAACAGACCTCTTCCATACATAGGTCCACAGCAGAGCTGGAAGGAGAGACAACGTCTCCTTGCTGGCAAGCAGACATAACTCTTCAACTTGGATCCAGAGTGACTACGATCACATGCAACAAAGTAATGATTTGCTGTTCAAGTATCCGCCATTCATTCATATAAAGGGTGTAATGAGACGACTTGACTTTTCTTCTGAGGCCTCCAGAAGCAGCCCTAATCAAAGCAGATTTCCCCCACGGCCTGGAAAAGAAAGTCAGGACCACATCGCACGCCTTCCTGCGTGCACGTCCAGGTAGCATCGTGGCCACTTTGTCGTACGGTTCGGCCGGGCCAGCTAAAGCCCTTCCTCAAACCTACGGAGGTTAGCTGCAAGCTAACCATTTGTTTACCCACATGTGGATGTTTCCCTCAATGCCCAGGACAACTTATCTTCAGCACGGTTCACGTAAGAGGTAGTGTTTGGGCAGAGAAGATTTCTGTGTTGTGTCTTTAAAGTTAAGACAAACTTTGTTTAAAGGGTGGTTTTTAAACACAGAAGATCAGCCATAACGTGCCATCCACGCTTATGCATTTCAACCCTTTTATTAGTGGAATTTTAAAGGTATGTGTTTGATTCTGGTAACCAGCCATAAGTTTCTTTTGTTAGCTCCAACCGCTAATGGCTAAGAACACATGCTCGCCTACTTTATGAGTCAGCTGAAGATCATTTACCCACAAAGGTTTTTAGTTTGCAATCTAGGAAATAATATTTCTTTAAATATTATTATACTAAACGTGATGACTAATTAAACACCATTAGGACCCATTTATCCAAAAGGTTATGTCAGTCAGTCAGTCATTTTCTACCGCTTATTCCATAGTGGGTCGCGGGGGAGCTGGTGCCTATCTCCAGCAGTCTATGGGCGAAAGGCAGGGTACACCCTGGACAGATCGCCAGTCCATCGCAGGGCAACACACAAACAACCACATATACACTCATTCATATACCTAAGGTCAATTTAGAGTGACCAATTAACCTAACAGGCATGTCTTTGGACTGTGGGAGGAAGCCGGAGTACCTGGTGAGAACCCACGCATGCACGGGGAGAACATGCAAACTCCATGCAGAAAGACCCCAGGCCGGGAATCGAACCCAGGACCTTCTTGCTGCAAGGCAACAGTGCTACCGTGCAGCCCCAAAAGGTTATGTTCTTATTCAAAATAATATTTCCATAAATATTATTATAATAAATAAAGGCAGCTAATTAAACACCATTGAGAATGAGTCATCCAGAAGGTTGGTTTTATTTAGCAAATCATTCGTTAAAATGGAGTGATAATGAAAATTCAATGTGGGAGACTCACCCACTCCTCCAGCTTCATCCAATGGCTCGTCCGTGTGTCTCCGCTCCAACCAATCAGCATCAAGTCTGCAGTAATCCTCAGCCAATGATACTTCTTGGCTCCACATTTAAAGTCTGCCATTCATGGATCTCCCAGCTGTCAGCCGAACTTCGACCCTCCTCCACCCCATCACCTCCATCGGATTCCCAGCTTCTCCAGTTCTCTTATCATCAGTATCGGATCCTGGGGGGAAGACAATTCTAATTCTAACTCTAAGACATTCATTCAAGTTCATGTCATTATCAGCATTCATGTCTTCCTCTGCGGTCTGAGCGCCAAACTAATAAACATCTGTTGTGTAACTTCTCTAATTGCATTTCGTGTTTCTTATTGTGAGTCTCTACAGGATTGAAATGTTATTTTATTAAAATAATGTTTTATCTGATCTTGCATTGTGAATGGTTGTTTAAAGGTATACCAATTATTGCCTAAGTTAGTTCCAAGACTAACCTAACTTCATTTCCACATTCTTCAAGATAATCCTTGTTTCTCAAACATAAACATTGTATTTTAATGTTGCATCACTCTTTCGGTCATGGTTTTCAACCATCTTTGATTCACTTGTTTATATTGTACATAGCCCATTAGTCTTCCTTATTCTTTCATTCTGCTTAGTAGTTTAGTTGGGTTGTTTTAGCATAGTAAAGAGTTTGTTGATTTAAATATGTTTGACTTTGAGTTGACTTATTTTTGTTAAATTCTTGTATTTTAAGAAATTGTGTGAATTCATTCTGTGTGTGTACGGAGTTTTGCTGTTCAATAATATCAGAGCTTTGCTCATCCCTTTCAATTGTGTCCTAATGCCACCGCCTTATTGTGCTGGTATTCAAAGGACAACACTTAATAGACTCAAATATTATTTAATACAATATTAAAGTCAGTCAGTCATTTTCTACCGCTTATTCCATAGTGGGTTACGGGGGAGCTGGTGCCTATCTCCAGTAGTCTATGGGCGAGAGGCGGGGTACACCCTGGACAGGTCGCCAGTCCATCGCAGGGCAACACACAAACAACCATGCACACACTCATTCATACACCTAAGTGCAATTTAGAGAGACCAATTAACCTAACAGGCATGTCTTTGGACTGTGGGAGGAAGCCGGAGTACCCGGTGAGAACCCACGCATGCACAGGGAGAACATGCAAACTCCTTGCAGAAAGACCCCAGGCCGCCTTATTGTGCTGGTATTCAAACGACAACACTTAATAGACTGAAATATTATTTAATACAATACTAAAGTATTAATATTAAATAATATATTCATAATCACAACATTAATACGTTCCTGAATTTCTAACTGGTTCATTCTTCATTATTAGTCAGTTCTAACAATTCTTGAACCACCTGGAATTTGTGACTAAAAGTTTTTAGCAGCTCAAAATTTTGGTGCCAAACTCTAGAATCCTAAACATCAGTTAAACAATTACTTCATTTATAACATTTTAACTTCTAATTATTAACAGTTATCATTAAAATTACATTCACTCCTGAGGGACTATCCTCATCAATTTTTATTATATCTTATTGGAAAATCCCACAAATTGTCAAGAATAGTAACAAATTCAAATTTAATCATACCTGATTCTTAAAAGCATTTGCCACATTGTTAACTGACTCTTGACATTCATGCAGCATTCTTAATAGATTCTTGTAAATCATAATGAATTCTGGATAATAAGCATACAAATCAAGCCGAATCTCACAGTTACTCTTTGTCCATCGTATCTGTGTCTTAACTAATTGATAGGGCATCACAACTTGGAAAATTCACAAAATTTAGCAACTCTTGGTGATTCATATTATTTGTGGTCTGTGGGGAATAGTGACTTTAGCTAGAATGATAACCCATGGGTCAGAGGTTTGTAACTTGGTCATACTTATTTACTGCAAGTTACTTTATAAGCAAGGAACTGCCAGACCAGGAATGTTAGTCCAATTGTCCTTGGCTGGAATATTTGTCCACAGGTGCCAGACGCAACATAGATCTGAAGCAGCTCTCACTCTATCTTGTTTAACTAAACATTGATTCAGTGATTCAGAAAAGCAAAAAATTCAAACGTTTCTCAGGTTGTGCTGTAAACATTTTGAATACGTAAAGTAAAATGCAAATACTAACAAAAATCACTTGGATTAGAATGTACAGTGTTCCCAGTGCATCTGCATGCATAGAAATAAAACCAATTAAAGGGATTTAGAGCTTTACTCACTTTTAAAACACACTGCTACCAGTTTAATCACAACTGTATCACAACACTGATGAGGTTTTAGAAAAAATATTAGGTTATTTATTTATTTATTTTGGAGTTACCAACTCTGCTCACCCTTAATCAGAGGCTTCACAGTGACCTGAGGCCCAGATCCATCACTGTGCATAAAGTTGAGCCTGACATAATATTATTTATGTAAGACTTGCCAGGTCTTCTGTAATGTTGATGTTGAGTCACATAGCTAAAAATATCACACGGACCCAACTGTACACAGATGCACACACAGACTCTGGCGTGGCCCATGAGTAGAGACTCCACAGGCTGTCACAGTAAGTACCTGCTATTCATCAGTGGCTTCCTCTTCTGTGAGGTCCACATGGAGCAGCTACAACACTAGGCAACCAGCAGTGCTTTTCACCAAATTAGGTCTTGTATCTATTTTTAAGGTACAATAAATCCCACACACCCTTGGTTCAATAGAGTATATAACATACAGTGGATATGAAAAGTCTACACAACCTTGACAAAAGGTACTTTTTTGAGATTAAGACCATGAGCAATCATTTCATCCAGTAAAATGAAATTAAAACACAAATTTTCACTTTTAGAAAGGGGTCGTTTGGTTTGGACATCTGGTAAGAATGCTTTCTGGATTAGGTGTTTCAGACCTATTTAACTGAGAAGGACGCTCGATGTAGATCCCTGGCTCGCTGGAGAGCTCATACCTCACAGTCGGTTAAAGAATGCCTTGGAGTCCACCAGATCACCTAAAGGTAGCTTGAATCTCTGATTAAGCTTTTGCTCCGTGGGACTTGGTCTTGGATGAATGGTAAACCATGGACAGATGGATATGGTTGCCACATGTCCTTTACAATATGGAATCATTCTACATTTGAACTTTAAAATGTGCATTCTCTAGGGCTGGAAATTACTGTATAATGAACATATTCTATATTTCGTGCTTTATTCTACATGGGATGTCAAAGATGACTAAATCGTGACTTTATAAGCTTAAATTCCCGATCACATTGTACAATATTTATTTTAAACCTAAAAAGGAAACATGGCTTGTGTTTAAAATGCTGCTCTACCAGTCACTGGTCACTGAACATTGGTCTGATGTTTCGGTGCTTGGCTCCCATCAACCTGTGTCAACTCTTTTAATTTAGTTTGTATATTTTGCAGGTAATGTTGTGATCTTTTTACTGTTTATCATCTGTTTGAAGGGTCAGATATTTTTTTGTAATAAGCAGGGAAAACCTCATAATTGACAGAAATAAAGGCTTGAAAACATCAGCCTTTCTGTAATTAATTTATTTAATGTGTTTTACTTTGTGAATTGAGTTATACTTTGTTTCACATGCCAGGATTTTTATGCCTATTTTTTACCCAATTTTGTACCGTGATGGTTCTTAAGATAATCTTATGAGATATTCCTGCTGCGTGTGGTGTGTTAAGGGTGATCGAGACGCTTGAAGGACGTCGGGACCACTCAGACCTCGAATCCGGGATATTCAACATGGTGTATTGTCTTGGCCTGATATCCTAGTGTGTGGAGTGTGCCCTGAGGACAAACGAGCACACAGCTTGTTGAACATGATGTGTAGCCAATCAGAAACAGGGAAGGGAATTAATCTGAACTCATGTTTGATCTAGAGGGTTCGCGAGATTTCCCATCTGACATCTCAATGTTCGTGAGTGAAAATCTTGTCGTGTGTGGTGTGTTGTGCTTGTCTTGTGGCTGTACATCACACACTGTAGGACCAAACCTGTCATGTTATAATTTTTTTCTGTCACGTGTGGGATCTCTCAGATTTTGAAAATCAGTTAACAAGTTTAAAATCTTGCCATTTGCAACAGGCATTACTGGAATGAATGAAGTGAGGTTAATCAGATTCACTATGGGTGTTTAGTGTGTAAATACACTTTTGAAATTAAATAAAACGGTGCTTCAACATAGTTTTATATCAAAGGGGTACACACTTACCTCACCAGGTAATTGTACCTTTTTAAATTTTTTTTACAGTTTTCACTCAAACAGTTTTGTTTGTTTTTTAATTGAATTGAACAGAGTTTGTGTCACATTAAAGGTGGCAAAGGTTTGGAAAAACTACTTTTGAAGTTTTGAAAACTACTGTATATGCATACTTATGTTTCTATTGGGGCAAATAACATACCCTATTACATTTCAAAATAACTAACAGCAGCTAACAGTTTGCGTGTTAATTTAGGCCTTAGAATTGAGCAATACATGATTTGAGTAAATGCTCTTACGCAATTAGGTTCTTCTATAGACATGCTCTTCTATAGAGGGCTCAACTTGGACTTGCCAGCATCTCTGACTATGAATACTACCAGTCATGTCAGTTTTTGTGTGGTCCTAATCTGCTGTCTCTGCCTCGTAGAACAGGCTGTGGACCCACAGGACTCCTAACGGCAAACCTCTTTCACTTAGTAACATTTAGCCTACCACAGTCAGCCTAACTCATTCATGAAGAATCTGTTGACCTCAACCTACCTCACTGTTACCACAAACATTTGACTAATCCCTTCACTTCTTTAGCCATCCGTCAAGAATCCTGTGCCAACTTCTCCAGGATGTTAAACAAAACTCTGGGATTTTTCAGCAAGAGTGGAAATGACAGGATGTTGGTTAGGTGAAAAACCTTGTGCAGTTACCTCACAAGGTGATGATGGCCTTTTAAATTCATTCATTTTTACAGATGGGATATATTTACCGGGCTCAGTGATCCTGACCAATCACATGTATTTGCTGCCATGATAATTCAGATTCCATAAAACCGTATTCTCTTTTAGGTTTTTAATATTATCTTTGTTAAATCAGATGAAAAAATAAAATAAACCAGATTTTCTTGACCATTAAAATCTCAATCACTGTATATGTATGGTTCTTTGTATTTGTGGTACATTCTCACACCCTCAATGGTTTCTTAAAATGCTTAGAATTTCAGCTTTTATTAAATTCTTGGACACAGCTCTGTAGTTCCAGGAATATTAAATGACAATGGTAAAATAATTTCAAAGCTAAAAAACAGTGTATAGAATTTAGAAGAAAATTTGTGAGCATAGAAACTATGTCAAAAAAGAAGGCATTTGTCAGTACACTTTTGAAAAAGCAATAGGAGGTGTCAGGTGAGATTGAAAGTTGAAGATATTGCAAAGGTGTTGTGGTTTTGAAATTAATTTCTGTTTTTTGCATTTTCAAGCAACAAGGTCTCAAAATTACGGTAAAACTAAGTTCACCCACTTTGTATTCAAGTTATGTATATATCAGAGTGTTCTGGAAATCATTAGATCTTTACCTAAGATCTGAAAATGTTTCAAATCTATCCAAGAGTTTACAAAAAAATCATAGACCAGACCAGGGTACAGAATTCCAGACATCAGGGTATGGTACAGTTATAGAACCAGACACAACTGAATGAGATGGAAGACAACACAAGAAACCAGTGGGGAACAATGGAAATTAATTAATTAATGGAGTTAAATACAACAAGAGTACAGGGAGAACAAATCAAGAACAAGACCAGATATTTAGGGGAAACTCTGGACAGGTGTGTAACAGACTGCAGGAAGAAAGAGGGAATGACACCAATTAACATTAGAACACAGAACAGAAGGTAAACACAGACTAAACCAGGTTTGAAATAAACTAAACACAAACTTAATACACAGACACAGGTGGTCATAATGTTCCTGATCAATGTATCATTATTTATTTTGTACAAACATCTGGTAACATCTTTTCACAGAAGTTTCAAATTCTTTGAAATGCTGGTCTCATGGTAGCCTGAAAATATGGACACTTTTTGTGAGGAGTAGCAAAAGGCCATTAAACTATGCAGCTATCCAAATAAAAATAAAAATAAAACTGAAATTTATCTTTTTAGAAATGTTCATGTTTCTAGATCATCTTTTGGATCAATTTAGCACCACTTATATGTTTGGATTTAAAATAAAGGGTTTCATTGTTCAGCTGTGTTTTGGTCTACAGGTCCAACCTGTGATTGATACTCACCTGAAAGTTCTATGGTTTGTAATAAAAGGAAATGCATTGAAAGAAGCAATGGCTGATACAATTGAAACCAAATATTCACATACCCAGCATAACTAAACATACCCTTTTTTTTAACCTTTACTTTGCTGGAATTTTGGTGTGGCAGAACAAGCAAAGAGCAAAACATATCTATCTCAGGGCAGAGATGTGGACTTAAGGCATTTAATTTTAACTTGATTCAGATGTGAGTCAGAAATCTAATTACATTAGACTTTACTTGAAATCACAAAAAGCAATTGAGACTCGATTTGGACTTTCAAAACTATGATTCATGACTTCATTTAAACTTGGGCAGGTGGAAAAAAAAATACTTGATAACCTGAACCATAAAGAAAGTGTTATACATTTGACACACCGGTTAGTCCACTCTGCGCCTCTGTTTTTATGTTATATCCCCTTAGTGTTGCTGCAACATGCACATCTCCTACATCTCCTGTGTTGTTTCCCTTCTTTTTTTATTAACAAAATCAGCAAAGATGCCGAGTATTGTAGAAAGACTCTCTTCCAGTTTCATCAAAAAGTGACTTTTGGGAAAAGCTGATCTACTGGAATTTTCATGCACTACCATCTCTAGGGTTTACAGAGAATGGTCTGAAAAAGAGAAAATATCCAGTGAGCGGCAGTTCTGTGGGGGCAAATGCCTTGTTGCTCCCAGAGGTCAGAGGAGAATGGCCTGACTGGTACGAGCTGATAGAAAGGCAACAGTAACTCAAATAACCACTCGTTACAACCAAGTCCTGCAGAAGAGCATCTCTGAACGCACAACATGTCGAACCTTGAGGCACATGGGCTACAGCAGCAGAAGACCACACCGGGTGCCACTCCTGTCAGCTAAGAAGAGGTAACTGAGGCTACAATTCGCACAGGCTCACCAAAATTGGACAATAGAAGATTGGAAAAACGTTGCCTGGTCTGATGAGCATGGATCCATCCTGCTTAGTATCAATGGTTCAGCCTGGTGGTGGTGTAATGGTCAGTCAGTCATTTTCTATTCCGCTTCTTCCGTAGTGGGTCATGGGGAAGCTGGTGCATCTCCAGCAGTCTATGGGCGGGAGGCGGGGTATACCCTGGACAGGTCGCCAGTCCATCGCAGGGCAACACACAAACAACCATGCACACACTCATTCACACACCTAAGGGCAATTTAGAGAGACCAATTGACGTAACATGTCCTTGGACTGCGGGAGGAAGCCGGAGTACCCGGTGAGAATATGCAAACTCCATGCAGAAAGACCCCCGGCCAGGAGTCAAACCCAGGGCTTCTTGCTGCAAGGCAAAAGTGCTACCAACCGCACCACCACGCATACCAAGGTGTAATGGTGTGGGGGATATTTTCTCGGCACACTTTGGGCCCCTTAGTACCAATTGAGCATCGTGTCAACGCCACAGCCTACCTGAGTATTGTTGCTGACCATGTCCATCCCTTTATGACCACAGTGTACCCATCTTCTGATGGTTACTTCCAGCAGGATAATGCGCCATGTCATAAAGCACAAATCATCTCAGACTGGTTTCTTGAACATGAGAATAAGTTCACTGGACTCAAATGGCCTCCACAGTCACCAGATCTCAATCATATAGAGCACCTTTGGGATGTGGTGGAACAGGAGATTCGCATCATGGATGTGCAGCTGACAAATCTGCAGCATCTGTGTGATATTATCATGTTAATATGGACCAAACTCTCTGAGGAATGTTTCCAGTACCTTGTTGAATCTATGCCACAAAAGATTAAGGCAGTTCTGAAGGTAAAAGAGGGTCCAACCTGGTACTAGCAAGGTGTACCTATTAAAGTGGCCGGTGAGTGTATATGCTTTATATACCAAATTAATATCAGAGGAATCACCAAACACTTTAAAGAGCAGAAATTCTATTTGCCATCCTGTTTGCACCATCCATCAGAAATTGCAACCATTACAAATTGAACTTCATTAAAAAAGATTCTCTTTCAGATTTTAGATATACTATTTCTGTGAAGAAGTACAACAGCAGAAGCACACTTTCTTTTCAAACCATCAAAATAGTGTTTAAAGTGCAGACCTTCTGGCACATCCTTAGTGTTATCCAAAAAGCTGTGAGAAAGCATTCCCAGAAAGTTGAGTAACTTGAAATACAGTTTCTTTATTGATGTTGCAGGAAATTCTTTCTCTCTCTCTCTCTCTCTCTCTTTCACACACACACACAATGGTGACTCTTTTGTGAAGCTAAAACACTCAAAGTAACTCAAATTTAAAAGGACTGCAAACTATATTCAAGAAAAGAAATGCACTGCTGCTGTGGTGGTTGATGGAGATGTTTTAAAATGAAACGTTTCTGTTCGGTGTTGTCAACTTAAAGGGCAGAACACAGTCAGGCGTACTGAGAGTACAGACATAAGAGTATGGTACAGTTATAGAACCAGACACAACTGGAAGACAACACAAGGAACCAGCGGGGAACAAACGAAAGAGCTCCTCTAGAGCAGGAACTGGAACCAGGAGTGGAGGCAACTCGACACCGAGCTCCTCCGGAACAGGATCAGGCAGCGGTCCGTCCACGAACCGTTCAGAAACAGGATTAGGATCAGGCAGTGGGGGCAGCTCGGCTTCGAGTTCCTCCAGGACAGGAGCCAGATGTGGAGGCAGTACGTCCCTGAACCCCTCAAGGGCAGGGACAGGATGTGATAGCGTCTCATCTCCGGACCACTCCAGAAAAGAACCAGAAATAAGAGCAAGATCAGGAACAGGAACGGGAACAGGATCAGGACCAGGACCAGGACCAGGAATGGAAACAGGATCAGACAATGGAGACAATGGAGGTTCCTGCCCTCCGGGACAGGAACAGGAACTAGGAGTGGAGGTGGCTCGACCTCGAGCTCCTCCAGAGCAGGAATAGAAACCAGGGATGGAGGCGGCTCGATCTAAAGCGCCTCCAAAGCAGGAACAGGGACCAGGAGTGAAGGCAACTCGCTATCGAAATCTGCAGGAGCAGGAACCAGGAATGGAGGCAGGCTTCCGGACCTCCCGGAATGAGGTCAAAAGAAGGACAGATTTCGGCCACAGCTCTCTCCCTCTCTTTTGTCACCATTCCAGGAGTTAGGGGATAATGGGGAAAGCAGCCTCCCCATATCTCCAGCCAGATCAGCTCCTCTCCTGATCTGAACCCGATCAACCACTCTCACTTGGACCAAGTGGCTGGTTCCTTCTGCCATATTGTGTAGTTTGTAGTAGGACAAAAGTGCAGAGAAGGTTTCAGGAGCCAGCAGAATGAAGGTAAGTAGAGGACAGAATTCCAGACATAAGGGTATGGTACAATTATAGAACCAGACACAGCTGAACGACATGGAAGACAACACAAGAAACCAGCGGGGGAACAATGGAAACTAAAGAGCTTAAATATAAAGGAGAGTACAGGAAGAACCAATCAAGAACAAGACCAGATAATTAGGACAGGTGTGTAACAGACTGCAGGAAGACAGAGGGAATGACGCCAATTAACATTATAACACAGAACAGAAGGTAAACACAGACTAAACCAAGTTTGAAATAAACAAAACACAAACTAATACACAGAGAGATCCTGACAGACAGGAGATGAGAATAGAACACAGAAAGAAGGATTAAAGAATATAAAAGAGAGAAAGAGAGGAAAAATGAAGAAAAAAACAGGGAGAAACAAGAAATGCTTCTGTATGAACTGTCATATTGCTTTTAACAGATTCGACCCACATGCAGAAAGCAATTCAGGAGACAAAGTTTTTCGGTGAAGAGTTTATTTACAGTGTAGTGACGTGGGCAGGGAAACTGGAACCGGGAAACCAACTGTAAAATAAACAGGATGGTAAGCAGGGAATACTCAGGGTCAAAAACTAAAGAATAATAATTCAGCCTTACTGGGATGATGGAATGATCCGCCAGAGGGTGGAGGAGCAGAGAGACCAAAGAAGAAGTTTCAGAAGAAGTGCTGGAAATGAAAGGTTTTACTTGTGAGATATAAAAAACAGGATGAATTTGTAAACTGGAAGGCAGACGCAGACGTAGAGCAGAGGGGCTGATAACAATAATGTGAGGGCCAATGAAACGAGGAGACAGTTTTTTGGACATAGCCTTCAATGGAATGTCTCGGGAGGACAACCAAATCTTTTGGCCAGGCTGGTACGTAGGCGCAGGCCGCCGTCTGCGGTCAGCGTACTTCTTGTTCTGGTCTGCTGTACGAAGGAGAGCTCTGGTTGCATCTCCCCAGATCCGTTTACAACGGCGTATGTGGTGCTGAACGGATGCTACACCAATGTCTTTTTCATCAGTGGGAAACAAAGGAGGTTGATAACCCATGGAAATCTCAAAGGGTGAGAGGCCTGTTGCGGATGAGATTTGTGAATTAATTGCATATTCTACCCAGGGAAGAAAAACACACCAGTCAAATGGTTCAGTTGTGGTCATGCATCTGAGAATGGACTCCA
Organism: Girardinichthys multiradiatus; assembly: GCF_021462225.1. Lineage (NCBI taxonomy): Eukaryota > Metazoa > Chordata > Actinopteri > Cyprinodontiformes > Goodeidae > Girardinichthys > Girardinichthys multiradiatus. The sequence goes on along the minus strand of NC_061794.1, from coordinate 9,075,873 downwards.
TCTGTTGGTTCATGCGTTCAGTCTGTCCATTAGATTGGGGATGATAACCAGAAGTCAGGGAAACTTTGGCTTCGAGAGCCAATTGAGGACCACGGTCTGACAAAATGTCCTGAGGTATGCCATGAAGGCGAAAAACATGCTGAACCAACAGCTGGGCAGTACGAAAAGCAGATGGGAGCTTTTTTTAAGGTACCAGATGGCAGGACTTAGAAAAACGGTCAACAATGGTGAGAATGACTGTATTCCCTTTTAATATGGGTAAACCTGTAACAAAATCCAGAGCGATGTGAGACCAAGGGCGTTTGGGTGTACTGAGAGGCTGAAGTAAAGTACCATAGGGAGGCTGGTTGCTCGATTTTTGTCTGGCACATACCGAACGAGCCTGTACATACTCAGTAACGTCCTTATGAAGAGATGGCCACCAAAATCGTCTTGAAATTAGTGATATGGTTCTGCTAACCCCTGGGTGTCCTGAGAATTTGGCGGTGTGAAACCAGCGGATGAGCCTAAACCTAACAGAGGTAGGTACATAATTCCTGTTGGGAGGACCAGTCCCAGGGTCCGGTTCGGTTTGTTGGGCATTGTCTATGAGGTCCTCTACCTCCCAAACTAAAGCTCCAAAGGTCCAATGGGACGGCACAATGGGTTCGGTCTCTTTTTCGGTGGAATCTGGTGAATGAAGCTGGGAAAGAGCATCCGGCTTGACGTTCTTGGAGCCTGGTCTGTAAGAAATGGAGAGATCATAACGAGTGAAAAACAATGACCAACGTGATTGGCGGGTGTTCAGTCTCTTGGCCGTTTGCAAGTAGGCCAGATTTTTGTGATCGGCCCATACTAAAATAGGGTGCTTAGCTCCCTCCAGCCAAAGTTTCCACTCTTCGAGAGCTAACTTAATAGCTAGCAGCTCCCTGTCACCACGTCATAATTCCTTTCTGTGTTAGTGAGACGATGGGGGAAAAAAAGCGCATTGGTGGAGTTTTCCATCCGTGGCTGACTGCTGAGATAGTACGGCCCCAACACCTGTATCTGAGGCGTCTACCTCCAAAATAAACTGTCTGGAAGAATCGGGATGAACAAGAATGGGTGTTTGAGAAAACCTCTCTTTTAATGTCTGAAAAGCCTTGTCAGCTTCGGGTGTCCAGGAAAACACGATGTCTTTTGGAGATCAAGGCAGTGAGTGGTGCGGTGATTAAATTAAAGTTCTTAATGAATCGCCGATAAACGTTTGCAAATCCAAGGAACCGTTGTAGCTGCTTCCGCGAGTCTGGAACAGGCCACTCCAGCAAGGCCTTGATCTTCTCAGGATCCGAGCGGACCTGTTCACCCTCCAGGATGTAACCCAAAAATGTAATTGAAGTCTTGTGGAATTCACATTTCTCGGCCTTTACAGTCTATTTTCCAAAAGTCTTTGTAGAACTAGACGGACGTGACGGGTGTGTTCTGTAAAGTCTTTAGAGTAGATCAGGATGTCATCCAGGTAGACAAAAACAAAAACGTTCCAAAAATCCCTAAGTACGTCATTGATGACACACTGAAAAACTGCAGGTGCATTGCTTAATCCAAACGGCATAACCAGATTTTCAAAATTGCCCAACGGGGTTTTGAAAGCAGTCTTCCACTCATCCCCCTGGCAGATCCTAACTAAATGGTAGGCGTTACGGAGATCTAACTTAGAAAAAATGGTTGAACCGTGAACTGGTTCAAAAGCCGAGGACAGAAGAGGAAGTGGATATTTGTTTTTGACTGTACTTTGGTTTAACCCCCTATAGTCGATACAAGGGCGTAGAGAGCCATCTTTTTTCCCCACAAAGAAAAACCCAGCTCCGAGTGGGGATGAAGAGGGGCAAATTAATCCTGTCACCAGAGACTCATTAATATAGTCCTTCATAACTTTTCTTTCTGGTCCTGAGATATGGTAAAGCCTACTGGAAGGCAGTGGGGCACCGGGAAGCAAATCTATTGCACAGTCATAGGGTCTATGTGGAGGTAAAGACAAAGCTTTGGATTTACTGAAAACCAACCTGAGGTCATGGTACTCTGGTGGAACGTTAGAGAGATTGAATATCTCGTTATCTGCGGAATCTGATTCAGAGGGAAATGAAGCTACTGCTGACTGTAAACAAGATGAAAGACAGTTAGTGGACCAGGATTCAATACGGCTTTCTGCCCAGTTAATGTGAGGGTTATGTTTCTTGAGCCAAGGAAAACCCAAAACTAATGAATTCAAGGCTATGGGAAACACAAAAAAATAAATCTCTTCTCAATGATTTCCCAAAAGGATTAATGTCAACGGTTTGGTTCTATGTGTGATTCGGGGTAATCTTTTCCCGTCTAATGAAGAAACAGACTGAGGTATGGGGAATGGCTCAGTCTCAATTTTAGCTTCAACAACTAACCTCTGATCAATAAGGTTCTGGTCGCTACCGGAGTCAATGAGCGTGGAAAGATTCTGAAAAGGGCAGTGAGAAATTAATGTGGCAGGCAAACTAAGTCTGGGGGTAAGAGGACAGTCCGTCAGTATCCCCTCACTTACTGACGGACCTGGCCTTTTGGTCCCGAAGGACGAATAGGACAGTTTGCAAATGATCAGCTGAGCCACAGTAAAAACACTGATTTCCTCTGGGGAAAGCTGAGTTCGCCCGATCTGCATGGGTTCAGCTCAAGAATTCTGCAAGGCAGAAGTGGAGCGAATAGTTTCAGGTGTAGAGCTAGAGAAATGAGTCCTATCTGCACTCCATTCTAATCGGGATCTTTTTCTTTCTCTCATTCTGTTATCTAATCTGACGGCTAACTTGATTAACCCATTCAAAGTCTTAGGCTCGTCGACTAATGCTAACTCATCCTTTAACGATTCATTTAAAACTGGAAGAAGTGGAAGTGGTCCCCTTCATTCTGGGGTGGAGAGAAGTAGACCACACCGAGCCACCAGTCCAGACAAGGGTTGGCTTCGCCCCAACCTCGACGACCCCAGCCCATACTCTGACCCCCACCACCAGCCCAGCCACCAACGATCCCTGGCCCGATCCAGAAATGGGGCCACGAGCAAAAATAAATAAGATAAATACAGGAGGGGTCTACCCCGACCTAGTCTGGTCCGGGTAGACAAAAGGACTCCAAATCCAACCCAATGAACCTCCAATCCCCCATGAACACCAACATAAATTTCCCCCACAGGGCCACCCCCATCCAGAACACATATTGAACACATGCCCCCAAACACAAATGCCATGAATCCCCTCCCCACAGGAGGACACTTCCACAAGAGAGCTCCACCCTGAAAAGCTGATAAAGACACATTTACAGAGCTCGAGCCCCACACACAGCCCCCGCTCCAAGCACCACCACCTAATCCCACAGCGCCACGACACTGCCGCTGTGAGCACAACAGAGCAGACACCACCGAGCCCTATACCCACACCGGACCCCCTGAACCCACACCAAGATGGGATCAACTCACCTGCCAAACAGTCTCCAGCAGGTAGTGCGTATCCAAGGCTGACGGCCCCCACCACACCCTCGCAATGATAGCCCAGGAAGAACCACCAACCAGCTCAACAACCTCACATCTGAAAAGGAACGCAACTCGTTCTGTTCATAACTTTCACTAGCAAAGATACATAGAAGGTTCCTGGCAAAAATTGCTGAATCTGGTACTGCTATTAGAGCATAGTGAATTTGAGAGCGAACTGAAGGTGGACCATACCTGTGGCCGGAGGCATGTCCTTCAGGTGAAAGCCATGGTACTGTTTCTTTTAGTGATAACGCAGCTGCCTAACCCAGAATGGAGGGACGGGCTGCATATTTTCCTGTATCTCCCTGTAGTGCACCAAGCATTTCATACTTTTTTAAAGCGGCTTAATAAACTCACAGTAATTTTTTTTTTGTGTGTTTGGGATGGGGGTTCTTCTCCAAGTACAACAACGATAAGTAGGGGAAAAAAATAGGTTTCATGTAGCTTGAATATGTTTTCCTTAAATAAAAACATTTCCTATATAAACAGGTCTATGCTGAAAAAAAAGGGTTCTTGAACCCTTCTAATGAACAGGAGATCCAAGGAGCCTTCTGGGCTTTAAATTGATGTTTTTGAGGCTCTGTTTTCTTAAATAAAGTTTAAACAAAATTTACAGTAGCTTTGAGAACAAGAATTGGGTGTAAAGGTTTGGTAGGTATTCTTTAATTCACACAGCATCATAATTACTGATATATAAAAATTATATACAAACAGCCCCCACAAATATTTGGGTAGCTGTTTATTAGCAGGTTGAAGTAGGATCACACACTCTTTGTACCATTAATCAGTTCCTGGCATTATTTTGGTTGGATGTTTGATTTCCAGTCTACACATCTGTGCAGGAGGCATGGAAACTGAACCATAGCATGATGATAACACCACCAGTTGGAACAGTGTCCCTAATTTAGATAGCCTTGTTTTGACTCCTCTAAACCTACCTCTTGCCATTGTAGACAAATAGCTTAAACTTTGTCTCATCTGATCATAAAACCTTTCTACAGAATGCATTCAGTTTCTATATTGGAAGCTGCATGTTTCAGTCGAGCTTCAAGGTGTCAACTTTGGAACAAGGTTTTTTTTTTTGCTTACTTTTCCTTTTCCTGCTTCATTTGGGGAGGTGTGAAAGGTTATGTAAGCTCTGGTTTGCCTAAAAAAGATTTGTCTTAGTTCACTTGGAAATGAATCCTGGATCAGTTTGCTTACAGTGAAAAGGCAAACTATCTATCCAGCGAACCAGAGCATAAACGTGAACTAAAGACAGGAAGTGATATGATTTATGGACATTTAGAGATATTCAGGTTTTGGGTGAAATTTCAAGATGAACTTAAAATGCACTATACCCTTTTCAAGTGACCTCAATGTGACCCTCTCTAAACGTTTGAATGCACATGTCCAGCTGTTCAATGTTTCAGTACTTGACTTGCTGTTCTCTAACAAGGAGCTTAATGGCACAATTCACAACATGTTTTTGATCCATGAATCAAACAATACATTTCCTGGTTCAATCAGAATCGATATTTTAAACAGTTCTCAATATGCTGTTCACATTTTGACATCATGAGACCAAGATGACACCAAACAATTGATCAACAGATCATCGCCATTGCAAGGCTTCAAAAAGGATGTTCTCAGATAGAAGTGACCTCTAAGTTTAGAGTGCCATCGGCAGGTTGCAAGAAAGATACAGAGAGACTGAAAGAGTCACAGAATGTCATGGAAGTGGACATCAGTAGGCCACATCCCACACAGATGACCACTTCAGTTCCCTGTGCAATTGTATGATGAATGCCATTCAACTCCAGGCACATTTAAGGGAAGGCACATTAAAGTAACATCAGACCATTTGAAACCATCACATGGCCAACAATATTGGAGACATCAAAGTGAGCGCTATGCATTAGCCACTGTTGTCACCAAATGAGCCTTCGGTGGTGGTGGTGGTGTTACAGTTGCACCATTAGGGAACAGCTGCTGGAGAGTGGGGTACCTTGAATTCAAATTCAAAAATACTTTATTCATCCCAAAGGGAAATTAAATGTTGTTGTAGTTCATATTATGCAGGTTTCTTGAAAGAGCTGTTGTAGATTCGGATGGCTGTGGGCAGGAAGCATCTGTAGCTGTCTTACAGCAGATCTGAAGAAGCCTCTGACTGAAGAAACTGTTGTTGTATGGCAGTCTCATGAAGAGGATGCTCAGGGGTCTCCATGATGTTCTTCATTTTATGAAGAATCCTTCTTTGTACAATGATGTCCAGAGGTTCCAAAGGTGTCCCAAAAAGAGAGCCAGGCTTCTTTACTAGCCCGTTTGCTTGTTCAAGTCCCTGGCTCTGATGCTGCTACCCCAGCAGAATGGAATGGCCTGCACTTTCTCAAGACCTGAATCTCATAGAAAACTTATGGGATCAGCTGAGTCACTGTCTAGATGCTTGTAATACCGTACCCCAGAACCTCAATGAACTGAGGGCTGCCCTTCAAGAAGAGTGGGATGCCATGTCTCAGCAGACAATAAGTCAACTTGTGAACAGCATTAGACATTGTTGTCAAGCTATAACTGATGCTCAAGGGCCAATGACATTATTGGGACACTGACGTTGTGGTATACCTACCACTGCTGTTGGTTTTTGTTTCGATAAATTGTTTGAGATGAGTGAATCACCATTGCGTGCTTCTACTTAAATGCCCTACCTCATAAAATGTCACTGTAATGTGTACTTTTTTCCATAGGTTTTCAGTAAGTTTCTGTAAGTTTCAGCCGAAACCTAAATATCCCTAACTTTTTTTGAGTAGTTTAGATGTGAACTGTAAAGTGGACAGCTTCATGTGCAAACAGCCCAAAAGGACGGTTGGTGTGACTGCATGACATTGTTCAGGTAGTTTGGTCTGCTAAACCGGCTCAGTTATGGTTGAGGTGCAAACACACCCTCCATTTCTGCTACCTGTATGACCCCTTCTCTTTTCCAATGGTTATAATCAGTCTGACAGAGGGATGTATCCCAATCATTGTGGTTTTTAGTATAACAATGACCATCAGTGGGACCCTTTGTGAGGTGCCTTGAGACGACATTGTTGTAAATAAGCGCCGTTTAACTAAATAATCTGAACTGAAACTATCTCTGTAGTTATGCTGCTATAGGCTTAGGCAGCTGGAGGACATAATGACCACTTTCACCCTCTTCGCTACATTCTCACACTACTTTCCAATTCTGCATTATTTGCTGTTATTTCAGCTTCTAACCTTGTTCTCTCTTTTCTCTTCCTAGAAGCTACATCTGGCCTGGCTCTGTCTGCCTGTGACACCTTTCTGGAGAGGGAAATCGTCCGGGCTTCTGCTGGCAACAACTTAATGCTCACCCTCTACCGATGATCCACATAGCCCTGTCTTTTAGTGTTTAAGCCTTTCTCTCTCCTAGACATGGAAATTGACTGAGCTTTTACTGTAATTAATTATATGTGCTCTCTTTCAGACTCTAACCTTGAAAACTGGCTCAGAGTTTATCTGTTCTTTCTTTCTAGGTGAAACGACTAAAGGAACTACATCCATTAACATTTACTTTTCCTTCCCATAGAAAGTACTTCTGGATCAGTGCTTCTGTGTCCTTTTTGTGTCTCTGCTCTGTTCTCTCAAACCCCCAGTCGGTCGTGGCAGATGGCCGCTCACACTGAGCCTGGTTTTGCTGGAGGTTTCTTCCTGTTAAAGGGGAGTTTTTCCTCTCCGCTGTCGCTACATGCATGCTCAGTATGAGGGATTGCTGCAAAGTCAACGCCAGTGACTGTCCACTGTCTCTACATGCTCATCCGGGAGGAGGGAATGCTGCAAGTCACTGACTGGATGCAATCTGCTCGGTTTCCTTAGATAGAAAAACTTTTTATCCAATTTGAATAAAAAGCTAACTCCGACTGCACTGTTCAATTGTTAGGATTAATTGGAATATATGTACCTGACTGTTGTGAAGTGCCTTGAGACATGTGTTGTGAATTGGCGCTATATAAATAAAACTGAATTGAATTGAATTGCTTTGAAATTGCAGTGTAAAACAAACAAATTAGATTTTTTTTTTTTTTTTTTCAGCATTCTCATCTCAATAGAACTGTATTCCCTAGACTATACTGGTGTGACAGCACCATTACTGTGGATACGAGTATGAGTGTTCCAGTAGTTTCTAGTTGAGGGCAGTCTTAGTCTTGATTGTTTCTGAACATTCTAGAAAAATTTCTGTTATCTTAGGATGTTGCTTGGATGTTCCATTTGGTGAGTAGATGAAGGAGGCCACCGTTGATTTTCAGGAATGGCATTTTCCTGAATCTACCACTACAAACTCAACTCTGTTGACAATTTGTTGACTATGCCTAAGAGTATATTTTCTCATCTGTTGCCTTCCATTGGAGTTCACTGCGACACTTTGTGAAAGTCCATGTGAAGTCAAGATTTTCATGACCATGCTGTGTTTGCCAACAGCGACAATAATATTTCCATTCATGGGGTGGTACCAAAAACATGGGTGTTCTGCAATTACATCACAAGCTGAAGAAGGAAACCAAAAACCATAAACATTTGTTTATTAAGAAATCTTGTGCTGCTGAGATTTTATCCTCTATTTGGCTCTTCTCTTCTGATTAAACAATATACCAAGTACCTAATTACTGCCCCCATGGGGCTGTAGTAAAAACTACTGTATATATCTCTGAGTGGAACTCTATGGTTCAGCTGAGCCCAACATAGCATAAATATGGGGAAACTCTTGTTGACACAATTTCAGAGACCCACTTTAATGCACACAGAGAGGTATGTTCCTAAATGTGCGGTCCATGCCAAGAAAACAACTCCTCCAAAAATTATGGTACGAGATACACAGGCACTCTTTACTCGTTCTGTAGAAAAGAAGGTCCAAGCCTCCTTTTTTAAAGTCAGACAAACAGTGCCAGCAAACTAGACATCTCAACCGGAATCTCTTTAAGAAAGTTTAGCTTTTCGCACTATGTGATTTTATAAATTCCTAAATCCCTTCATATCTAGAATTTCAGTGTTCACTGGACACTGATTTGAGAAACAGCAAAGAAACCAAGAGTACAAACACCAACGAACCATCTGGCTACTCTGAGTTATCTTGCATGGCTGCAAGGTTAACATGGAGGCTGGTGGTGGAATGTTTCTGCAGTGCCCCTCAGCTACAGTACAGACCAAAGGTTTGGACACACCTTCTCATTCAAAGAGTTTTCTTTATTTTCATGACTATGAATATTGTAGCTTCACACTGAAGGCATCAAAACTATGAATTAACACATGTGGAATTATATACTGAACAAAAAAGTGTGAAACAACTGAAATTATGTCTTATATTCTAGGTTCTTCAATGTAGCCACCTTTTGCTTTGATTACTGCTCTGCACATTCTTGGCATTCTGTTGATGATCTTCAAGAGGTAGTCACCTGAAATGGTTTTCCAACAGTCTTGAAGGAGTTCCCAGAGATGCTTAGCACTTGTTGGCCCTTTTGCCTTCACTCTGCGGTCCAGCTCACCCCAAACCATCTCGATTGGGTTCAGGTCCGGTGACTGTGGAGGCCAGGTCATCTGGCGCAGCACCCCATCACTCTCCTTCTTGGTCAAATAGGACTTACACAGCCTGGAGGTGTGTTTGGGGTCATTGTCCTGTTGAAAAATAATGATGGTCCAACTAAACGCAAACCGGATGGAATAGCATGCCGCTGCAAGATGCTGTGGTAGCCATGCTGGTTCAGTATGCCTTAAATTGTGAATAAATCCCCAATAGTGTCACCAGCAAAGCACCCCCACACCATCACTCCTCCTCCTCCATGCTTCATGGTGGGAACCAGGCATGTAGAGTCCATCCGTTCACCTCTTCTGTACCGCACAAAGACACGGTGGTTGGAACCAAAGATCTCAAACTTGGACTCATCAGACCAAACTACAGATTTCCACTGGTCTAATGTCCACTCCTTGTGTTCTTTAGACCAAACAAGTCTCTTCTGCTTGTTGCCTGTCCTCAGCAATGGTTTCCTAGCAGCTATTTTACCCTGATTCACACAGTCTCCTCTTAACAGTTGTTCTAGAGATGTGTCTGCTGCTAGAACTCTGTGTGGCATTGACCTGTTCTCTGATCTGAGCTGCTGTTAACCTGCGATTTCTGAGGCTGGTGATTCGGATCAACTTATCATCTGCAGCAGAGGTGAGTGACTCTTGGTCTTCCTTTCCTGGGACGGTCCTCATGTGAGCCAGTTTCTTTGTAGCGTTTGATGGTTTTTGCAACTGCACTTGGGGACACTTTAAAAGATTTCCCAATTGTTTGGACTGACTGACATTAATTTCTTAAAGTAATGATGGCCACTCATTTTTCTTTACTTAGCTGCTTTTTTCATGTCATAATACAAATTCTAACAGTCTATTCAGTAGGACTGTCAGCTGTGTACTGTATCCACCTCCTGCACAACACAACTGATGGTCCCAACCCTATTTATAAGGCTTGAAATCCCACTTATTAAACCTGACAGGGCACACGTGTGAAGTGAAAACCATTTCAGGTGAGTACCTCTTTAAGCTCATCAACAGAATGCCAAGAGTGTGCGGAGCAGTAATCAAAGCAAAAGGTGGCTACTTTGAAGAACCTAGGATATAAGACATACAGGTCCTTCTCAAAATATTAGCATATTGTGATAAAGTTTATTATTTTCCATAATGTCATGATGAAAATTTAACATTCATATATTTTAGAGGGCTGCACGGTGGCGCAGTTGGTAGCACTGTTGCCTTGCAGCAAGAAGGTCCTGGGTTCAATTCCTGACCGGGGGTCTTTCTGCATGGAGTTTGCATGTTCTCCCTGTGCATGTGTGGGTTCTCACCAGGTACTCTGGCTTCCTCCCACAGTCCAAAAACATGCCTGTTAAGTTAATTGGTCACTCTAAATTGCCCTTAGGTGTATGAATGAGTGTGTGCATGGTTGTTTGTGTGTTGCCCTGCAATGGACTGGCAACCTGTCCAGGGTGTACCCTGCCTCTCACCCATAGACAGCTGGAGATAGGCACCAGCTCCCCCATGACCCACTATGGAATAAGTGGTAGAAAATGACTGACTGACTATATTTTAGATTCATTACACACTAACTGAAATATTTCAGGTCTTTTATTGTCTGAATACGGATGATTTTGGCATATAGCTCATGAAAACCCAAAATTCCTATCTCACAAAATTAGCATATCATTAAAAGGGTCTCTAAACGACCTATGAACCTAATCATCTGAATCAATGAGTTAACTCTAAACACCTGCAAAAGATTCCTGAGGCCTTTAAAACTCCCAGCCTGGTTCATCACTCAAAACCCCAATCATGGGTAAGACTGCCGACCTGACTGCTGTCCAGAAGGCCACTATTGACACCCTCAAGCAAGAGGGTAAGACACAGAAAGAAATTTCTGAACGAATAGGCTGTTCCCAGAGTGCTATATCAAGGCACCTCAGTGGGAAGTCTGTGGGAAGGAAAAAGTGTGGCAGAAAACGCTGCACAACGAGAAGAGGTGACCAGACCCTGAGGAAGATTGTGGAGAAGGGCCGATTCCAGACCTTGGGGGACCTGCGGAAGCAGTGGACTGAGTCTGGAGTAGAAACATCCAGAGCCACCGTGCACAGGCGTGTGCAGGAAATGGGCTACAGGTGCCGCATTCCCCAGGTCAAGCCACTTTTGAACCAGAAACAGCGGCAGAAGCGCCTGACCTGGGCTACAGAGAAGCAGCACAGGACTGTTGCTCAGTGGTCCAAAGTACTTTTTTCGGATGAAAGCAAATTCTGCATGTCATTCGGAAATCAAGGTGCCAGAGTCTGGAGGAAGACTGGGGAGAAGGAAATGCCAAAATGCCTGAAGTCCAGTGTCAAGTACCCACAGTCAGTGATGGTCTGGGGTGCCGTGTCAGCTGCTGGTGTTGGTCCACTGTGTTTTATCAAGGGCAGGGTCAATGCAGCTAGCTATCAGGAGATTTTGGAGCCCTTCATGCTTCCATCTGCTGAAAAGCTTTATGGAGATGAAGATTTCATTTTTCAGCACGACCTGGCACCTGCTCACAGTGCCAAAACCACTGGTAAATGGTTTACTGACCATGGTATCACTGTGCTCAATTGGCCTGCCAACTCTCCTGACCTGAACCCCATAGAGAATCTGTGGGATATTGTGAAGAGAACGTTGAGAGACTCAAGACCCAACACTCTGGATGAGCTAAAGGCCGCTATCGAAGCATCCTGGGCCTCCATAAGACCTCAGCAGTGCCACAGGCTGATTGCCTCCATGCCACGCCGCATTGAAGCTGTCATTTCTGCCAAAGGATTCCCGACCAAGTATTGAGTGCATAACTGTACATGATTATTTGAAGGTTGACGTTTTTTGTATTAAAAACACTTTTCTTTTATTGGTCGGATGAAATATGCTAATTTTGTGAGATAGGAATTTTGGGTTTTCATGAGCTGTATGCCAAAATCATCCGTATTAAGACAATAAAAGACCTGAAATATTTCAGTTAGTGTGCAATGAATCTAAAATATATGAATGTTAAATTTTCATCATGACATTATGGAAAATAATGAACTTTATCACAATATGCTAATATTTTTAGAAGGACCTGTATTTTCAGTTGTTTCACACTTTTTTGTTCAGTATCTAATTCCACATGTGTTAATTCATAGTTTTGATGCCTTCAGTGTGAAGCTACAATATTCATAGTCATGAAAATAAAGAAAGCTCTTTGAATGAGAAGGTGTGTCCAAACTTTTGGTCTGTACTGTACCTCAGCTTTTCCAGTCCATTGATGTCCGGTTTGTTTTCTATTCTGTTGGTGTGTTAAATGGTTACTGGCCTTAGGCTGTCAGGAAGGAAGGGGCCGACCACAAACTGTCCTGTGGTCCATCACACATCCGGTAAAATCTGTGTATACATGTGTTTTTGTGTGTTATGGAGACTGGGAGAGGTGTAACGCCTCTACTCCAAATTCTTCATTTATCACATAACTGTGAACTTCTTGATATTTCTCTTATAGTCGAAGAGTCTTTGTGCTCTTTGTCTACCTTTCTTGATTACTTGTTCTTCACATTTTCCACGGTTTTATGGTGACTTGCTGCTTTTCCTTATACCTGACCATGACACTATATTTTGCAAAGTGTGTTGAAAAGTAGGAAGAAATGGGAAAACAATTATCACTTCATTATCCATTACTTCATTGAAGAATATCTACCACATAGTAGGTTTTTAGCTACAGTCATGTAGATGTATGAAAACACCTATAAGATTTTATTGTGTCATTACTGATTAGGCAAAGATGTAGCCAAAATAGAAAGGCTGTCTGTGAACAACTAAGTATACCCCATGATTGAATAGTTTCTAGAACCACCTTAAGCAGCATTAACCTGAAGTAGTTGTTTCTGACTTTTGCATTATTATGATGGCATTTTGGTCAGCCTTTGTTGCAAAAGTTGGTTCAGTCCATTCAGGTCTTCGGTGCGGCCAATTGTGGACCTTAGAATTATTTTGTGTGGTCCCCTGGCTGCAGTTCGAGAGTAGTACAAATTTGTCAAATGAAGCAGATGCAGATGGACATTGTTTATAATTTTTTAGGAAAGGATTTTCACAGACAGAAGTATCTTCTGTCTTCTTAAATGGAAAATATTAGGTACAAAACAGTATTTTTCTTTAGTATTTATTAGCCTTCCTTTTTTTATTATTATTATGTTGCGTTTTAAGTTGAAATAAAAAAAAAACCTATGGTGCCTGAGTACTTTCAACTTAAAGATTTTGGCCCACGCGCAAAACGTTTGGACACCACATATCTAGACTTTGACTGAGCTGTTGCAACACCTTGTTTCCAGGGGTGCACCATTCGATCTGTGGGAGATCGGTGATCGGACGATACTTACATGTAAAACCAATCTAATCTACCATCTGCCAATCTTATCTATTTGCAAGATTTGTTTCTTTTAAAAATGTGGAAAGCCTAAAGGAACTGCTGTGCTCTAAACTTTTCATTTATATTTGCGAGCACCACCTCATGTGCAGTTAAAAAAAGCTTATATTGTTTCACGCGTATTGTTCAATGTTTTACAATAAAATAAGATTGGAATATAAGATTGGAATATTGAAGGTAATGTGACCTTATAACACCTGACAGTGTCAGTCATTATAATAAAATTTAAAAAAGCGGTATCAGTCACTCAGTCTTTTTAAAGATTGGTAATCTGTGATCGGCCAGAAAACTGCAATCGGTGCACCCCTACTTATTTATTTATTTGTTTTATCCGTTATGTTGTAGATTCGCTACTGTTTGGTATCTCTGTCCCATTTTTGGTCGAGCTTTAGCTGTCAAATATTTTGTCTCAGTTTTGAATCCAGAATACTTTGATATACAGATGAGATACTTGATAGTTCTCCTTCTTGTCCTTGTGCTAACACACATCTGTATACACTAGAGCAGCAAAATACCCAAACTCCCAAATTTTGTAGAGGTGGTCACATTTCTTCCTAAGCAGCAATGTTTTTATTAGCTTTTCCACATATAGTTTAGTAAATAATGCAGACTTTGGATCTGTTGTGTGTTTTGTGGGGGTGAAATTTGAATATTTTCAGAACCTGGTAGAACCAGATGAGTTTTATTATATGTAAAATATATAAATACTTTATACAAATCCTTTTCTTCCTGTCACACCTTCTTATTTTTGGTATTTTCACAGTTTCTACAGAAGAAAACGGGAAAAACTATGTTTGTCACAGGCTCATTTCAGCACAAGTGTATATCATTTAAATAAATGATACTGTTGCACCATAAAGTTGGCAAAGTTTACATTTCATGGCAATGTTACACATAGTGCATATGGTTTTCCTGTATGTTTCATAGCAGCATTCACCAGTAAAAGGAGCTAATGGCTGTAGTTTGGTTCATCTGTTTGTCTTTTATGCTACTAGTAAGCAGTCAGATAAAAATCCTATTTAGTTATCTGGTGTGTCTACCAGGAATTAAGTTTAAAGAAATAAGGGATAACTTAAGACTCTTGCTCAGAACTGTACATAACAGGTTTTTTGGGAGTAAAGGAGTCTGTACTTTGTGCTTTATGGAGAGCAACATAAATCTTTAACAAAAATGTCCTGTGTGAACTGTAACACTCCTTTATCTCTTTGTTCTGCAGTCCCCAGTCTGTTAGGAATATTTAAACTCTCCAGAGATATCCTGATATTTATAGGATTATATATAATTTGTCCATTTTTGCTATTATAAAATGGGTTGTGGGGGATAATTTGGCCATCAGATAAAGGCTAATGTCAGCAAAGAGCGCTTTGTTTTCCTACACGAGTCAGCAGTCATAAAAATAGATTAAACTTTCAAGAGTCAGCAGCTGTTTGTACCAGCTTGAAGCTGATAAATAATAAAAGAAAAAAAACATAGTAAGCACACAGAAAAGAAACCCCAGCTGTTTAGAGACCACCGATGACACTGCTGACCATCACGACAAAACACAGCCCTTCTTTAAACACACGTTTATGTGGCATTAGCTGAAGCTAATACTTAGGCAAGCTTGAGTACACAGCCAAAATCCAAACACACCTTGCTCTGAAACAAAAGTTGGAAGAAAACAGAAAACTAAACATGTGGATATAATTTTTTTTTCCCAGAGTAGAGATCTGGGACTATAAATATTGAGCAGTCTCTACTAGACTCTCAAACTATCTTGAACAGAATCTACGGAAGTTAGGGATTAGACTTTAAATAATCAAACCACTTGAAGAGTAAAGGTTGCTACATCTTTCATTTCACAATGTCAGAACTAGCAAATAATGTTCAGCATTTCTCTTTGTTGCTGGTGTTTGCTCTCAGCTTCACACTCGTCCTTCTGTTGTGCAGTGAAACCTCGGACGCTTCATTGTACCGCAGAAAAGGTAAGCACAACTTCCTTTTATTCCTGGCAGTAATTGCTCAAAACCATGTACAGCTCTGTCATAGAAGTTTGCAATTTTTAATAAACACTAGTTCGCTGCTGTCAGCAGTTGAAGTACCTCTAAATAGCTGACGACAAACTCTCTGTCCTCTATGATCTAACCTTGCATTTGGCCTCTTGGGGCTGTTCGCAACAGATCAGTGTATTTTCCCTGACCCCCCTTCTGAAGGTGATAACCCCGTATGGAAAGCCTTTCACAGCCATCAGGCATGGGAGGAGAACTAACTGAGGACACTAGGTTTAGCCATTAGCATGCATGACCTCTTTCAGCAAGGCTTCACATGTTCCATCAAGAATAGTACATTTCCTCCCGGCGGAACATGTCTAAAGATAATTTTCACCAAGCATAGTACTACCTTTGGATTGTTGTAACATTTAACTCCAGATCAAACAGCTATGTCACTGTGGTGCACATTTCTTCCTCAGGTATTTGTTCATACAAGGGCAAGTTCTTCAAACCTGGGGATACCTTCAGGAGAGGCTGTGACAAGTGCTTCTGTCATGAGTTTGGGTTCTACTGCTACTCGTGAGTCAATTCTTCCACTCTTCGGCATGTTCATTACTTTTAAAAGCCTCGGTGACTCACAAGTGCTCCTCACCCCTATGCAGGCCAATGAAACCCACCTCATGGCCCAAGAAGTGTCATCGGGTGCAGACAGACTGTGGATATGTGGTCGTTTACAAGGAAAACCCACTGGTGGTGTGCCGTGCTTACAGCTGGATTGGTTGACTTAATGGGAAGAGTCACTTTGAAAATAAAACAACCGTAATGTGTCATTACTTTTTAGATTTGTCCCATGGATTTGGGCATTTTGCCCTTGACTATGTAGAAGGCTTTAGTGAGGGTGATTAAAATACTTATAAACTGCTGGTTGTGAAAATTAAAAAAGTTGGTAAAGCAGATTATTGGCCATAGTCAATATTAAGTTGCCTTATTGTGTCTTGGAGATTTCTGTGCTTACTTAACTTGTTTTGATTTAACTCTTGAGTCTGGAATTGACACAGGTTTTTGCAACTGAGGATATTAGATGCGAAGTCACGTCCATAGTGCAGTTATTAGCCATGCTTGAAAAAATGACTAGTTTTAATGCAGTGGGTCCCAAATTGGGGTCCTCAACCCCATTGTCATAAAACCCCAAGCAGATGGGTCTTAAACCAACAACAAGTCAAAAGTGACTTATGATAAACAACTGCCAGTCATTAGAGATTTAAACTGTGGTGATACATGGGCAAAATAGTATGTTTGTTGAGGTTCTCTGCTGTCATTATTGTGCTTGTAAAATGACAGTCGGTTACTTTAGTCAAGTAATTGCTGCTGCTTTTTAGTACATCTAAAGCTTAAAGGTTTAGGAGCCACTTCATTACATGGTGTATCAGATAAAATGACAGGGAGCAAGGAAAAGCTGGACTCAGAATGGGATAGTTTCATGTCAATTTACTAGATGCTCATCTAAGGAATAAATGCAACATGAAACTGAGACAAAGAGCAGCTAAAAATCCTTTTAAGATTATTTGAATTCTATAAGAAAAAATAACCATCTTGGTTTTTTTCCTAAAACTACAATTTTCTTTTTCAGTTTTTTTTTTTTTTTTTCTTCCTCTTTACTTTTGATGGGGCTGATCGGGATCTTTTGTCACAGGTACCAATCAGTCATTTATGAACAAGCATTTCTAGATATGGACCCCAACCCATATTCTGCATTAAAATAATGCTACGTATATGCTTGAAAACTCAATAATTCTAACATGAACGGGAAAAAAGAAATTCTTTAGTATATCACATGGTCTACATTGGTATTGTGATTGTGTCCCACTTAACTTACTTATCAGTGTGGTCTGTTTTTCTTGATAGTGAAGGATTAATTTGCTCCCGCTGATAATGTTTTCATGCAAAGAAGTTTGCTGTATTGCTAAGCTAACAATGCAGCGTTTATTCACTTACTAACTGGACTCCAGTTAGTGTGTCCACCGAACTTAAAGAAGTTGTGGTCCTGTTTCAAAAATTTAGCGCACCGCTCTCAACAGCATGAAATCTTATATCTAGTATTTAAGCTGAGCTCAAAGCTCACCACTATGCTGACAGCCGGTGGCAGCCAATACAATCTCTCTTTTAAGGTTAATGTATTGGATGCCTTGCATGTGAAATTTGGCTGTGGTCTAAAAAAAACTGGTCAAACAATTTGCAGCCACATGGCTCAATGAGGCTCTGACAAAATCCCAGACAGGAAATCAGAATCAAGAGTCGAGTTTTGTCAGGGACTTCAATACTGACCACATAAAAAATGCTTTCATTGACACCCCAAAAAAGTACCTGGAATCAGACTGGGACATGGCTGCAATCGACAGTTTCCGAAATAATCATAACCTTAAAAGAATTGAGATCTTTTATGTAATTTTTGTTTTTTGTTGTTTTTGGGTTTTTTTTTAATGTGACCTAACGTCTTTTTTCTATATTCAGTTTCATGGATTTTAAATCAGAACTGCTTTAAAAATGTGTAAAAGATGTATGTTAATTGTGAGATGTATATGTCCCTGTACCCAATTGTATTAAATATCAAACATCTGCAAATGCCTTTTGCCTTAATTACATTTTAGTGCAATACAATATATGCCAGGTTTGTGTTAACTTTATTTGTACAGGTTATCTTTGTGTCTTAAATAGAGAAAAACAATCCTTATAGTTCTACAAATAAAATTTCTGCTTGAAGGCTGTACATACATATCTTTTTTTCCCCCTCATATAAACATGCACAATGTTTTCTCTGTGTTTATGTATTTAACCCCTTACTGTGTGAATTAAGTTGCGAATACATTAAAATATAAAAGATTTGTCCATTTGCTGTCGAGCGTATGCTACATTAAGTAATGATGTGGAATCAGCACAATGGTATCTGTAAAACATGGCACAAATCAGACATGTGTGGAATATTCATAATTCAGCTATGGGATGGATTAAGTTTGGAAGCAATTTAATTGTGTATTCGTGACAGCAGTCTAAAAGGGCAGTCATATTTTTTTTTAAACATATTCATGTAGTTATGTATTTTTCACAAAATTTCCCAGTTCCTTCAGTTGGCATGTGTAACTAAACAGTTAAAAGAGGGTGAGTGATAAGAGGGTGTTTGCAATAGTATGTTGGCTAACTTCCTATGCACCACTATGGAGGACATAAAGAACAGTGTGATAACCACACACTGCCACTGCAATACAGACTTATTTTTTTTGACACAGACTGAAGTTTCTGAGCTTTTAAAAACTGTTCCAATTAGAGACAAAAGGATTAGATTAAACATTTTATCGGTTACTGGTCATAATCACAAACTTGAATAAGTAAACAGAGGAATTATCAAGCGAAAGATGGTCTGGTTATAAAATAGCATGGGAGGATTTATGTTAGGGTTGTCCAACTCCAGTCCTCGAGGGCTAATGTCCTCGAGAGCTAATATCCTGCGATGTTTAGATGCATCGCTTCTCCAACACACCTGAATCAAATGAATGGCTGATTACAAGGCCTCTGGAGAGCTGAATGACTCTGATAAGGAGGTAATTCCGCCATTTGATTCAGGTGTGTTGGAGAAGGGATGCATCTAAAAGTTGCAGGATCGTAGCTCTCGAAGACCGGAGGTGGACACCTGTGAATAATGTGAATCAAAACTACATTGTGTCTGTGTCTGCCTGTATCATTTTATATTAAATCAGTCTCTTTTACTGTAACTGTCATATTACCTGAAGCGGTTCATTGTTTTTTGGATATCACCTGGCTGGTTCTCGGGATACAGGTAGGTCTAAACCAACCAACTTTTGCCGACGAGCTGGGTATCTTTTTTATAACTTAACCTGCTTAAATAGAATGTCTTGGACCATTTCAATTCAGTTTTCAAGTCAGTTTTTTATATAGCGCCCATTCACAACACATGTCGTCTCAAGGCACTTCACAAAGTCAGGTACATACATTCCAATTAATCCTAACCATTGAACAGTGCAGTCAGATTCAGTTATTTATTCAAAATTGGATAAAAAGTTTTTCTATCTAAGGAAACCCAGCAGATTGCATCGAGTCAGAGACTTGAAGCAGTCATTCCTCCTGGATGAGCATGTAGAGACAGAGGACAGTCCCTGGCGTTGACTTTGCAGCAATCCCTCATACTGAGCATGCATGTAGTGACAGTGGAGAGGAAAAACTCCCTTTTAACAGGAAGAAACCTCCAGTAGAACCAGGCTCAGTGTGAGCGGCCATCTGCCGCGACCGACTAGGGGTTTGAGAGAACAGAGCAGAGACACAAAAAGAAAACAGAAGCACTGATCCAGGAGTACTTTCTATGGGAAGGAAAAGTAAATGTTAATGGATGTAGCTCCTTTAGTCATTTCATCTAGAAAGAAAGAACAGATCAACTCTCAGCCAGTTTTCAAGGTTTGAGTCTGAAAGAGAGCACATAGAGATAGCCACAGTAAAAGCTCAGGCAATTGCTATACCTAGGAGAGAGAAAGGGTTAAACACTGAAAGACAGGGCCATGTGGGTCATCGGTAGAGGGTGAGCATTAAGTTGTTGCCAGCAGAAGTTTGGATGATGCCCCGCTCCAGGAAGGTGTCACAGGTAGACACAGAGTCATGCCAGTTGTAGCTTCTAGGAAGAGAAAAGAGAGAGAACATAAAGTTAAAAGCTGAAATAACAGCAAATAACACAAAATTGGAGAGTAGTGTGAGAATGTAGCGAAGAGAGTGAAAGAGGTCATTATGTCCTCCAGCAGCCTAAGCCTACAGCAGCATAACTACAGTGATAGCTCAGGATAACCTAAGCCACTCTAACTATAAGCTGTATCAAAAAGGAAAGTTTTAAGCCTAGCCTGAAAAGTAAAGGTCTTTCTAAGAGAATATTGTGATCGACTGTATCAAATGCAGCACTGAGATCTAAAAGAACCAGTACAGACACAAGTCCATTATCTGAGGCCATAAGAATATCATTAGTGACTTTCAGCAGAGCTGTTTCAGTGCTATGATGAGCTCTGAAGCCTGACTGAAACTCTTCAAACAGGTCATTGCTGTGTAAATGCTCACACATTTGATTAGCAACTATTTTCTCAGGAATATTAGATAAGAATGGAATACTGGATATAGGTCTGTAATTTTTCATCTCAATCAAGCGAAGGTTTCTTAAGTAAAGGTTTAATTACAGCTACCTTAAAAGCTTGTGGTACATATCCATTTACTAAGGATAGGTTAATCATATCTAAAATGGGGCTGGTAATCAGAGGGAACACTTCCTTAAATAATTTGGTTGGGATTGGGTCTAACATACAAGTTGAAGGTTTAGATGTAACTAATATTTCTGATAACTCAGGAAGCTCCACAGGATCAAAACAGTCCAAACACAAATCAGGTTCTGCAGTTATTTCCAATGTTGTCTCACTTGCTGAGGATGAATCATCTTCGGGAGTTTGTCGAAGATTTTCTTTTTAATAGAATCAATTTTATTTAAGAAGAATCCCATAAAGTCATGACTGCTGAGAGCTAAGGGAATAGATGGTTCAACAGAGCTATGACTCTGTGTAAGTTTAGCAATTGTACTAAAGAGAAACCTAGGATTATTCTTGTTCTCTTCTATTAATGATGAGAAATAAGCTGTTCTAGCTTGGCGAAGTGTCTTTTTATACAACAGTAGGTTATTTTTCCAGATTAAGTAGGAATCCTCTAGGTGTGTAGAGTGCCATTTTCTCTCCAATTTTCTAACATTGTGCTTTAAAGTATGCAGCTCTGAATTAAACCAGGGAGCTAGCCTCCTATGAATAATTACCTTCTTTTTCTAGGGGGCTGCATTGTCTAATGCACAACACAATGATGAAGTAACACTATGAACAAGAGAATCAATTTGTGAAGGGGAAGAAACAAAATTATTGCCCTCCTCTGCCTTTTTCTGTGATAATGAGGAAATTAAAAGTGGAACAGATTCTTTAAAAGTTGTTACAGCATTTTCTGATAATGATCTACTATAATGAAATTTTCTTTCAGGTGTGGAGTACTCGGTTAAATTAAACTGAAAGGTTATTAAGAAATGGTCAGACAGGACAGGGTTATGAGAAAATATTATGTCTTCACACTCAATGCCATATGTCAGCACAAGGTCCAGAGAATGAAGACAAAGGTGGGTAGGTTTGTTAATGTTTTGAGCAAAGCCAATTGAGTCTAAGATAGCGTTAAACGCTATATTTACGCTATCACTTTCAGCGTCAACATGAATGTTAAAATCCCCCACTATAATAACTTTATCTGTATTTCACACTAAATCAGATAAAAGGTCTGAAAACTGATCTATAAATTGAGAGTAAGGGCCCGGTGGACGGTACAAAACAACAAACAGAAGTGGTATTAGTGTTTTGCAATTTGTATGAGGAAAACTAAGGATTAAATATTCAAGAGTTGTAGCTATTAATTGGTCTGGGACTAATCAATAAATTGGACTGAAAGATGGTTGCTACTCCTCCTCCTCGTCCAGTATTTAGAGGAATGTGAAAATTTAAATAATTAGTAGGAGTTGACTCATTTATAGTAACATAATCCTCTTGCTGCAGCCAGGTTTCTGTGAGGCAAAGTAAATCAATCTGATTGTCACAAATCAGGTCACTAACTAGCAAAGTCTTTGAAGAGAGAGATCT
This sequence comes from Girardinichthys multiradiatus, assembly GCF_021462225.1. Lineage (NCBI taxonomy): Eukaryota > Metazoa > Chordata > Actinopteri > Cyprinodontiformes > Goodeidae > Girardinichthys > Girardinichthys multiradiatus. The sequence goes on along the minus strand of NC_061794.1, from coordinate 9,053,736 downwards.
TATGTTCAGTAAGCCACATTTAATTGTTTTATTTTTCTTTTTAGTCTGAGCTGTGTTTATTTTTATGAGATTTTCAGGATTTCCTCCTTTTAGATTATTTTTTAATCTATTCAATTTTGGCCGTGGGCGAGACACGGTCTTAATATGGTAATGAACCACATTAATTCTCCAGTTTGATATATAAAATATTCGATAACCTAAGCAATGACTATTCGGACTACATTTACTTTTTGGCATCTTATTTGGGTTTAGGCCACTGAATAACTCCACTGAATAAATGTAATAATCATTCATCCCCCATTATTCCTTAATAACCACTGCTGATGATCGCTTTTTCCGACGTTGCTGCATGTGTTGCAGTGTTACACTTACTGCTTGTTCTCCAAGATGGGCTATTGGTAGGTTTTGTGATATCATTGCAAACACATTTCTGTGTTTTAGACACAATTAGGATAAGGAACAGTTGCAACAATTATGAGTACAGACCTTTTGTGACATGTAGCAAAGAGCCAACACAGACCAGAGTGCTTTCATTGGATAATTCCAGACTACACAATTAAAATTCACTCAACATGCATTTACCATTTCTTCGACAGAGCTTTAATATTTTGCTGTAAAAATGTTATTTAAATGAAAATCCTTTATTGAATACATTCAATGACAAAAATAAATTGACAAATAAAGTACTGAATAACTTTTGATGGTCAGGACAGTTCAAGTCAGGTCCAACACTGTAAAGAAATACAAATCTAAGGATTTACACCAAAGGTCTAACAACAAAATTCAGGGAGAATAAAGAAAAATAGGAAAATGCCTAAAGTGCTTATGAAGCTCAAATTTAGAAGTTTCTCTTTTTGATGCTAACCGAGTGCAACAGGAATTCCCCAAATATAAAAATTCAAAGATACCCTGAAAATGTTGAGGTCTTGCCGCTGAACTTTACACTGCCTTCAGGGTCTTTAGAAGGTTAACCGGAGGTCAACCATCGGTGTCGAAGGCACTGTGCAGCAGTTGCCCTTCTCTCAGAGTGATAATCCAACATACAGAGAAGGAAGTCTGAGAATTCAGAGGCCTGCTCTAGCAGGAAGCTATATTTCTCTACCAGAACATCGTAAAGTCTCCAGGGCCTCAGTGGACCTACACGACGGAGATCACCTGCACAGCAAATACAGTTTTAAACAACACACAAAGGGTTTTAACTGTAAAATAGAAATAACGCAAACTTCAGCTTGAAGAAGAAGATGGTGCAGATGTACCTTTGCGGTTGAAGTAGTCAGCTGAATATTTACCTGACAAGACAACATCTGGTGGAATTTTGCCGAGGAGCTCAATGATCTGGGCGATATGGTCTGAGATAGATGGAGGCATCACAAACATTATACACACATGCACCATTTCAAGACAAATTAGCATCTACAGCTACAATGAAGGCATGCAGTAATCCCAGTTAATCCCGTGCCAGTGCGTGTCTCTTCCCTGTTAGTGTCAGCTCAGTGAATTAAACCCACCTTCCTCCAGGGAAATGAACTCGCCGGCTTTGGGGTGGAACAAAGAGTCTCCGGTGACCAACTCAAAGGCCTGGGAGAATTCAGGAGAACATTCAGGGTGACATATGTGGCCAATTAAAGAAGGAAGCCATTCCAACTTGAGATTCTGCTTCTTGTTTTTTATTCACACTAAATAGTTTCATATAACATTGCTTTACTATGAACTTTAGCAAATGGTTGGCCTCAGCATTGCTGTTTTGTTCAGACTGAAAGACTGAAGAAGAGCATGATGTATTATCTTTACAGCTGAGAGTTTTTACTGGTAATTCCACGAGTTTTCAGAATGCATTTCACAATGAATCACTACGCCCAACAGGATGATTGGTGGATAGTTGATCTGACAAAGTGTTATGTTTAGTTATGCTAATTGCCAAAACATGTTTGACAGTTATATATATAGAAATATGTTTTATCTTACAGTTCAAAACATTTTTGATGTTATACTATTTATTTAGGGGGTTCAAAGTATTCCTTCTTTTTCTTGCCAACCCATTAAGCCGATAGCGCGGCTTATTTGCTGTTGACTTGTTTTGTTTATAATCTTAAAACCACATGACTTGTTTCATTTAAAAAAATGTCGATGTTTATATTTGAATTTAAACAAGGGATGTCAGGGATTTACTTTGGATGAGAGCTGGATCCTGATCAAGGCGATTTTAAAATATCAAGTAAAAATTATAATTTGAGGAGTCCATGACTTTTGACAACATACATTTACTAACTCAGACAAATGTTGACTTTTTTACCTGCTGCTGTGATTAATTAACTTCAAAGAATCAATTCTAACCCCTGTTCTGAACTCTGACTGAAACAGTCACTGCCAAACTGTGTTCAGTTATCATCCCACCATGCAGGCCACACTCCAGATGTCAGCTGGCGGACCGTACTCAGATCCAAGCAGGACCTCTAGAGAGCGATACTGACGGGTCTGGATCTCCTCACAGAAATGCTTGTACTGGTGGAGGGCAGAAAAGTCAAAAAAGGCAGACAGAGAGTTAGACAGAAAACAAAGCCTACATCATTATGACCTGGTCAAACATGACCTTTGTATAGTTTCTGACAATAGTTTTATGTTTCTGCATCTTTTTAAAAATGACTTTTAAACTCAGTCAGTCAGTCAGTCATGACTGATGATGACTGACTGGCTGACTTTTAAACTATTTTGTGGCCATTAAGGTGCAGCAGAGAGCAGTTTGAAACATGGAACAAACCTGAAGTGAGCATGTATATGGGAAAACAGAAATACTGACCACCCAACAGGAGCTTCCCAAATCAGCAATCTTCACTGAAATGTCTTCTAATTGGTAGGGGTTCGCTTGCTCTGTCAGGCAAACAAAATACCATTAAATGAAATTAAGTTCAATTAAACTGATTTAAATAACTAAACTGAAAGATTTAAAGCACTGTAAAACTAATTATTAAGAATACATCAGGTTTTTGTCCCTTAATGGTGAATTACTTTTTGTTATTTTTTGGCTTTGTTTTAACACTATCATTATCATCTATATGTAGATGACCAACTTTCTATACTTGAAGCCTGATATTGGTTCAGAAGCAGGATCCACATATTGCATATATTGCAGTAACTTGCTCATAAAACAGAACTACACTTTGTACAGCAGATATTTCTCTCTGACACTTTCTGCAGCATGTGTAAAAATAAGAAAACCATCTACCTGTGGTGTCAGTCTTCTTTCCAGCTGGTAAAGAGAGGGAGCTGCTGCCCCCTGCTGGTGCAATATTGTTCTGCTCCTGCAGGTAAAACAGAATGTTTTCTGGCTTGATGTCTGCGTGGATGATTTTACATTGAGAGTGAAGGTAGTCTAATCCCTGGAGAACCTACGGAGAAATGAAGAACTCAGATGATGCTTAAAATAAAATAAGACAGACAGATCAAACAAAAACAGTTCTAGAAATTTTATTATCAACTCTTTGCTTTGTCTTAAAAATGGTTAGTCAAGAAAAATGCTGTTTGAATTTTTTTTTTTTGCCAATAATTTTATATAAATTTAGTCAGGTTCACATGTTATCGTGGTCTTGTATTACTTACCTGAGTGAGTATTTGCTTAACCCAAGGCTGCAACAGGCCTGGTTTCCCAAAACAGAGCTGCCAGCTTCTAAGGTTGGGCCCTAGCAGCTCCAGCACCAGACACATGTCTCATTAACACAGGTTAAAGACGGTTTTATAATCTACATGCTTACACTACAATGCGTCTGTCAGCAAGACCACATACTGAACACAGAGTGCACGTTTTGTAGACTATGCGATTTGAAAGTTGTAATGTACCTAATGAATTTTGGAGGTTGCAGCATTCATTATATATAATTGCGATGAAGGATACGGACACCGTTAACCCCAGCCAGCTAGAATTTATCGAGCAGCTTAACGATCCTTTGGCTGGAGGGGTGACGGCTAACAGGACCACTGGACTGATGTACAAGAGACAAGAGAAAGAAACACTGAAGAATGAGACAGGGAAGTTGTATTTTCATGTTGCCATGTACAAGCAGACACAAGGAACTAACATATCGCAGGAGTGCCTGTTCATCCTGTCCTGCCTGGGTGAACCCTGCGCCGCTCTTGAGCACTTTAACAGCTACTCTCCGACCTGACCTGCCAACACAGATACCAGAGGAGTGTATTATTTTTATTTAATACGGCCATAAATGGGCAAAATATCACTTCCTCCTCTGAACATCATTGCAGTGTCTTGCAAAGAGTGAATGACGTTCTTTACATTGTCATGTCACAAACACAAACTTCAGTGTGTTTCATTTGGATTTTATGTGATAGACCAAAACAGAACTGCGTACACAAGGGCCCTGATCTTCAACGATTCCAAATAGAAGGCGATAAAATGCTTGTACAAAAAAATAAATAAATAAATAACAAAAAAATAACTGCATGTGCAATAAGTGGGCGTGCAATAGATAACAGGTGCAAATGAGGTACAGACCGCCCTATTTAAATGTGTGCTAATGGTTGGCTGCTGCTGGTCCAAGAAGCAACAGGAGAAGTGAACCAAAGCTGCGTTGCTTTAAACACGCAGGGGTTGCAGTATCCTTATAAATGATCCAGTTGAAGATTTGACCTTCTGTTCTGCTCCAGCTTTTCTGGACTGTTACAGTTTGTTAACTTTTCTCATCATTTTTCACAGCAGCAGGTTTGTCGTCACAGCCTCTGCCCTGACGAGATTATTTCTCCTATCTGTTCATTTGCGCAGGGTGCTTCTGAGTGCGTAATTGCGCACGCAGAAGGCTGAGTTTTAAGTTGTTCTGCAAGCAGATGCTTTATGTCCGGACAGACTCAGTGAGGCAAAGACTATATTCTGCTTCGCCTTTAATCCAAATATTGGACTACAGGCTTACAGCGCAGGAGGACAGAGCTGTGTCCAAAGTTGCGCGCACCCTCCGCCATTGGTGCGCACATGGAGCAGCTGCTCCGTGCTGCATCTGCATCATAGGGGTGCTCATAGCTTGTTAACTGTGTTGCTCGACCTAACTCTGAACGGTTGCAGCTTAGAAATTGGCCAATCAATATTAACAATAAAAAAGACAAATATGTATGTCGATTAATTTATTAGAGGTTTGTCTCCCTTGATCTTTTAATTATTTTCGGAGAGTATTCTATTTTTTTGAGAGTATGTGGTTGAAGAGTTTAGAGTTAATCTAAACATGAAGTCATTTTTTACTGTATAAACCCTCCACTAGCATATGCATATGTTCACATTCAAAGAATGTAATCAAACTGATCCAACTCCGATTGCTCTGCATTGACACAATGTTACTGTCAATAATACACTTTGTTTCGTGACAAGGTTAAAGCATACACTGTCTTTCTAACCACATGGAATAGCCCCCTGAATTTCACCTGCTAAGAAGTGATTTTATCATCCAGTTTGCAAATGAAGGATCTAGTCTGCTTTATAATGACTTTATTTCTTTCCTATTAATTATATTATCAACATCACAGCACAGTAGGTCCTTTACATGATGTGCATTTACAGTTAACAGGCTGTGTGCACTTCTCACGGATGTTCAGTTATGTGCGCACCTCTGAATGATCAGTTATGCGCACTTTGCCATGATCAGGTTTGTACTTCAGCAGCAAATGATCTCACCAAAAGCGATGGTGCACTAGAATGATCCAGACACCAGAAAAAAAAAGTTTTGCAAGGAGTTTTATCATAGAAGATATGTCATGGCTTCTGTTTGTGATTGGCAAATCACACCTTAGATAATCATACATAGAATCCTCTATCGTCATGTATTTTTATTTTTGCCAACCAATATCTGTCAACACATGTACAGACGATTCTCTCTCTCTCCATCATCTCTCATTCTATCTATGCCTCCTTCTGGCCACAGTGACAACAGACATTTTTGCGTCCCAGATAGCACCTGCATTTCAAATGGACCTGCTCCTTTTTAAGAAAAGTACCTCCACAGCTTAACAGTGTTCTTTAATTTTTTTTACCAGGGGCATAGAGTGTTCAAAGTGATGTGCAGAGTTAGTTTTCTCCAAACACACAGTGTTTTCCTTGTATGCCAAAACGTTCAGTTTTGCTCTCATCAAACTATAGCACCTTTATGCATTTCCCCTACATGGCTTGTTACAAACTACAAATGGTACTGTTTTACGGCTTTCTTTCAGCAAAGGATTTTTTCTTGTCTCTCTTTAACAAAGGCCAGATCTGTGGAGTGCATGACTAACAGTTTTTCTCTGAACAGATTCGTCCACCTGAGCTGTGGATCTCTGCAGCTCCTCCAGAGTTAATATGGTCTCTTGGTTGCATCTCAGACTATTACTTTCCCTGCCCTGCCTGCTAGTTTAAGTGGACTGCCATGACTTGGTAGGTGTGCAGTTGTGTCATACTTTCCACGTTCAGGTGATAGATTGAACAGTGCTTTGTCAGGATATTGTTTTGTTACTTAAGTCTGACTCCAACTTCTCCACAACTTTCTCCCTGACCTGTGTGCTGTGTTCCTTGGTTTTTCATGATGCAGTTTGTTCTCTAACAAACCTCTGAGCCCTTTTTTACCAATTAGGTGAGCTCTGAAGCTAATTGGTTGCACTAGATTTTATTCAGGGGCATCAAAGTAAATAAAGTAAAGAGTAAAATGCATGCCACATTTTTTTAATTTTTAGATGTAAAAATATTTTTTGAAAAGCATGTGCAATTTATCTTCTGCTGCATTGACATCTGTGGTTATAAAATAGCTTATTGTAGAAAAGTTCAAGAAGGGATGAAAACTTTTGTTTTAATCTTTCCTCGCACTATTACCATTTTCACACAAAAAAAACCCTGGTTACCCTACCTGAGGTCCATGCAGAGCCATACTGTGGAGAAAAAACCCCAGCCGAGCTTAGACATCACGTGGTATCTTTGGTTGAAAGTGTCACCAATCCGGACAGGGTGGTACCCACCTGAGGAGTTATACAACAGTAATATAATCCAGGATTAATTACAGGAACATGCAGCAATAACCAGTAATAGTTTGTTTAAACTGTCTCCCAAAATGTTCTGAATATTAAAAAAAGAAGCGCAAAGCTTCTTACACATGATTTTGGAACATTAGCTATTTCTGACACAACAACTTTCTCAGAGCCCTAACATGTCTGTTGATGAGTCATATGCTCAGACCTGCCTGCAGGACACCCAAGGAAGATGATGAATAATCCTGTTTCTGTCCTCCTTTAACCCGCATGACACATGGCATGTTTTTTTTTACTATATTTTAAATATTATTAAAAATTAAGAAATGGGTCTTTGTTTCTAATATACCAGCACATGATACCAGCTGGTGTGTAATTTATGACTGTGTCAAGCATTTGTAGTATCTAGATGACAACAGAGGACAGCTGAGGTGCTGAAACCTGCACAGCTGCAACACAGAGGAGCGGGAAGCAAGGTCAGGTGAATAAAGATTCAGATTACTGCAGATTAAAACATGAAAGTGAGGCATCTGGGAGAAGCCACTCTTGTTTTCACAGATTTCAACCAAGGAAGATAAGTCATCTCAGCCTTTGGTTTAAAGTAAGAACTATTTACAGTGGAACTGGAACCTTAAAAATGTTGCAACCCAACAGATTTACAAAACTACATGGTTCAGGCCACACTGCTTGTGTCTCTGTCAAGAAAAACTTCAGCCAAAGGGATATGTGATAATTTATTGCGTTGCCTCTGAATATATAGTGTCCTATAGCAACATCATGTTTGACTCACATTTTTACATTGTGTAAAACCACAATTGGTTGGTGATCTGGAGATCAGAGTTCAATACCCTATGCACCACAGGTGTCAGACTCCAGTCCTCAGAAACTGGCGTCCAGCAACTTTCAGATGAGTCTTACTGTCAACACACCTCATACACCCTAATCATATAATTAGGTCATCAGCAGATCTCTTTAGAACCTGAGTGCATGAGGAAGCGATTCAATCCTTTAATTCGGGTGTTTTGGACTTGGGACGCATAAAAAATAAATCTTCATCCATGCAGATGGAGGGTCTGCATAATGTAGGATATAAAGTAATGTTATCATCAGTAGCACGTGCATAAATACCATTACAGTACTATAAATATGGTTTACATATGGCTTCTTAGAACTAGCACACTTATGCTACAGAATATTTTGACAGGTCCATATAATCCATGGCAGCGTGGCTTTGCAGGAGATGAAACTATATATGTTATTGCATCAAATGTGTAGGAAGGTGATAGTGGGGCATTATTTACTAAACACCTCAGATCTTCCTACTGTATTGAATACTAAAGCTGATACACAATAGTGTGATGTGGTGTAACAGAAGACAGAATTAACCCGCATTGGTCTCTTGATATTCTTATGTGTATTTGGATTTTATTTTTGCTGCCAATTTTTGACACTCCTCGGCTATTACCACCATGTGTATACACAAATGTGGTATGAAAAAATGATCAACTTTTTGTTTCTTTCCTTCCTGAATAACGGTGAGGAAGGAAGTTAATAATGGAATCACATTAATGAAAATAACTTTGAAAAAGTAGGTTACTGTATAATACTTTGAATGAGCTTTTTTTGGAGGAACAGGTGGAACCCAAAATGAAGGGACCCCAGAGGGTTAAAGACGGGCAGCAACCTACCACAGTCTTATGTAAAAATTACCATTGACTTCTATTATAAAAGTGTTTTAAAATGGCAGAAGTCTGTTTTAGACTGGCCCCAGCCCTACAAGCTGATGGATCAGACTAAGAGTTAACACAGGTCGCACCTTTTCACAAGGACCCTATTTCGAAAAAACTTAAACCTTCACATAAGCCAGCCCCTTATAAACATAATACAGTTAAGACTAAAATTATTAATACCCTGGCAGATTTAGCAACATGGTTCCTCCTACTGGAGTGGCCCAGCCAGAGTGTTGACTTAAATCTGAGAGAGAATATATAGAGGAAGCTAAAGGTCAGGGTAATGGCCAGGAGGCCTTTCAACCTCATCCCATTAAAATATCCAAGGAAACATGCAAAAAGAATGTGTAAAATGTGTATCAAAATGATACACATTTTACATTATTTTATATCTTTTAAATTATACCTGTCCCATTTGAGACCGAAACAAACATCTGCATGGGATTCACATACCATAGCAGTATTCTCTGGGGTCTTCACAGTCCAGACTTTCCTTCGGACAGAGCTGCTCGTGGCCTCCAAGGGTTCCTAAAGGATCAGATGAGCCATCTCTACTCCTACAACCACAAAACAACACGTGAAATACAAACTGGACATTTTTGGCCTCCTGCTTCACCTCTAAACTTCACAAGTGTCCCTGTTTTGTTTGAGTTCCTTGGGTCAGGTGAGCTATACTGTTTCTAGAGTTTCACACAGTGACCCTAAACTGGGGAACAATGCCCCATTGCTAAGCTCAGAGTGAACAAATGGTATTGGCAGTTGGACTATTTCTGAGTGCTGTAATTCATTATGTCGTCTGTTCATGCAACCTGAGAACTCAAGGTCTCAGCTGCTACAGATATCTTGCATGAATCATGTCATGTCTGGAAATAATTAGCACAACTTGGTTTTCTTTGTTTCATGCACCAGATTGTAACTTATCCTTTTTCTTTTCATTTCCTGCAAAATTACATGTTGGCTAAAACTCTAAATAAGCAGATTCACTTAGGCCCAGTATACTTCTCTTCTATCCTTTGCTGAAATTTATTCCTTCAAGCTGCATTTGTATGTGAGGAAAATATTAGTGTTTTATTTTTTTTGTGCTGCCCTTATGTAAGAATGCAAGACTGCTTAAACAAAACCGCTTATCTTTGCAGGAGTCAAGTAGTTTGAAAAGAGGAACATATTTCAACATGGAAACTCTGGTCACTTTGCCAGAGCATCTTCAGTTTAAGAAATACTTATTTGAATCCCCATCGGTATTGAAAGTGTTTATTCTGCAAGGATCTGCAATGTTCAGTAAAACCCAAAGATAGCATGCATCTGAGCAGCAAAATATACTCACATGTGATGCTGCATCATGAGGAGGCTCAGGAGCTCAGTGTCTAACCCCTAAAGTGGTTGGATATTTACAGCCTGCAACGATCGAAGCCTGGCTTCAAACTGAGACAACAGACAAAAACAGTAGCAAGAAATGAATGACGCTTTCACCTTTGATGCTGCAGCAGCTGAAACAGCAGAGAAACAGAGGGGTTGAAGGTGGGGGTGGTTGGATTGATCCCTCCTGAGGCTAGGAGCACCAGCAGGAGTCAGCAGAATCTAAACATGGAAATCTCCAACAGACACCAAACTCATCGCCTGTCAAGCCTTCACCTGGCTGCTGCCAGATTTCACTCCCTCTGTCTCTGGTTGACTTTAAATGTTTGCGTCTCTCCCAGTCCTCCACTGTGGGAAGGTCACAGCTGTGGGCAGAGGAATGAGAAAAGAGGACTGTCACATAAGGCCAACAGGCTTCAAGAGACAGTGTGGGACAGCTGGTGATTTTTCTTTTGGAACTTAGGTCTCAAGGGAAGGTCAAACTTTGGTCTAAACATGGCAGCAAAATGGAATCCCTGACTTTCGGCTTCACAAGTTAGCGTTCCGATTTAAATTGGCATTGTAGTTGAATTTTCTGATTTGTAACCTGGATAAAACCTGATTCCTGAGTAAAAATTAACTGCAGCATTACTGTGTTTGTAAAGCTAACAGTTTTTCCCAATTCCAATCAAATTTTCTGTTTAATTTTATTGTGCTCTTAATCCAGCTTTCAGATTAATGCTGGGCTTGTGGGATAATAAAGAAACTAAAATATTTGAAAACACTTAACAGAAAAAACAACATTCTGAAAAGTGAGTTTTTGCTGCTGACTGCAGTTATGTTATGCAGTATGCCATTTTTTTCACTTGTAAACATGAAAGAGTAAGAAAGAGCAAAATGTAAATGTACAATGCAAAGAGGGAAATAAACAGGAACTACTGAATTGGCTAAACCATAAAATAGGGACAATCTTTGTGGCTTAGACAATGGCCATATGCAATCAGAGGTTGCAAGTGAAATGCATGAAGATTTAAAACACTGTTAGATTGCATAACTTAAAAGGATCCTTCAACAAATGTTTTATTATTACATAGAGCTACACCTTGTGATATAGCGCTTGATTTGCAAAGACAAATAAAAATATTTTTCATGGGGAAGCAAATTGAGTCAGATCAAGGAAGGCTTGAAAATGAGACTTTCCCTCTGGGCTGTAATGTAAAAAAAAAACCTTTCTTAGATCCTCCCTCGGCTGTTCCACTGGCACTGACCATCCATTACTGTGTAGGTGTTTATTCTTGTTTCCTTTTGTGTCCATAAATCTAATGATGGGCCAAGCTTAAGCTCAAATGCCTGTGGTGGCTAGTACCATTTTCTATTTCCAAAGAGTTGTAATAAGACTTCTCCTGCAGGGGCAGAACATGAATCTATGTATCTATATGCGTGCAAGGAAGACAAACCACCTCCTGCATGGATTTAGATCACCAGGTTAAGGAGACGCATGTAGTGATAAAGAAGCCTCTGTGTTTTTTTTAAGCCACTCCTGCAGCCATTTAATTATTTAATATGTGTGAGCACGCTTGTGTATACAGGTTTTCTGCACGAGAATATTCAATAGCACGCGTGAGGAGCCAAAGACCTGCCCCCTAGTGCCTGAAACGGATATGGAGGAGATATGAGCCCCAGACATCCAAAGGCCCCCCAGCGCACAGGAACTCCAGGATGTTATATCTATAAATATTTTAAGGATTCCTTTTTTTAAAATAAAGCTAACTTGGACTGAGTGGTGTATTTTCGTTAAATGTGATGAGTAGAATTAGAATTTAAGGTAAATCGTTGGCTAATCAGTCTCATATTGGTGAACAACTTGTCAAAAGCATTTGTGTTATATAAATTTTTTACAGAACTTGCATTATCCGTTTTATTATTTTGGGACACATAACTTTATTTTGTCATGTATGTCTTTGATTGCTCAAAATAAATTGTGGATTTAATAATTCATTGCACACTTTTTGTGCATATTTTCTCCTTTGTTGGTGAGGCCTGGAGCAAATACAGGAACTTGTGTCTGGTCATTAATTCTCTTTTAGCCCTCATCTCCAGGCCTCCTGTGTTGGACCTTTATTCGGATCCAGCAACTTTTCGATTTCTGGTAATGCAGACTGTTTTTAAAATCATTTTTATTTGTAAAACAATATAAAGGTTTGATGTTATGATTTTCCACAGTGCTGACCAAGATGTCCAGATGCAGTCACATTGTTTAACAAACCTTGTCCTGATTAATCCTATTTATATCTGAAATAAGCAGATTTACATCCCTACAAAAAGGTAGGCAGGTTCAGCATCTGCCATGCTAGTTGTTCTGGGTTTTGTTTAATGTTTTAGCCTTGGACCAGACAGTTTACAAATAAAAGTCACATCATATGTCTCCATCTTCTGTTTGCATTGCCAACATTCAGATATGTTACTGTGCTTTTGTTTTGCATTTTTACCAGTGTCTCTGTCTACCAGGTTACTACATGTCCATTTCCTGACAACTTCAACTACTGATTTTAGCCAATTTCATATGTATATTCTACAGAATATTCATCCCTACTATAACTTTCCAGATCCAACATGTTCCACAACAAAGGTTGCGAAAACTAGAAGAATATTGGAGCCTTCCTATTATCTGCTCATAGTTTTACTCCCTCTCACAATCTTGCAAAGCTTCCTCTTATAAAAATAGGTTGTTTTGCATCTTAACTTAGTAACGGCTATCACACCGAAGAGTGTTGTCAGTGTGACATTATTTTGCTATGAGGATTTAATGGAGCTCAGGTTTCGGGTGTACGAGGAGCTTGTTTCCGATCAGCCCACTGAACACGCTAAAGCATGCACCACATCATGAAGAGAAGGCGATGTTTCATACAGAGCATACTGCATGTTTTTTACAATAAGTACCGTGTGACAACGTTACGATAACTGGATCTAGAGAAGTAGGGTGGAATCGGGCAATGGGCAGTGGATTCTGATGGGTCAGACCTCAGGCCCTCCTTCATAGAGATAAAACTACATCTGCCTCGGGTTAATCTTGCTATCAGCTGCATTTGTGTTATATACATTTTTTACAGAACTTGCATTATCCGTTTTATTATTTTGGGACACATAACTTTATTTTGTCATGTAAGTCTTTGATTGCTCAAAATAAATTGTGGATTTAATAATTCATTGCACACTTTTTGTGCATATTTTCTCCTTTGTTGGTGAGGCCTGGAGCAAATACAGGAACTTGTGTCTGGCCATTAATTCTCTTTTAGCCCTCATCTCCAGGCCTCCTGTGTTGGACCTTTATTCGGATCCAGCAACTTTTCGATTTCTGGTAATGCAGACTGTTTTTAAAATCATTTTTATTTGTAAAACAATATAAAGGTTTGATGTTATGATTTTCCACAGTGCTGACCAAGATGTCCAGATGCAGTCACATTGTTTAACAAACCTTATCCTGATTAATCCTATTTATATCTGAAATAAGCAGATTTACATCCCTACAAAAAGGTAGTCAGGTTCAGCATCTGCCATGCTAGTTGTTCTGGGTTTTATTTAATGTTTTAGCCTTGGACCAGACAGTTTACAAATAAAAGTCACATCATATGTCTCCATCTTCTGTTTGCATTGCCAACATTCAGATATGTTACTGTGCTTTTGTTTTGCATTTTTACCAGTGTCTCTGTCTACCAGGTTACTACATGTCCATTTCCTGACAACTTCAACTATTATCCAGTTCTCTGATCAAGAAAAATATGAAAGCAAATAAACTTTTTTTTTTTAATGAGGTCTTGGATTTTTCATGTTGACAGTTTTGAGTTCTTTAAAAAAACTTTGCTAGCTGTGAAAAATCCTTCACTAATATCCTCGTACTCGTCATCTTCCGCTTTATCCTGGACCGGGTCGCGGGGGCAGCAGACTCAGCAGAGACGCCAGGATGTCCCTCTCCCCCAGATACCTCCTCCAGCTCCTCCGGGGGGAGCCCAAGGCGTTCCCAGGCCAGCCGCCAGCCGAGAGACATAGTCCCTCTAGCGTGTCCTGGGCCGTCCCCTGGGCCTCCTCCCAGTGGAACGTGCCTGGAACACCTCCCGAGGAAGGCACCCAGGAGGCATCCGGCATAGATGCCCGAGCCACCTCAACTGGCTCCTCTCGATGTGGAGGAGCAGCAGCTCTACTCCGAGCCCCTCACGGATGGCCGAGCTCCTCACCCTATCTCTAAGGGAGTGCCCGGCCACCCTACGGAGGAAGCTAATTTCAGCTGCTTGTATCCAGGATCCCGTTCTTTCAGTCGTGACCCAAAGTTCATGGCCATAGGTGAGGGTAGGAACGTAGACCGACCGGTAAATCAAGAGCTTTGCTTTTCGACTCAGCTTTCTCTTCCCCACAACGGACCGGCTCAGTGCCCCCATTACTGCGGCATCTGTACCGATCCGTCTGTCGATCTCCTGCTCCATTCTATCCTCACTCATGAACAACACCCTGAGACACTTGATCTCCTCCTCTTGAGGCAGGAACTCCACTCCAACCTGAAGAGGACAAGCCACCATTTTCCGGTCGAGAACCATGGCCTTGGACTTGGAGGAGCTGATCTTCATCCCAGCTGCTTCACACTCTGCGGCGAAGTGCCCCAGCGCATGCTGTAGGTCTTGGCAAGAGGGGGCCAGCAGGACCACGTCATCTGCAAAAAGAAGAGACAAAATCCACTGGTCCCCAAACCAGACCCCCTTCCAGCCCTTGGCTGCACCCAGAAATCCTGTCCATAAAAGTTATGAACAGGACCGGTGATAAAAGGCAGCCCTGCCGGAGTCCAACATGCACCCGGAACAGGTCCGACTTAGTGCCGGCAATGCGGATCAAACTCCTGCTCCGCTTGTGCAGAGACCGGATGGTCCCTAGTGAAGGGTCCCCGATTCCATATTCCTGGAGCACTTCCCACAGGGCACTACGAGGGACACAGTCGAATGCCTTCTCCAGGACCACAAAACACATGTGGACCGGTTGGGCAAACTCCCATGAACCCTGTACCCTGTACCCTGTAGAGGGTATAGAGCTGGTCCAGTGTTCCACAGCCGGGACGAAAACCCCACTGCTCCTCCCGAAGCCGAGGTTCGACTATCGGCCGGACTCTCCTCTCCAATACCGTGGTGTAGGCTTTACCAGGGAGGCTGAGGATTGGGATCCTCCTGTAGTTGGAACACACCCTCCGGTCACCCTTCTTATGAAGGGGGACCACCACCCCAGTCTGCCAGTCCAAAGGCACTATCCCCGACCGCCACGCAATATTGAAGAGGCGTGTCAACCATTACAACCCTACAACATCCAGAGACTTGAGGTCCTCGGGCCGGATCTCATCCACCCTCGAAGCCCTGCCACCGCGGAGCTGTTTAACCACCTCGGTGACTTCAGCCTGGGTGATGAAAGAGTCGAACCCCGAGTCCCCAGCTTCTGTTTTTACCAGGGAATGCGTGACGGCAGGATTGAGGAGATCCTTGAAGTACTCCTTCCACCGCCCGATAATGTCCCGAGTCGAGGTCAGCAGCCTCCCACCCCCACTGTAAACAGTGTTGGCGAAGCACTGCTTCCCCCTCCTGAGGTGCCAGACGGTTTGCCAGAATCGCTTCGAGGCCAACCGGTAGTCCTTCTCTGTGGCCTCACCGAACTCCTCCCAGGCTCAGGTTTTTTCCTCTGCCACAGCCTGGGCCGCTGCACGCTTGGCCTCACGGTACCTGTCAGCAGCCTCAGGAGTCCCACAAGCCAACCACAGCCAATAGGACTCCTTCTTCAGCTTGACAGCGTCCCTTACTGCCGGTGTCCACCACCAGGTTCGGGGATTGCTGCCGCAACAGGCACCGCAGACCTTATGGCCGCAGCTACTGGCAGCAGCATCGACAATAGATGTGGAGAACATGGTCCACTCGGACTCTATGTCTCCAACATCCCCCGGAATCTGGTCAAAGCTCTCCCAGAGGTGGGAGTTGAATACATTCCTGGCCGAGGGCTCTGCCAGACGTTCCCAGCAGACTCTCACTATGCGCCTGGGCCTGCCAAGTCTGTCCGGCGTTCTCCTCTTCCAGCGGATCCAACTCACCACCAGGTGGTGATCAGAGGACAGCTCAGTACCTCTTCACCCGAGTGTCCAAAACATGAGGCCGAAGGTCTGATTATACGACAACAAAGTCTATCATCGACCTCCTGCCTAGGGTGTCCTGGTGCCAAATGCACTGATGGACACCCTTATGCTTGAACATGGTGTTCATTATTGACAATCTGTGACTAGCACAGACGTCCAATAACGAAACACTACTCGGATTCAAATAGGGGAGGCCATTCCTCCCGATCACGCCTCTCCAGGTGTCACTGTCAATTCCCACGTGGGCGTTGAAGTCTCCCAGCAGAATAATGGAGTCCCCGGGAGGGGCACTATCCAGCACCCCTGATAGGGACGCCAAGAAGGCCAGGTACTCCGCACTACCGCCCGGCCTGTAGGCCAAAACGACAGTCAGAGACCTGTCCCCAACCCAGCGGCACACCCTCTCATCCACTGGGGTAAACCCCAACATGAGACAGCTGAGCTGGGGGGCAACAAGCAAACCCACCTCACCCCAGCCCGCCGCCTCTCCCCATGGGCCACTCCAGAGTAGAAGAGAGTCCAGGTCCTCTCAAGGAGATGGGTTTCAGAGCCCACGCTGTGCGTGGAGGTGAGCCCGACTATTTCTAGTCGATATCTCTTGACCTCCCGCACAAGCTCAGGCTCCTTCCCCCCTAGTGAGGTGACATTCCACATCCCTAGAGCCGGTCTAAGCATCCGGGGATCGGGCCAGCGAGGTCTCCACCTTCGTCCGCCGCCGAATCCTCTATGCACCGGTACCTCACGGTTCCCCCTGCAGGTGGTGGGCCCACTGGGGGATGGCCTTGCGTCTCTCCTTCGGGCTTGGCCCGGCCAGGTCCCGCGAGGAGCAACTCAGCAACCCAGCCACCAGGCGCTCTCCGACGGTCCCAACCCCAGGCCTGGCTCCAGGTACGGTGGACCCCGGCTCCACTGTACCGGGCGACGTCACGTGCCCCGTTTGTGTAGTCCTCATGAAGGTGTCTTGAACCGCTCTTTGTCTGACCCGTCACCTAGAGCCTGTTTGCCATGGGAGACCCTACCAGGGGCTTTTAAGCCCCAGACAACATAGCACTGAAACCCGTCCACCACGTTTAGGTGGCGGTTCAAGGAGAGCTACACTTCACTAATATCTCTTTTGGTCTATTGTTCCAAATCGGCCTCAAAGCACCACACAGCTAAGGTGGCGTATGTATGCCATTAATGCCTGTTGATGCAGATTCCACATGTACCAAGGATTGTATTGGAAACAGTTTTTTGTCATCTAGTTCTGTGTTTTTCAACCCTGGTCCTCGAGGCACACTGCCCTCATGTTGTAAATGCTTCCCTGCTTCAGCGTACGTGATTTCAATTGATGGCTGATTAACAGGCTTTCACTGGACCACAGTCATCTGAATCATGTGTGTTAAAGCTGGGAATCTTCTAAAACATGCAGGGCAGTGTGCCTTCAGGACCAGGTCTGAATACAACATAGGTGTTTAGTGTTATACCCAACTACTGACTTTAATAGTCAATAGTTAGCCTACCACGGTCAGTGTTTGAATGTGTGTATGAATGGGTGGATGAGTGATTGTAGTGTAAAGCGCTTCAAAGTCTCTGGGGACTTGATAAAGTGCAATACAAGTGCAGGCCATTTACTATTTAATTTTAAAACATTTATATAGTTTATGCGACAGTTTGGACTATATTGAGAATCTGCATGTGCTACAGTTCTGCATTCATTTCATCTGACTGGGACCAAGCTGTGAACCATAAGGATAAATGACAAGATGATAACCAAGAGCTTCAACATTAAAAATATGCAAAGCTAACAAAATCACAGCTCACATGGCCAAAATCCTTCTCTTTAAATTTTAAACAGCTGCAAAACTGTTAAATTGACAAAAACAAACGGTTATTCTAGGAAAAAGTTGTCAGGCCTCGTTGATAACTTGGAGCAGAAGGCTGAGGTTGTTTTTCTCTACATGCAGTGGGCAGCACCAGAAAAAGAGATGTAGTGATCTATTGTAGCCACACAAAGCATACCCAATAGAAGAAAACAAGCGTACCCCAAAGAAAGCTGTGACTTCGAATTTGCACGCTGTCGTTCTAGACAGGTTTGCGAGCATGTTTGTGATTTGTACAAGGAGCAAGTTTGCAGACGAGGAGAAAATATCTGTGCAAGAAGCATTAAATCTGAGCACGGACACAAAGATTTGCAGGAGAACAGAGTGTATTTAAATGAAAGCACAAGTTTTCAGTGCAAGCAGGATGAATTTCTGCTCTTAAATAGAAAATGTGTGCTTTTAATTTTGGCAGGGAAAATCCCACATAGTATCCTGTAGCTACCTACCCTACTCCTGTAGTTGATCACTAAAGCAAATAAAGTTACCAGAAAAAGCAGGCATTTACCCCCTTGCCGACATTAAATCCGACTAAACTTGTTCTATTTTAGGTCAATTAGTATTACCAAAACATTTAATTTAACAATTATATTTGCTAAACACCAGAATAATCAGTCAGCGACGTTTTTAGATCACTTTTTAAAAGTTTTGTTTTTAAGTCAGGAGTTTATACATTTCCTTCAAAACTGGTAGAATTGCCTTTTAAAACTATATAACTTTTCAAATGTTTTAGGTCTCCATCAAGCTACTCAAAATAGTTTTCAGGAATTTTGGCCCATTATTCCTGACAGAACTGCTGAAACAGACTCAGGTTTGTGGGCTACCTTGCTTACACGCACCCTTTTCAGCTTTGCCCACAGGTTTTCTATGAGAATGACATCCGTTCTTTGTGATGGCCACTCCAAAGTCATTTTGTAACATGCCTGGGATCATTCTCCATTCCCCAAGACCAATTTGTGCCCAAACTCTAACTTAGTTGCTAATATCTTGAGATGCTGCTTTAATATTTCCACATAACATTTGTGCCTCATGAGGCCATTTCCACCCATGTGAGTACTGGACTTGTTTCATTGTGGATAATAACACTCACCTTCCTCTAGGATCTGTACAGTTCCTGTTGCTTGTGTTCTAAAGTTGACAAGCACATTTGTTACCATAACACAGAATTCGTCTCCTTTCAGAACAGCGTGACATTCCCATGGTGTTTATACTTGCATTTAGTTGTTCGTACAGAGGAAAGCGGCTCCTTCAGGCATCTGGAAACTGTATTTGGTTTCAGCTGAATGTTTTTATTCATTGTAAGAATACCAATAACATCTAACCCTTCGGTTTAGTTTGTTACTAAATGAGGATAAATCTACAACAGAGTTTTTGTAGGAGAAAGAAGTGCAAAAACATACCTAAAAAATCTGTGTACATATGAACCACTTTATTGCATCAAATGAAGCTGTTGTTAGGCTCATCCTATCAGTTAGTCAGAGAAGGCTAAGAATGAAGATTACTGGGAAATGATACGTAACTACAGAGCAGATATCATAACTGATAATCTGCAGGCAACATTACTGTGCATGGTGAAAAAAATGAAAACGGTATTTATGTACAAGGTTACTGCTTGCAACAATGTGAAATCAGAATCTCCAACTAGTTTATAATGGAAAAAGAGAGACTGATTCATCAAAAAAAAGCTGATTGTGAGCTTAATTTGGACTTGATCCTTTACAGTTATCTTAGAGCAACACCACACGGTACGACAAAAACAAGGATCTGAATTAAGGGTACAAATACAGTTCTGTAGGTCTGACAGGAAAAAAAAAAACAACAGCATAAGCGAAAAAATAAATAAACAATAAATTAAATTTGAAAACAACAACTAAAAGCCTTCCACATGTGGCATCACCGAGCAAGAGGCACATTGTTTAAAAGTAATCAGACTGACTGAATTATTCACAAGATAAAAAGCTTCGCTTTGCCACAATACTGCTAAAATCGTCCACTTTGACAGCAACAACAGAAACGTTTATAAAGCGAAGAACTGGGCACAGCTGGTTGGTCAGTGGAAACATCTGTGCAGAATCAGCTCCTTTTCATACAGTAGCAACAGGTAGAGCTTAATCGGTCCAGGTACTCATTGAAATCAAGTTTCCAAAAAAAAAAAAAAAACATGTTAATCCATTGAAAAAAAGTACACGATGTAGAAAAACAGTGCAGGTAATGCAACTGAAACTTAAAAATGCACATGTGGAAAAGATATTTACATAACATGAATGGACAATGTTCATTCTTTTGGAATTTCCACAGGATTTAAAATCTCTCAATATTTCTTTTTTTCTGGAACATGATACTTTTAGAGGTTTTGGAAAATAAATCTGGAGTAGGGAAACCAAACAGAAATTCAGAAGTTGGGAATGAAAGGCTAATTGATGTGTAGCGATGCACCAATCAGAGGTTTGTGCAGATTTCTGATCTCTGCTTTTTGTAAAGTTTAACTTGAAATACTGATTTTAGCCAATTTCATATGTATATTCTACAGAATATTCATCCCTACTATAACTTTCCAGATCCAACATGTTCCACAACAAAGGTTGCGAAAACTAGAAGAATATTGGAGCCTTCCTATTATCTGCTCATAGTTTTACTCCCTCTCACAATCTTGCAAAGCTTCCTCTTATAAAAATAGGTTGTTTTGCATCTTAACTTAGTAACAGCTATCACACCGAAGAGTGTTGTCAGTGTGACATGATTTTGCTATGAGGATTTAATGGAGCTCAAGTTTCGGGTGTACGAGGAGCTTGTTTCCGATCAGCCCACCGAACACGCTAAAGCATGCACCACATCATGAAGAGAAGGCGATGTTTCATACAGAGCATACTGCATGTTTTTTACAATAAGTACCGTGTGACAACGTTACGATAACTGGATCTAGAGAAGTAGGGTGGAATCGGGCGATGGGCAGTGGATTCTGATGGGTCAGACCTCAGGCCCTCCTTCATAGAGATAAAACTACATCTGCCTCGGGTTAATCTTGCTATCAGCTGGTCAGTCCATACCGTCCTTTAGATAAATGTTGACATTAACAACTTTATCATTTGAGGCTCAGAAGCTGTGTCAACATAAACATCTATCAATCCATCCCATGCACAATGCTGCCGACAACAAGTCTTCAAACCACCTCTCCCCTAAAAAAAGACAGGTTTTCTTCAACCTTATATCTGCCTTTACTACGATGCGTTCACTAACTGGAATAAGATCAAATTTTTAGGTGTCAAGACAGGTCAGTGTAGCTGTAAAACATTTCTCTGGGTATCTTCAATAATGTGCCTGTAACCTTTTTCTTAACTTGTTATTTCAATGGGAATTTGTTTTTTATCTGAGGAGCTTTAAAAGGTCGGGCCTGCTCTCATTTTACTAATAAACTACCCAGTTTTTAATAAAAAAAAAAGGAATACTAGATTCTTTTAGGTGATGTGTTTAGGCAATAGAATCCACCTTAATTTGGGCAATTCAAACACAAAAATCGTACAAAATGTACATCAATATTTGAGAAGATGAGCCAAAAAGAGAAAACAAGACCCACAGTGGTCCTTGGCAGCAATAGTATTCAGAAGCAAAATCGATGTAAAAAATTCCACAGAAATATAAAGTGAGACTTAGAAGAAGGTAAAAGCAAAAAAAAAAAAAAAAGGCATTACAAGAAACCCATAAGACTTGGAGAGAAAAATAAAAAGGTTTCAACAGCGTCGACATTTAGGGTGAAGTCTTCCTTCTAGAATAGAAAGCAAATCCTGTTGGGTGGGAATGTTCTGCTCAGTTTGTCCAGATGACAACATGTCCATCAACAAAGCAAATGATTATTTTTCATAATAAGTCTTTCTTTTGAAGAGTTAAATCCAAGGAGAAACATCGGTAAATGTAAAATGTTTTCATGTTTGCTTCATTCCACATTCTTTCACATTTTTCCATCCATGTTGGGTGCTGTCCCTTTTCTCCCATTTAGAGGACGGCCGTAAGAAATGCGGTCAAACTCTGTCTTCGTGTAAAACCGGTCCGTCCAGCGATATCACAGTTCGGGTCACAATATTTCTTTGTCATCTTTTGTTCTTAGATAAAAAATAACTTGTTTTTTTCTGTCCAGAAAAAATAGGACAAGTTTTTCTAATGATGCCTTCCCTTCATGAATCAAGACGATCTCATTCCTTGCACCGGGGTCATAGGTCCGTCACCTTGTTTTCCACAGCAGCAGCGATCTGTTGGAGTCTGCAACCGAGCTGCATCTTCTGAGCTGTAGCGTCCTCTTCCAAAGCAGTGATAATCTGACAAAGGATGCAAGGACTCAATTAAAAAAAAGGCAAAAACAGATGCTGAACAAAATAAGAAACCGTAATAAGCCATATATTTGCAGCCTCTCTTCATTTATACATTTATTTTTTTCATGTAGTGAATAAAATGGCTTTAAAGTGTATCTCAACCACTAAAGTGCAAAAAAACAAAACAATTGCTGAAAAATACTTAACCCCATAAAAGTGAATTGGGCATTCCGGACAAACCCATAATAGTTTTATGACCAGCCTAGATGGATGAATTACAAACACAAAAGCAACTAATAAACTGTAGGTGAGACGGGTTGAAAGAATTTCAAATTGAATTTCAGCTGCAGCATGAACGGCAGATTTCTTACAGACCTTACCAAGCCGGCCTCATATCCACACCCAAACAGAACAAAACAAACTAAAGCTTGAGAAAAGCTACACGACTCACTGCTGAAGTTATGGGGTTTTTCTCTAAATACATGACGTCCAGATTAACAGAGTTCTGTGATACTCACTTGATCATAGTATTTGTTGATATACTTATACAGCTCATGCAAAGCCACATGACAGTTGACCTCAGCGGCATAATTCTGTTTTGGGACATAAAAACATATTAGCGAAAAACTGTAATAGTAAATATTTCAGTTTCAAACGTTTAATGGATCCCAGCCAAATATCTGTTCTCATTGCTATTTACATACACGGGAAAGTTCTGCAAGAGCTGAGTTCATCTCCTGGTCACTGGCAGAGATGGTCTGTTTGATGTCACCATAGTACCTTCAAGAACAAGAGCAAAACATAGAGCTAAGTTATTAGGAAAACAATGAACTGAAGAAATTATTGATATATTTAAAACAAATATCAATTCATTTTTAACTTGACTGTATTTTCTTAGAAAATTCTCAAAACCTGACAAATCTATCATGTATTAGAGGAACATTAAAGAAACAAGAGTTTATGCAGTGGTTTCTCCTAAACTGACCTCATAAGGCCAAAGAAAGCAGCTAATTTGTTGGACAGACTCCTGCTCAGTGATGCTTTAACATATCACTAGTGTAATCTGCATGGTTTAATGTGCAGCTGACAGTAGTAACTGTAGCAGTCTGCTTGCAGACTATCCATGCATGGAAGCCCTGCAGGCTTAGTCTACCTTCTGTCCGCCACTAACAGATGTCCTCAGCTTCACTCCCTCCTTCGTCTCTCCTCCAGAGAGTTTTTTTTGTGTGCCTGAGGTCAACAGAACGACTGGCTGCCATATTCTTACCTCTCCACCATCTGTTTGTAACGTGGGATGTCTCTGGCATACAGCAACTTGTTGATGGGAGAGTCCTGTACAAAGAAGACAGAAAGTCCTGAGATATCAGGTAAATGGACAACATAATAAATGAACAACCAAATCAACAGAACTTTAAGCTTCATTGCTACAAGTAATTTCTTAATGAACTTGCACATTAACTAAGCACTTTAATTCCCATCACTAATCACTTCAGTGAGCTGGGATTGCAATAATTTGTATACAGGGTTCCTCACATTTTTAGGGTAAAGGTTCATGTTTCTACAGTCAAATGCCCAGAATTCTCAGTCCCTTTCCAGTCCATTTTCATGACTACAAAAAGTCGGCATGAAATTAAGGCAGATATCAGTTTCCCAGCTTTAAAAGTTAAAACCATGGATGGATGGATGGATGACAGACTAAAGGATGGCTGGAAGAAGAGTGCTTGTTGTGAGACTCTGTTCTGTAACGTTGGCAGATCTCCTCACCCTTCCCAGTTTGTGGTCAGCAATGGTGCAGGAATCCATGAAGGTCTGAGCGATGACGGACAGCACAGCATCCACATGATCTGAGGTCTGCACGTCAAAGATGAACTGGGGGTTCTTCAGAATATTGATCCAGAACCGCAGCGGTAAACTGTATGAAGACAAAATTTATTTAAGTGGTGCTATGATGATTATCATACAAATACACTTTTTGGAGCACATTTAGCATTAGTGTTGTGTTCTAAACGTTTGTATCTCAATCGCTTTATTGTTTTCAGTATATTAATAAGGGCTAGAAGTGGATGTTCCTCTAATCCAGCACACAACAGCTATGCTTCATATCAGTGTGTTGAGAATTCCTAGTTAAGTGCTGCAGAAATAAACTCCAAAAATCAGAGGTTATGGATCGTATTAACGTGTTATTTTTAGCTGAAAACAAGAACCATCAAGTCTCTACAAAACTGACTATAATTCCTATGTGGATGGATTTGTCCTTGATCAGCTGTGAAGGTGAACAATGCAGAGGGTGTTTCTCCTGCTTATTAAAAGGCATCAAAACTGAAATTTGCTACCTTTGCAGTTCATACACACATTAACAAACAGCAAGTTCTTTGTTTTGAGTTTAATATGAATGAGTTAAAGGTTGTGTACAAATGCTTCCACTTACAAACCGGGATAACCTTGTTTTTTCTTCATTTTCTGCTGGATTCATAAAGTACCCTGCAGCATTTTTGTTTGTGTTTAGTCTTTTAGTGTCAGGAAAAGCCTGATCTGTCCATTTCTAATTATTCCATAAACATTCATATTTACTCTGAATGTCTTAATAAACCATGAAAAAAAAACCAATTAACATTTTGTGGGAGCAGGTTTAGCTGTGGAGTGACTCCCACATATGCATGGGCTCTCCCTCTCCCTAACATCCAAACCCGAGTCACCTGTTAGTTTTCCAGATGTGGATGGTCTCCGGGTCTGTGATGCTGTGCTGCAGAGCCTGCTCATCCAACAGGTCAAAAAAGTATTTGACAGCCAGAGGCACGGGACGGCTGGTGCTCAGGATGGCGGTGAATAAATCATCCACGAACTTCTGCAGAGTGCCCTGAGATAGCACAGAGAAGGTGACAGTAATAAATGAGCTGCTCCATAACAGATTAGAGGCTGTCGGTGACAGTTAGCTCCTCAGATTTTACACCTGATGCTCCTAAATTGAATATTTAGATAAGTCGTTACCAGAAGCCTGTCAAAAGTAAACAACTTATATAAATCTTTCGCCATGGATCACGCAGTCATGCAGAAATGAACACATTTTGACACTGAGATTAGTATTTTAGACCCAACAAGGTGATTCCCAAGGACATTTTTGCTAACCTGGGCCCGTATTCACAAAGAATCCTAAGACTAAAACTAGCTCTTAGTGACGTCATTTTAAGAAAAATCGTATAATTTATCAAATTCTAAGATTTTTCTTAAAATGTTCCCTCAGTAAGATCAAAGTTATTCACAAAGCATCTTAGGCTTGAAGAGAGCTCCTAACGTGAGCAAATATCAGGAGTAGTAAGGAGGACTTTTAGAGTGTTTTACCGGAAAAACTCAAAAATATATACATATATAAATACAAACTCTTGACAAGATAACGTACAATAATCTCAGCACTATATACATAAAAGAAATATGTAAAAAGGTGATAAAACTGAAAGTGCTGAAAGCAGAGGGAACGAAGCATTGATCTGCTCGGGAATGCCTGTTTGTTCGCACCATGATCCCTGAACCAAATCTAAACACTCTCTTCTCCTCCACCAGCAGCTTCCGTTCCTGTTCAGTTCGGTTTTCTTTGCTTTTTTTTCTCCGTTTTGTTTTGGTCGTTTTACCAAACTAAACCTCATTATATAAGAAGTCCAAACATTTTGATGCTCAGTGACAATTAGTTTAATCTTGCTAAATTTTATCACCATGATTTACATATTTCTGAATCCAGTCTAAATTCTATCATCTTTTCATTTCTCTCTATTGATTACTAGGAGCACTTTTTTTTTTTCTTGTTTCTTTTAACAGCCAATCACAGCTCTTAGAAGACAGCGTCACACCTAGCAACGGGGTCAACCACACCTCCTCACTAAGATACGAATCTCTGTCGTCTCCTCGCAGCGAACTGAATCACTTAAGGTAGGAGTCCTAGCAAGAATTTTTAGGCTAAGTTAGGAGCTCTATGAGAGTCTTTGTGGCTTATAGCAGATCAAATGAAGGTTGATGTATCTCTCAGGTCTTGTATCAGGTCAGATTTCTCCTTTTTTGCTTAAAGACTATTTCAGATACTTTGTGGTTCGATTTTCCTCACTTTATTAAGCAAACCCTTACAATATGTACAAGAACCAGCCCAAAACAATTGGTCTATTTCCGATGTCTGATTCCTGTAAAGCTCCTAATACTGATCTCAGCAGTGCTGTAAAACAGGGTTTTACTAATGTTTTAAAGCAAAGAGAAAAAGCTAAAAAAAAGATATCTTCTATAAGGAACAGGCACAGCTAGCATTGGAAAAACAGTAGTCTCAGTGTATATTTCTAGAGAACGTAGATATTTACCTGAATTCAAAAGGTTTCCAAAAAGATTGCCAACATTTATAATAAATCCTGTGTGTTCCATGACAGACAGCGGCTGAAAGCTCAAAAGAATAAAGCATTGGCAACTTTGCTGTACTACATTCAGCCTTCCTGTTATCAGCCTCTCTGTCTCTGCAGATACAAATTAATAAATGATCTGCACTATAACACCACTCTGTACCCTGCCCTGTGGTAAGTTTATTACATACCGCTTTGATTTTATTATCAGACGTATTGTACGTTTTAATTCACAGCCCATCTCACAAAGTTTGTCTAAAAGTGCACTTTTTATCGGGTCATCATACATCATAAAGATGAATATTTCAAATGTTTTTAATAATGGAAACTTACATTAGATAGGGTTCTGTTTGAAAATAGAGGCTCAGAAAGACACAGAGACATGGGTTATTAAGGCTGCTGCTTTTAGCATTAGCTGAGTAGAGTTAAATATGAAGGATGGTGTGAAAAATGCAAAAGACAGAAGAGAACTCTGTCTGAGGGAGACACAACTAACGTTTTATTGCATCATTAGGCCAGAGTAAAGTATGAGAATAATGTCACACAGTGATGAATCATTAAATACAACTGGGGAAGACTAATATTATATTATTGATGTTTAAGCTACCAATGCTGATGGTAGTTGTAACCATATAAAGTGCAGTTTGATTTTCCTGTTAGGAACGTCATTATGAATCACAATCTTGTTCCTGCTGCTGACCCACTTCCATTCCGATTCCAGTTGCAGAACTACATGTATTTACTGCAGTCATTTATTTGTTGTCTTAGCAGAAAACAAGCTGGTTTAAATTCCAACAACCACCTGATGGATTCCACATCTTCCCACTCGGCTGTTTTACCTTCATGGAGAGCAGCCGTGTGAGGTAGATCTCAGGGATAGCCTTCGCCCGCTCCCCTCCCTTCTCCCTCATGCTGCCTCTCCTGTGCTTCGGTAACTCGGCTTCGTCGCTGGCTTTAACCAGATGCCAAAGTTTCACGCCACCTTCCTCCCCATCATCCAACATAGGGGTCTCTGAGGAGAGCGGCAGAACAGCTGGATCAGAAAGGCTGATCATTGGAGAGACAATCAGACTAATTATCAGTACTGAAATACATTATCTTTTTATTGTTTCTTGTATTTAATATATTCTTGATGTATATTATATTACTGATATATAATTAACTATGTTCTGATATTATTACATCATATATTATTAAAATATATAAATATTATTGACTTTTTAAAAAAGTTGATAAAAACATTCCTAATGAAAATATTTCCCACTATTTATGGTCACGCCTTTTGAAGACTGTTAGCTTTTTCTACATTTTACTGTAAACCTTTAACTAATTTCAAACT
Organism: Girardinichthys multiradiatus; assembly: GCF_021462225.1. Lineage (NCBI taxonomy): Eukaryota > Metazoa > Chordata > Actinopteri > Cyprinodontiformes > Goodeidae > Girardinichthys > Girardinichthys multiradiatus. Next base: position 9,025,658 of record NC_061794.1, on the reverse strand, counting down.
ACCTATTGATTAACCCATTCACCAGCAAAACATCTATGCTTGAACTCCCAGCCTCCAAACTTCAGTCTAACCTTTACACAAAAAAGCACAACAGTGACACCTGCTGGTCATTTTGGGCAAGCAAAGACAAAACATCCCAAACACTATAAAACAGATCATATTTGCTTATGTAGAAAGAAATCATTGACTCTGTCAGATTTGGTCAGGGACCAACTGTTAATTTTCAGCCATTCCTTGGTAGATTTACTGGTATGTTTCGGGTCATTGTCATGTTTCATGGTCCAGCTCTCCTTCAGCTTAAATTTCTTGACAGATAGTGTCACATTTTTTAAGGACCCTGTGATACACAGGAGATTTTATGGGAGATTGTATGATGGTGAACTGGCCAGACTCTGCTTCAGCAAAGAATGAAACTTCTACCTCCATGCTTCACAGAGGTTCTGAGGTTCTTTTCCTCCAATGCTGTATATGTTTGTTTTTTTTAGTTTCCACTGTCTTCCACTTGTAGTCTATTTTCTGTACAGTGGAATGGCTAATTTTAAAATCTACTGCGACCTCTTTAAATCCCCTACAAGACTCACAAGCTGCTACAATCCTTTTTCTAAAGTCCTACATAAGATGTTTAGATCTTACCATGTTGTTCACCCCCACTTCAAACTGAATGTCTAAACAGGGCAATCCTTCAACATGCTGAGAAACAAGGTTCTAGTCATGTGAACATGATGTGATACACCGGTGTGAGTTTCTAGCTGTTTTAACTTAGATTAAATGTGTCTTAATTTATTCCTCAACAGAAATGGCACTTTTTTGTTGTTCATTACTTGAATTTCTTAAAATTGTTCAAATTGATATTAAATATCCATGTTTCCAAATATGTTAGAAAACACATGTTGACCTAGCATGTCCTAATTGACTCTAGTCTGTAATTCTGTGCATTTGTGACTCACTTTCTCCAGGCATATAGTCATGGCTGTCATGAAGGTGATGCTTGTTGTTTCTGGGAATGAGGGCCACAGTAGCTCCATCAGGGACCTGCATCAAACAGTTGCATCACAGCTGTATACCATCCATACAAAAAGCACAAACACGAACAAGCAGTGCCGTACAAAAGCATTCTTTCCCATGAAACGTTTTTCATATTTTGTCAGATCCCAACCACAAACCTTAATGTATTTTAATAGGAATGCATGTGATGGACCAACAACAATCAGTGGGTAATAAAGACGTTAAGTAACAGGGTGCACAGTTTTAAGCATTTAAAAAAAAATAATAAAAATGAAACGTGTGGTTTACATTTGGAATCAGCCTGACTTTACCAAGAACGTGAACACAATTCATATGGTGGCGGCAGAATCAGAAGCTGCAAGGATGCTGTCTTTAACAAAGATAAGGAGGCTGCAGACCTAAATATCCTTTAAAACATCACAGCTTCCAATGCCCTGGACTGAATGCTTTTTAAATGTTCTGGAAGAAAACCTGTTAGAAGCTCCAAAAGACTTGAGACTGGGGCAGAGGTCCAACTTCCAGCAGGACAACAATCCCAAACACAGCCAGAGCTACAATGAAATGGTTTAGATCAAAGCATATTAGCCCTGTCCCAATACCCACACTACACCCTACGCCCCTCTATGAAGTGTTGACTTTGTACAAGTGCATGTAGGGGTTGAAGTGTGCAGGTTACAAACGTGCAAAATTGGAGAATTGGGACAGTAGAAGTTACGTCATCGACTTGCACCTCTGCACCATAACTTCAACATCAAAAAGGGCGGGAACTGGCGATGTTTTCACAGTTTTGCTGCTAAAAAAACTATTTAAAACTGCAACAAGCAATTGTTTTGAGGAGAACAAAGTGCAGGAAGCGACGGAGACTTATACACCAGACTCTCACCACGTCAGTGTTTGTTTGAAAGGTAACTTCAGTGTTATGACCTACTGACTGCCCAGACTCACTCCGAACCCAGTGGTATCTTACAATGGAAAACTGGAAAACCAGTAAAAAAATATATTTGTCGGCTTGCTGTCTAAAGTTTACGCAGTTCTTATTATTCTGATTTGATGGCTGGTTACGTTGACGGCTGTGATTGGTTTTTGCTCAGAATGTCATCTGCAGCAGTGAATTGTGGGTAATATACTTCGGCGAAGACCGCTTTGATGCGGGCTTCGCCAAAGGGCGGATGTGGGGCACAAAGGGGGCGGGGCTAAGGACCACTCTGGAGAATTGGGACACACTACGCACTCGAACCCATCAACGGGAACGTGCAATTCAGGGACACAAGGGTGGAAATGCGGGTATTGGGATAGGGCCTTTGTTTCATTGTAGTGGCCTAGTCAAAGTCCAGACCCAAATGTAATTAGGTATCTGAGATTGAGCTAATTTGCACAGAAAAATGAGGGGTAAATATGAATGCATGCCATACTTATTAGGTCTTATTCCTTCTTCCTAAACATTATGAAAACCATGTCGAACTGTCCTTCCACTTCACTACTTTTTGTTAGTCTTTACACATAAAATTTGATTGGAAAACATGAAAGTTTGTGGTTATAAAGTGAGATAATGTAAAACAATTTTAAGTGCACTGACCTTGTAGTGCTGTAATGTATTGAGGCGCTTCCAGGAGCCTTGCACCACCGATGTCAGGTCCTCATCTGATAGGATGAGGTGACCTGCAACCCCTGCCCGCCACTCTGCAGGGGAGAAACGTTTATGCAGTGTCAGGCTTCTGCTGGACATTTAAGACTTTTAGGTATTGTAATACTACAAAGTAATCTGCACGTTGAAATCCTATTTTCCTGATGTATTGCTTTACTTCAAGTCCAAACACTTCATATAAAGTTGCCCGTTTTGGTAAAAGACAGAAGAGCCTTCTGGACAAAACAACATGTCAAAATAACACAAATAATCTAAGTTGCATATTAAACATTTGCTATCACATAAATGTCAAGCAGTTAGCCGACACACCAGGTTAACAGTCGAATGACACATTCAGTCCCTTAGTTTTAAACTAACCAAGGTGCAGCGAGTCGACGTGCGGCCTCTGCGAAAAAGACATTCCTTTCCAGGACTGCTCCAGAACTTTCTCCTTCACTTGGGTGATGGTGTCACAGTCTAGAACCTTCGCCGGGACCGTCTGATTAGTGGCTCCTCCGCTGGCCGCTGCGGTCGGCGTCGCAACATTCAGAGTCTGCACAAGGACACGGGAAAGTTGATAAGAAGTCTCAAATGAAGCATCCAAAGGACCACTAAAAAAGGTATACAGTCCTTTTAAAAGTATTCATACCTTTTGATGTTTTTGACATATGTAATGTTACAACTTGAAACTGCGATTTAATGTCATAAACCACCTAGGAGCACCTAACTGAAGCGAAATAAAAAGGATACATGGATCTGAAGTGTGCTATCCATTTGTGTTGAGTTCTCTCTAAATAAATACGTTTATTTAGGTAGCGGCCTTTAGCAGCAGTTCAAGATGGAAGTCTCTTGGGGTATGTCTCTACCAGCTCTGCACATCTACAGACTTATAGGTCAGCCTCAGTCTGACGGGATGGAGAGCGTCCGTAAGCATCAATTTTCTCGTCAGACTCTTGACTGAGCCACTTTAAAACATGAATGTACTTTGACCTAAACCAGAGCTTCACATTATATTGCATCATATTATCATTGCATTATCAATGTGCAATATTACAATATCAAAGGAGTATTTGGATGGATTTCAAACTGGACTTTCCCTGCTCTTTGTGCCCACCCCTGATATAGAGCTTAGAGACCGAGATGCAGGAGAGTTGGGAGGACATTGTGATAATGGAAGAGAAAGAGTAGGAAAAAAAGAAAAACGTTGATCAAACATAATCCATCTTATAATTGCATTACTGTGTTTTCCTAATATCATAAAACCCAAATCTAAACCATTTAGTTGTCTTTTGCAGCCTCTAACAAGGTTTCTTCCAGAACTGTCCTCCATTTACCTGCGTCCATTTTACAACACCTCTGTCCCTACTAATAAAAAAGCCCACAGCATGATGCTGCCACCACCATGTATCACACTGGGGATGGTGTGTGTTCAGGGTAAAATGCTGCATGATTCCTAACATACACAGATTTTTGGATGTAGGTCAAAAAGTTAAATTTTGGTCCCATCTGACAGGAACACCTCCTTCCTCATGCCGCTTGTTTCAAACTACAAAACAATCTCCTCAAGGCTTTCTTTCTTGCCTCTTTTCCATAAAGGTCATATTTGTAGTGTGCACAACTAGCAATTTGAAGAAAAAGAAAATAGACATGGGATATGAATACTTTATAAATAAGGAGATATTTACTTTTTCTTGTAAAACCCTTTACAAATTTCCTTTAAAAAACAATGTGGATGCCACACTGGGAATAATCCTCACCAGCGTACGATACTCCACGTCCTCCCGTAGCAGTCGGTTGTCATTCAGAGTATACTTGGCTTTACCGGTCACGGCGTCCACAGGTCCCTTGTCCACCTGGTGTTTTATTGCTCTGAACAGCATGTAAAACGACTCCCCCGCTGATTCCTGGCGAACCAGAAAGGATTTATTCATTTAGGACTTATTCCAAGACCAACTGTTCTCCATTTCAGCAGCCAGGTCCGACTGTCTTCGCTTAATAACTAAATCTGATTTCTAATAGCTTCAACGCAGGAGATCTGTGGAATGTTTTTACACCTTGTTTTATAGTCGATGACACAGCATTTGAAAACAGTATAGTAGCTATAAGAAAACTTTATAAATGACCCAGTCAGAGTCTGTAGCTGAATCAGACAACCCGAAACAGACATGAACGTTGTACTGCACTCTTTTCTGCCAGGGTACCTGGTCGGGTTCGGCTGAACTCTATTTTCCTAAAGTCACCCATCTGCTGAACCTTAAACCTCTATTTACTGGCATCTAATTAATGTAGCAGTTAAAATATCCCACCAGGAAATGAGACAATGCTTCAAAAAGCTGAAGCATCATCAGTTCTATTTTCTAATAGATAAACATGTGACTGTGTGTGTAGAGAAACAACCAACAGTTACACACACTGTTCTTCTTAGGAATAATAAACCAACAAAAAACACAAATGTAACCTAGTGAAAAACATTTACTCTAATGTATTTAACTAATTTACTTAAAACATTTTAAGTAATCCAAATAACTAAAATATTTCATTGTAAACAGAACTACTGTAGTATCCCATATTTTCCTGTTTTTTGTAGGATTTGTTGAGGAGGACTGAAAATGATATGGAAGGAAGTAGATCAGTAATCATTAAACCGCACCATGCAATAACTGTCTATATTTCTGCCATGTTTGTGCTGATTAACACTAAATAGTGCTGGTACCAAATGGTCTAACAATTCAAATCAAACATTCCAGTAGCATTAGTATCATTAAAAATATGGGAGAAAAAACACATTTGTGCATCTAGCCAAGCTCCTAACCCTTCATTTGGAATAGAATTTGTCATTGTACAATACAGAAAAAATATTGTGGGTGCTCCATGCAAATAAGACAGAAATCAAGAGCAAGGCGGAAACAATTAATCTAATTAATCGAGTAATGAAATAATCGTCAACTCATTCAGTAATCAAATAATCATTAACTGGAGTATACAGAATAAGATATGCCATTTGATAAAAAACAACCCAGAGCAGTAATTAGGTTAAAACTGCACAAACAAGATGTATATTGAGCATTTAACATAAAACCCTTATTTATATGTACATATGCTCTATCCAGAGCTCATCAAGTGCGTAGCTTTAGCTTCACCTGGTTCCCATTCTGTAAAACACCTCCTATTAAGCACTTTTAACGATCTGATTATTCATCGGTTAATCAAACAAATAGTCGACAGATTAATCAATTAGCTAAATATTAATTGTGAGTTGCACCCTTAGTCAGGAGTGCAGTACAGGTCCTTCTCAAAATATTAGCATATCATGATAAAGTTAATTATTTTCCATAATGTCATGATGAAAATTTAACATTCATATATTTTAGATTCATTGCACACTAACTGAAATATTTCAGGTCTTTCATTGTCTTAATACGGATGATTTTGGCATACAGCTCATGAAAACCCAAAATTCCTATCTCACAAAATTAGCATATTTCATTCGACCAATAAAAGAAAAGTGTTTTTAATACAAAAAACGTCAACCTTCAAATAATCATGTACAGTTATGCACTCAATACTTGGTCGGGAATCCTTTTGCAGAAATGACTGCTTCAATGCGGCGTGGCATGGAGGCAATCAGCCTGTGGCACTGCTGAGGTCTTATGGAGGCCCAGGATGCTTCGATAGCAGCCTTTAGCTCATCCAGAGTGTTGGGTCTTGAGTCTCTCAACGTTCTCTTCACAATATCCCACAGATTCTCTATGGGGTTCAGGTCAGGAGAGTTGGCAGGCCAATTGAGCACAGTGATACCATGGTCAGTAAACCATTTACCAGTGGTTTTGGCACTGTGAGCAGGTACCAGGTCGTGCTGAAAAAGGAAATCTTCATCTCCATAAAGCTTTTCAGCAGATGGAAGCATGAAGTGCTCCAAAATCTCCTGATAGCTAGCTGCATTGACCCTGCCCTTGATAAAACACAGTGGACCAACACCAGCAGCTGACACGGCACCCCAGACCATCACTGACTGTGGGTACTTGACACTGGACTTCTGGCATTTTGGCATTTCCTTCTCCCCAGTCTTCCTCCAGACTCTGGCACCTTGATTTCCGAATGACATGCAGAATTTGCTTTCATCTGAAAAAAGTACTTTGGACCACTGAGCAACAGTCCGGTGCTGCTTCTCTGTAGCCCAGGTCAGGCGCTTCTGCCGCTGTTTCTGGTTCAAAAGTGGCTTGACCTGGGGAATGCGGCACCTGTAGCCCATTTCCTGCACACGCCTGTGCACGGTGGCTCTGGATGTTTCTACTCCAGACTCAGTCCACTACTTCCGCAGGTCCCCCAAGGTCTGGAATCGGCCCTTCTCCACAATCTTCCTCAGGGTCCGGTCACCTCTTCTCGTTGTGCAGCGTTTTCTGCCACACTTTTTCCTTCCCACAGACTTCCCACTGAGGTGCCTTGATACAGCACTCTGGGAACAGCCTATTCGTTCAGAAATGTCTTTCTGTGTCTTACCCTCTTGCTTGAGGGTGTCAATAGTGGCCTTCTGGACAGCAGTCAGGTCGGCAGTCTTACCCATGATTGGGGTTTTGAGTGATGAACCAGGCTGGGAGTTTTAAAGGCCTCAGGAATCTTTTGCAGGTGTTTAGAGTTAACTCGTTGATTCAGATGATTAGGTTCATAGCTCGTTTAGAGACCCTTTTAATGATATGCTAATTTTGTGAGATAGGAATTTTGGGTTTTCATGAGCTGTATGACAAAATCATCCGTATTAAGACAATAAAAGACCTGAAATATTTCAGTTAGTGTGCAATGAATCTAAAATATATGAATGTTAAATTTTCATCATGACATTATGGAAAATGATGAACTTTATCACAATATGCTAATATTTTGAGAAGGACCTGTATATAAAATGAAACAAAAACATGTACCATGTCCAAAAAGCCACAATAATACAAAGGTATATTGAATAACAACATTTAGACACTATAACAGAAATAACACACATAGATTGAGGAGTATAATAAGCCAGGAGATGTAGGCGGGAAAAATCCGTGTCCTTTAGCTCCCGCCTACTTCATACAAACTGGCAAGCTCTACCCTTTGCTGCTGTAGGGTTGGGGGTAAGAATGAGGGGCAATAGGAGAAACAGGATTCAGTCTTATTCTTTAAAAACATTTTTCAAAAAACTTCAAAAAAGGAAATTTCTTCCAAAGTTGCTTAAAGATCAAGTTTCAAATTCTGAGTTCTCTGAGAACTGGGAGCTTGATAAAGATCATCAGAACATTTTTCCTGTCACAGAATGGAAGATAAGATCAGAACTTGGACGTATTTGGTGATATAAAAAGCATAATTATTTCTCTGTGAAATAAGTTAGCGTATATGAGAATACATTTAACTACTTTTTCTGATGTCAATCTTAGGTCTGTTTAGCTGTACAGTCTCAGAGAAACGTTTTGGTTTAGAAACAAATAATCATAGCTCCCACATTTTCAGATTTTATTTTTCACGATTCTATGATTCACTGAACAACTGAAAACTTTTCCTCTTTTTCAAAGGTTCATATTAGAAGATACATTACATTCATGTGTAGAGTCAATAGGTTGAGTGTTGAGTTCTCTCATAACTTCTATATTTCTCTCTTATATGCTGGATATCGACTTCCTGTGTTCTTAGTGCTTGGAATTTGCTTCTTTTTCTCCATCTGCTTTTGGAGAACTGCCCAAAATTTGTAAGTGGGTTTATCTTATGAGGAGTTTCCTGGCAACAGGTCTAAAATTATTTTCTTCTAATCTTTGAACCACGTAGTTAACACATTTGCTTTAGAGACGGTGCTCCATGATGCTGAAAAAATCTTCGGATCATCTCCAGATTTCGCCTTATAGTTGTAAAAATTGGCTTTTTGAGGACAATTTGATCCCTCTCCTTATACATGGCGGTCTTCTTGGGCAGACTGTGATTACCACTACTCTCTAGGATGAGTAGCCAGCTGGACACAGGACTGACCTTTACCTCTTACACAAAGTATTTCTCAAACGTCCCTAGCAATCAGGATTATTCAGAGACATAACTGCACCAGTCTTCTCCTGTCCATCCCTGTACTTCTTACACAATTTGATTCCGTTCTTGAAAACAAATGGACCACACATTTGCTGCCCTTGTCACAAGAAGGTTGTCCAAAAGTGTCCTACCTCACTGAGCATACAGATGCACTCTCACCCACCTGCTGCACATCTTAAACAAGCTGTGCACTGGTGGCAACCCTTCTGTATCGCATTCTGGAAGAGGAAGCATCTTGGTGCTTGTGAAGCGTTCTACTCAGCAAAGGAACCTCTCACCTTATATATAGTTCATTTGGCTGCAAAAGTCTCAACAGCAGGTGCTTCTATAGGAGATCATCTTGATGGAATGTGATGATGACTGCACATACTAACCATTCCTAATGGAGCTTTTTGTAACTAACTACCATACATCTGATTACAATAATTTCGACATTTGTATCACTCCCAAAACTTTTGATAGTGACTCCATATTGACAGATTTTTATGTTTAATAGTTTTTGAGCCCCTAATGTTTGGTGAGGTGTGAAATCCAGTAGTACATACCCTCAGAAATGTGTAGAGACAAATGGACATCCAATTTGTCAGCAGCTTCTCCACCACTGATTCAGTTCTGGAAAAAAAGAAAAAGTGCTCACAGAAATTACAAGCAGGGGAGAAAGATTTCTTGCTTCCTTATGGTAGAGTCCTCACCTTCTCAGCATGAGTTTGGGATTTTTGGCCACATACTGTTCGACCAGGTCATTCAGCAGCGTTTTAAGGATATCTGTGAAGTATTCCAGTTTACCGTGCAGGGCCACAGTCAGCAGAGAAGCCACGTAGGCCCGGTCCCTGGGGGAAAATGTCCGCTGGACCTCAAGAGTGTGAATGAACTGGAAGGACAACATGAAGATGATGTGAAAACAGCTGCTTTGTGTGCTGAAATAGAGAAAATATTATGTGGAAAACAGTCTTGAATGATTTACTTTGGTGAGAAAAAGCTTGCTGTTGAGCAGATTGGACAGCTGAACCAGGCCCTGCTCCACTGTCGGTCTTCGGCTTTCTGGAACATCCAGATCTCGCCTCAGTGGCGACTCCTGGTGGCCCGGGAAGAAAATACGCTCTGCATATGCCCGATAATCGAGGAAGGGAATCCCTGAACCCCCTAAATCACTGGACATGTCCATCATCTCTGTCATCAGGTCTACAAAGTGAATAACGAATTTCGTTGGGTTTCTAAGTTTACTCTCAGGTGATGGTGCATAAGATGGTAGGAGAAAATAAGGTACCTGTGAACTCTTTCTTACAGCGGTCCCTGACACTGGTCTCCAGGTTTTCAAGCTGGATCTGTACCTTCTTATAGTCTCTCATGGCCTGTTTGCTCTTTCTCCTGATCCCAACAGCAACAGTGCACAGATCATGTAAAGACATGAGACAGCTCTAGTCCAATCAAAGCTGAGAGTGTTTTTTTGTTTACCTGTATATAAGCACTATGATGAGTACAATTAGAGCCACGATGGAGGCTCCCACCCCAACTCCCACCTGAGCCTCCAGAGGGAATGTAGACTGTGCCTGGATGTCGTATTGCACTCTGCCCAGGGAGAAGTTCAGATTTCCCATTTTCACCTGAAAGCAACATTTTCACAAACCTTTAGATATTTTCTGGTTTATCTAAAAATATGTCTTCGATGTATTTATTGTGATTTTATGTAAGCGGACACAATATAGACCATTATTGTGAAAGGGGAGTGAAAAGGAAACAGTTTTTAATATTTGTTTTTACAACTGTAAATCTGAAAAGTGTGGCCTGCACTTCATTCTCCCTGGGGCTGCACAGATTCCCCCCCCATTCTCAAGGCTTTTTCAGCCTCTGTAAGGTTTTAGGTTTGTATTTAACTCCGGCCATCTTACCATCAACTGACTATTTTTCTGTTCCTCCTAAAGAAAAGGATCCCCACAGCATGATACTGCCACCACTATGTTTTTTCCCATACATGTCGGCTGTGTTCCTTGCTCTTCGTGATGCTGTTTGTTCACTAATGTTCTCATATAAACCTCTGAGGCCAGAAACAGAACAGTTGGGTTTATACTGGGATTAAATTACACACAGGTAGGGGACTTGTGAAGGTAGTTTGGTTGCACCGGATTTTATTTAAGGGAATTAGAGTAAAAGAACCTGACTACAGATTATTCAAAATTGTTCCATTTCAAAACAAACTGAAGTTTGTGGTTGTCATGAGCCTGAGAAATGGAGATTATTCTCCTCTTTGCAAATGGATTCTCTAAAGAGAACTAGACGTAGATGTCGAATTTGTCATTTTCTACATTTTTCGCAGTTATGTTTAAAATGACAACTTTTCAAGACAAGATCATTTTATTTTGTTTGGTTATAGATGCCTCTAGTACTTCAAAATAAATAAAATTTTTAAAATGAGATAAGGAGAAAGTTTTTTAAGTAAATGTTAGAGAGAAGACTGAAGGCTGGTATGTACCACCAATTTCATTTTGCAAACAAGAAAAACGTAAAGTATATGTGCATCTTTCCCTCAGCTCTCTCGCTCACTCACAGTGAAGTCAGGCAGACTTTCCATGCTCTCCTGCTTTCTGTTGGATATGATGGAGGGCTGCTGAGCTGGCGGCTCACAGTACAAGTGGTTGTGTGTCAGGGTCTTCACCACACATGAGCCCCCTCCTATCCTGGCCTCCACCTCCTGCTTGTACATGGCGAGATCCAGGTTTTCTCCCTAAACACGAAAAAGAACTTTGATGGATTGACTTTTTATGAGCAGGGTTGCAAGCATCTTAGGAAAACCTTGTTAGTGAAACTGTTAGTTTGAGGTTGAAGATACTGCTACAAATGATTTAAATGATTTCTTCTAGAAGCGAAAGGTAAGTGGAACTGACCTCGACGGAGATGATGCTGCCTGGTTTGTGGTGGTACGGCTTGCTCGGGTCATTCCTGTTCAACGCAAACAGCTTAGGGTTGGGCTCATAGCTGAAGGTTTCACCACCGACAGTGCTGAAGTCAAAATGGAGGCTGTCTAAAAGGAAGTGAACTTTGACCCTGGCCCCTTTGGCCTCTGAACCAACAGCAGGAGTTGGACACAAGATGAGAGTGGAGTTGCGGACTGCGCAGCGGGATTCATACTGAAGAGAAGAAAACGGAGCTTTAGTGCTTAGAACCTTATGTCTATTCATGCTTCAAAGTAAAACAGAAAATAAAGCTAGACTGACTTGTTTTACATGGCAGAGGATTCCCTCAGGGCAGGTTACTTCTGGAACAATCCTCCTCCATCTCCTCAGTGGGCCCCGGTGGTTCTCCCCTCTGTTGAGGTGGTCTTTAACCTTCTTCCCAACACTCCTCCTCCGTCTGGGAGGCAGAGCATCAGGCGGACTGAGGGTGACTCTCATTTTTGGCTCCTGGACCACATCCAGGTTGTGGCCATCAACTTTGATGGTCCTCCCTCCACTGCAGTGCCATAAAGCATCATCAGTCATAATATTTACATACACTTGCATTTTGAAGAGTCCAGTTATGTCTTGCAGCTTGAGTTTACCAAAATAAACAACTAGTTTTTGAAAGTGGCTACCATTGTAATATGGACTAGATTTTACTCATTTTTAGACTTAATATCTTTATCTAGAACTGGCAAATAAAATGAAAAGAAACAAAAAGGTAAAAAGCTGCTTGTACAAAATATAATTTAATTAATTTAAAATATAATTTTCCGGGTGATATAAAACAGACAGAAAATGTTTGTGACCAGTCTTTTCTCTGAGTTTACTACTTCACCATCCCTGTAGCTGTATCCTAGCACAGTACCTGAGGAAGCTTTTGGACGGCGCTGCCTTTGTAATGTTGGGGTTAGGGGTGTAATGATACACCAAACCCTGCAGGTGGCGCTCTGCTCCACCAAAGCGGACCATGATGCTGTGCTCTCCTGTTCTGTTGCTTCCTCTCGTCAGACACTTGATCTGATCCTCCTGGATGTTGAGCCTAATCATGAAAGAGGTTTTCCTTCATCTTTAATCTCAGCCCCTCTAAACAGTCACTCACAAATCAAATGCATCGATTGGCTCCAAGAATAAAGAGGTTTTATATTTTTAATTAAGATCCCTTGGGGACCCTTACACCATGCACGGAACTCCTCCGATCAGGACCCCGACCTCACTTGGATGCCCGGTCCTCAGACTCTGACCTCTAATGGTGAGCGACGAGCCCCCAGCTTTTGGCCCTCTTAAAGGAAAAATGCTGCTGAGTACAGGATTCTGGAGATGGAGGCAGGAAAGAAGGAACAGATTTTCATTGGAAGATGTAAAGATAAAAAGGGGGAAAAAAAAAGGAAAGCAAATCCTATCAATAAGCCAATACTAGGCATGTGATTTATTAGGGAGATAAAACAGAACACCAGGGAATTCTGGGAAACACGTTAAGGTTCCCTCACAGCCATGTAATATATTAATTAAGCTCCTTGTCATTTAGGTCTTTTAATTAAGGTTGTTGTGAAAGATCCGGGTGTTTTACGGTTATGTAAATAGGCAGGCAAGTTGTTTCTCTTGTATTGCAGCGGTTCCCTTACATTTCATCAGGCACTAATTAGGAAGAGCCACAGGGGGAGCAGCTTTTCCCATAATTAGATCAGTTATCTTAAAAGCTTTCTTTTTTACGCATGATTTGTCAAAATGCTGCATTCAGTCCCCACCACATCACACTTGCACCACATTCTTTAAATGAGGCATTTCTATGTTTATTTTCTTGTGTTTAACCCCCCCCCCCCTGTTTTCAGAAAAGTCCTGCTTTGTCCATTTCAGTCCACGCCCAAAAGTCATTACAGATTGCAGCGTTCTCATGTGTGGAGCTGAGTTAAACTCTGGGGAATCCTGCCAGAACTCAAAGTAACTGCTGTCTTTAAACAGGGTGTGAATATAACCCAAGAGATGACTTTGTGTGCAACATGTTTGTTTAATCGTTTCTGTGCAGTTGCATAGCCCTGCACCATTTGTTGGTTTTTTACATTTGAATCAATGTAATTTATCAATGGATAGCTGTACATACAGGTCCTTCTCAAAATATTAGCATATTGTGATAAAGTTCATTATTTTCCATAATGTCACGATGAAAATTTAACATTCATATATTTTAGATTCATTGCACACTAACTGAAATATTTCAGGTCTTTTATTGTCTTAATACGGATGATTTTGGCATACAGCTCATGAAAACCCAAAATTCCTATCTCACAAAATTAGCATATTTCATCCGACCAATAAAAGAAAAGTGTTTTTAATACAAAAAACGTCGACCTTCAAATAATCATGTACAGTTATGCACTCAATACTTGGTCGGGAATCCTTTGGCAGAAATGACTGCTTCAATGCGGCGTGGCATGGAGGCAATCAGCCTGTGGCACTGCTGAGGTCTTATGGAGGCCCAAGATGCTTCGATAGCGGCCTTTAGCTCATCCAGAGTGTTGGGTCTTGAGTCTCTCAACGTTCTCTTCACAATATCCCACAGATTCTCTATGGGGTTCAGGTCAGGAGAGTTGGCAGGCCAATTGAGCACAGTGATACCATGGTCAGTAAACCATTTACCAGTGGTTTTGCCACTGTGAGCAGGTGCCAGGTCGTGCTGAAAAATGAAATCTTCATCTCCATAAAGCTTTTCAGCAGTGAAGTGCTCCAAAATCTCCAGATAGCTAGCTGCATTGACCCTGCCCTTGATAAAACACAGTGGACCAACACCAGCAGCTGACACGGCACCCCAGACCATCACTGACTGTGGGTACTTGACACTGGACTTCTGGCATTTTGGCATTTCCTTCTCCCCAGTCTTCCTCCAGACTCTGGCACCTTGATTTCTGAATAACATGCAGAATTTGCTTTCATCCGAAAAAAGTACTTTGGACCACTGAGCAACAGTCCAGTGCAGCTTCTCTGTAGCCCAGGTCAGGCGCTTCTGCTGCTGTTTCTGGTTCAAAAGTGGCTTGACCTGGGGAATGCGGCCCCTGTAGCCCATTTCCTGCACACGCCTGTGCACGGTGGCTCTGGATGTTTTACTCCAGACTCAGTCCACTGCTTCCGCAGGTCCCCCAAGGTCTGGAATCGGCCCTTCTCCACAATCTTCCTCAGGGTCCGGTCACCTCTTCTCGTTGTGCAGCGTTTTCTGCCACACTTTTTCCTTCCCACAGACTTCCCACTGAGGTGCCTTGATACAGCACTCTGGGAACAGCCTATTCATTCAGAAATGTCTTTCTGTGTCTTACCCTCTTGCTTGAGGGTGTCAATAGTGGCCTTCTGGACAGCAGTCAGGTCGGCAGTCTTACCCATGATTGGGGTTTTGAGTGATGAACCAGGCTGGGAGTTTTAAAGGCCTCAGGAATCTTTTGCAGGTGTTTAGAGTTAACTCGTTGATTCAGATGATTAGGTTCATAGCTCGTTTAGAGACCCTTTTAATGATATGCTAATTTTGTGAGATAGGAATTTTGGGTTTTCATGAGCTGTATGCCAAAATCATCCGTATTAAGACAATAAAAGACCTGAAATATTTCAGTTAGTGTGCAATGAATCTAAAATATATGAATGTTAAATTTTCATCATGACATTATGGAAAATAATGAACTTTATCACAATATGCTAATATTTTGAGAAGGACCTGTAGCATGTATATATTTATACAGTCCAATGAATAAAGTATTTGCTCCTTGAACATGTCTTTTGTTTTTACTTTTTGCCACAATTAAATGCTTCAGATCATCAAACAAATGTTAATATCAAAAAAAGATAACCTGAGTAAATAGATAAAAAACACCAGTTTTCAAATTATAATTTTTATTAATTAAGGTAAAATGTTATTTGAACCAACCTGGCCCTATTAAATGTGTTTGATGATCTGAAACATGCAAGTGTGACAAAAACCTAAAACAGATTAAATCTATATGGTGGGAAATACTTTTCTTCTCTGCAAACTCCTACTTGTTTTTCCATGTCCATTTTTAACAATATCATCAGAATACATGTGCAGCAACATTAGGTAGTCCTCAGAAAAATCATGAATACAATCATATTCAGTAAAATAGAATATGTTTTCAGCTCGTTTGTCAGATTAAAAGCACCTTTTGAAAATAAACATTAAGCAGGTATTAAACCGGTTTTTCATTAAACCCACATTTCTGTATTAAAAATGCTTTTTTAATGGTGCTGATTTATTATTCTAATCCTAATTGTCACATTTCATTAGCTGTAATTGGAAATTAATAATTAACAGAAATACGAGCTTATGCATATTGTTCTGTCTATAACTAATCTAAATAATGTGTTTCATCTAGCAAATTGAGATACTGAAATAAATGAACCTTTAAATAATATTGTAATTAATTCAATGGGTCTGTATACAAATTAAAAAGTGGGGAACACAGTACAGATCCTTGAGGCACGCCAACATTAAAATCAAACATTTCTGACACTTTGTCATCTTATCATGACTATACTGACCTGAAAACTGAATATCTGAGCCGAAAGCCCGTGTCCTCCTCCTCTTACTCTGACTGAGGCATGTCCCCTGATCTCCCCTCCACTGCTTGTAGTCTCACACACTATCCTACAATATAAAATCACACAGCTGTTACCATAAGAAAGAATGGATACAGAGCACGTGTCTGTTGAGTTGCGCTAACGGCTTGCCTCGAAGAGACTTCGTATCTGCTGTGGATGACGTTGCATGGCACTCCGGCCACTGTGACAAAACTCTCGATGTCTTCGGCCCTCTGACCAAGATTAGAGCCGGAAATGGTTACAACTGTGCCTCCCTCGATTGGACCAGATACCGGGTCCAGCTGAGAGCATAAGAAAGCCACAAACAAAACATTTCGGTTGTGGGTGATCACACCAAACCAGAAAAACAGCTAGTTTGTTTCTTGAAATCAGTACTAAAATGTTCTAACTTGTTTGGTGTATATTTTTCACATCTTTTACACTAAAAAATGAAGTGACATCAGCCCCTTCAAGTTCCCTGTTTTTGTTTAGTATATCCAGCTGGTACATGTTCACACGGCTGCCACAAACAGATCAAATAAATTGCAGTGGCATCACCTCACACTGATGATTTTAAATCTGCTATTTTATTTGAGGACATTTATTTAAAAGGTAAAACAGGATTAACTTGAGTCCTGGTCCAGCCAAACATCTTAATTGCTCTGCCGACATGAGCATTTCCTGAAGATCAGCACACATCCATCATACTGTTATAACATGTTTCTAGTCCTTTCCATTTTGAAGAGAGGTGAAAAGAAATGATTCCATGATATTTATACCACAGAGAAAGAGCAAAGAATAAAAAAAACAAATGCTTCCTTTGCATCTGTTGCTCAGAAATTGTGGCACCTGTGAAGTTGTAAGAACTGTTTCTTAATGTCTTAATCTGTTTCTTTTTTTTCCAGTTTTGAACAAATGCACTGCAATAAAAGATGGATTTCTTTGAGGGTTTTTCCAGGAGTGTCAATAAGAGTGGAAGGAAGCGTACACTTAATGTGTTGTGCATGTCTCTCTTTAGTCATCTTTAATTACTACACCGTGAACATCAAGTACATATCTTTCAACATTTTTTGCAGTTTGCATCTGATTCAAGGCAGACATTCTGCTCCAACGACCGCTGAACAAAACAGTGTTATTTGTTAAACATGTCTCAAAGCACTGCCACAAAAGCAAGCAGCACCATCCATTTTATTCGTCACATGAAATGTCTTAAACGGCTAAATGAAAAATAAGCGCTGCATGTCCACAGGGACACTAGAACAACAACATAGAACGCAAAGCAAGTGTCTGCCTCTTTAGTTTTTCAAATCAGTGCATGCATTTAGGAGAAATATAAACTATAATCTTATAAACAGGGCAACTGTTAAAATATTCTCAAAACAATTCATCCTAATTGACCTTTGATCTTTTTGGTGTTTAGAGTTTAGAAACCCATAAATCGGCCTCAGAAGGAGGTACAACGTTCTTACAAAGTGAATGACCGGTGCAGGGCAGGTGTGTTTGATATCATCAGCGCAGGAGTCTCGATACATGCAGCTGGAGCTGACGGCTCCACCACACCAAACGCAGCCGTACTTCGGGTCAGCTGTTCGACACCGGCTGCAGTCGGATCGGCCCACTGAACAGTTGAACAGAGTCACTGAGGCAAAAGAGCATAAAAACAAAGGAAAGAATAGGGTCTTTATTCAATAACTACACAATAATTTCTGATTTATTTAGATCGTGACACGTCTTTGACACATGTTAAGTAACTTCCAACACACACAAAAACACACTTTCACCAACAGCACTCACCATGCAGATTCTCAGCGCTGTCAATGAGAAAGTTGTTTTTTCTCCTCACGTTAATCATTACCGAGTATTCCTCTGTAAACAGGGAATAAACATACTGCAACAGAAAAGGGTCAGGGGTCATTCACATATGCATCACATATACAGTATAATGAACAAAAATTTAAAAAACAGCATGAATGTGTGTAAATGTTTACTTAATGCAAGGTTGTGGTAAATGCTTTAAAAGCACGGTCTCTGCTAGGAAATCAAGCAATTTAAATAAATGTCAGAAATTCTGCCAGGTTGAAGTGTCAAATATGCAACAAGAATTATGCTAGAAGCTTGAGAAGGTAACTAAAGCATATGATCATATTAGAACTTGAAAAGGGACATTTAAAGGGCCAATGCCACTCTCTATACTTTAAAAATCTTGAAACTATGTAATACATTAAAACCGGCTTTTTTATTTAAAAAACGCCTTCGGACCTCGGTCGCTTTAGTGGGAAGGCATTTCCATATACTTATAACGTCATTTGGAACATCAGAGTGGTAAGATGTATTTTCTTGTCTAAAAAGCCCTTTCTAACAGGAGTAAGTCAAATGGATATGCAGCTCCTTATTGGCAGCACAAAAAGATGGAGTGAACGCTCTTACTATCTCCAAAGATCCTTTAATGCAGAAAATGTGGGGCAGAATCATGGAAATTAACAGGTAAAGACGACAGATTACTCCTCTCCTGCCACAAAAGTCTCTGCATTCAAACCAGTTTTGGCCTCGGGATTATGAAACAACTTAAATCTTGGCTTCAAGGAAGGAGCAACTAAAACGTAGGGAATAGTAAACAACACAGTTCTTGCTACAGGAAAGACAGACAACCTGAGGTGAGTCAGCAGCCAGAGCTTCGAGACAACTGTGGGTGTTGTTTGTACGTTTTTCAGCCGGTAAAATGTGATATAAGGCTGTGGTTTTAGGGTTCTATGTGTCCGTTTGCATGTCAACATCTGTTGACATCCAAAGATCGCATTAATCACTGCTCTCTCCAAACATTCCTTCTGTATGTTAACCTGAAATAATTAGCTGTTTGTGCCAAATGAACAACTATATATATATATATGTATTTTGACTTCTCTTCTAACTAACACACATTAGCCTAACGTGATGTTTTAGGGCCAAATAGAAAGTTAAATAAATACTAACTTTAGATAGGCTAACAAAGTGAGAGTGGCATGATAGACTTTGTCCTCAGAATAATGTTTTGACCTCTAAACTACTGTGGTGACAAAAAAACAAACTGATTATGTGTAGAAAAGTGAGACTTTTAGCTGCTTCCACTCACTTCTGCTATGTTTCATGCAACCACTGCATTGCTGGCTAAGATGGTGTTCAGGTGACAGTGCGGTTTGAAGAAATGCAATTGTTGGTGCAGACCTGCTCGCATCACAGTAACAATGCTAGGCAGAAATTACCACCTCCTCCTGAACGCTGCTAGAGTTGCAACTTTCTTGAATTCCACTATTTTTCTGCAGGCCATCCTCGCCTGTTGTCTGCTTACTTTATTTCATTCTTTTTAAGATATTAAAATAAATCGAGAAATATATGCAAAAACACAATTAAAAGAACAAATTGTCACAGTTTAGTCTGTGTTAGACAAGATTCCCAACAAACTCAAAGTTGTGCATCTAATTTGTGTTACTCAAAATCACTGAAGTTGGACGTTGTATAATCAGTCCAGGTCAAATAAACCAATAAAAGCCCCAAATTTACTCGACATTCATTAACATGTGTGGATGTAAACTTTTGACTGGAACTGTTTTTAAATAATGGTGTTTATTAATAAATGTGAAACCAGCTTAATCGTGTATGTGGTTTAAAACAACACATGCCTGGTGTGGTTGACAGGTGATAAAGAAGACTGATGGTTGACCAGCATCTGGCTCTACGGAGGCCTCGACAACTACTGACTGGTTCTCCATGTCCAGCACACACTCATACTCCATATCTTCATCCTGTAACACCGTTCAACACAGGAAATTAAAACAAGAACACTGGCCTAGTGGTGCTTTGCATTCCACAAGGGGCTGGGTTCGTATCCCACAGATTACCACTCTGGGTCCCTGAGCAAGACCCTTAGCCCCAGAATGCTCCCTGGGCGCCTACTGCTCCCTGTAAGGGATGGGTTAAATGCAGAGGACAAATTTCGTTGTGCATGTGCAATGACCAATAAAGATGATTTAATTGAAAATTTATAACTCCAACATTAGAGACATAGCAGGTTTTTGTTTTTTTTATAGTGCATATAACTATATTGTCTGCAACTATAAGATCTGCATTTTTGTTTAAGATTTTTACTTTTAATGGCTTTTCTTCTTACCTGAAAGAGGTTTAGGTGTTGGGCCACCAACGTGATCTTCCTCTCCACATTGACAGGGAGCAGAGAAGAATCCTGAACTTTTTCCACACACGGGCATTCCTGGTCACGCATCACAACACATTATAAACTCAACATTTGGAGCCTGAACATTACACAATGTTCCATTAAACAACCACTGGCACATAGAGGTGCAGTCTTGAGATTTACTGAACCATTATCAGTTCCTCTAATCACAAGATGAGATGGAAGTGCATCATTTTTCTCAACCAGTGAAAAAGACCTTTCAAACCACAGTGATCTGCTCATCTGATCAACTCTGAAATAACCCTATGTGTCTATTTACAATAAAAAAGGCGAATCACATTGCAAAACAAAACCAAAAAAAAAAAGATCATGCTATTGTTGATTTTGTCTGCAATAAAAAAGTTTGAGAAAAAGAAACCAAATAGAAAACAACGAAACACAGCACAGGTGTACAACACAGGATTGGAGATATGCATGTAGCCACATCCTTGCATGTAGAACGAAATGCTGAGTTAGCCTAACTTTATTACCTGCCTGTAGAGCTAAATGAGGTGACCAGAAATGATATGGACTGAGTGGACGAGTCAATAAAACCTGTCAGGTTAATGCTTTAAATTACTGCATCCTGCTGCATCTTCACATATGAGATTGCATTGATTTCTTGTCAGTCACTGCAGGATTTATAAACTGGAGTGTAGTGCAGTAAACACTGTGGTGCCTAGTATTAAAGCTTTGATTCTCCCAGGTTAATAAAGTCTAATACAGAAATAGTTTAGGATATTTAGAATTGGTGAAGTACCAGGCCTTTCTTATCTGTCAGCCAACAGAGATTAGCATAAAGACTGGAAGTAAGGCAAACAACCATTGCCAAACAGGTTCTTTTCTAACAAATTCCAGTATTTATGCTGTGCTAACAGACATTTTATTTGGATTTTATGTGATAGATTAACACACAGTAGTGCATGATTGTGAAGTTAAACACTGTTTTTACAATTTTTACAAGAGATAATTTGAAAAATGTACCATGCATTTTACTTCAGCCCCCACTCAGTGAATACTTCGCAGAACAACAACCACAGCAATTACAGCTGCATCTCTTGTACAGGTATGCCTCTACCAGCTTTGGACATCATCTATAGACTGAAATGTTTGCTCATTGTTCTATGCAGATCAGCCTCTGTTCAGTCAGACTGGACGGATAGTGTTTGTAAACTTAAATGTACAAGTCTTGAAACAGATTCTCAATCAAACTACACAGTTTAATTTCAACCACTCCATTGTAGCTCTGGCTCTATGCTTGGTGTCGTTCTCCTGTTGGAAGCGGAACCTCCACCCCATTATCAAGTCTATAGCAGCCTCTAACAAGTTTTCTTCCAGGATTAGCACCCTACATCTGCCCATCAGCCCTGACCAGCTTCCCTGTCCTGCTGAAGACAAGCCTCCCCACAGTATGATGCTACTACAGCCATGTTTCATAGTGAGGATGGTGGAAGTTGGTTTTCAGCCGCACATAGCAGTTTACAAGTGTTTTACGAATGATTTCAGATTTGATCAGAGCCCCTTTTTCCACCTGTTTACAGTGTGCCCAAAATGGGAATTCTTATGACTTTTTTTCCAATAACGATTTTGTTCTTGCTATTCTTCCACAAAGTCCAGATGTGTGGGCCTCCTGAGTAATATTTGTCAAATCAACAGATTCTCACACATAAGCTGTGGATCGCTGCAGCTCCTCCAGAGTAACAATGAGCCTCTTGGCTGCTTCTCTGTTTAATCCTCCTCATGCCTGTCAGTTTAGGTGGAGAGTTATTTCTTGGTAGGTTTGCAAGTAATGAATCTCCAATGTCTGCAAAGAACAGATCTCTGCAAGATGTTCAAAGCTTGGGACATTGTTATTTACCCTAACCCTGCTTTAACCCTGTCCGCATCTTTCTCCCTGACCTGTCTGCTGTGTTCCTTGGTCTTCATGATGTTGTCTGTTCACTAATGTTCACAAAAATCAGCTGGATTTCTGCAATTAAATTACACACAGATTGACTTCATTCAGTGGTCAGGTGACTACTGAAGGTACTTGGTTGCACTGAATTTTATTTAGGGGTATCAGAGTAAAGGGGTGAAATGGACAATGCACTTTTCCAATTTTCATTTGAAAAGAAAAAAGGACCCCATCCATCTTTATGCTTCTACTTCACAATGATGCAATATTTTGTTTCCTGTAGTAATTTAAGGGACATTTTCTGCACCCTGCTCCCAGCGTGGCCTCTGAACTCACCAGAGTAAAAGACTCAGAAGAAGAATCAGACTGGAGGTTTGTTGGAGATTCAGAGCTGACATCAACAACCGTTTCTAGTGATTGTGTCGTGATGAACATACGGGCGACAGATGGAGTCATTTCAGAGTCCATCTCTGTCACTTTCTCTGGCATTGCCCAGCCATTCAGCCCCGGAGGTGAGACATTCTCCTCAGAAGTAGATAGAGGAATGGCCTCCTCATCCTCACTGATAGAGGGGTCTATTAAAGGGGCCACTTCACTGAAGGTAGTAGAGTTTATCTCAAGGGTAGAGCCCATAGCCTCACCAGAAAGGTCTAAGATTCTCAGCAGAGAGTCTATGTGACTATTGGTGCTGGTTGGTAATGTTGTGTGGCTCATTTCATCTGTGACATTTAAGGTGTCCTCATCTTCCAAAAAGCCACTTACAGAACCAAAAGCTTCTCTTGTGACTCCCTCTATGTTGGAGAGGGCCCCATCTGTGGTGGCGACGTCAGTTTGAGTGGTGCTACCCTGGGTGGAGATCCTGACAAAGGGGGAAGGTGTGGAGCGGGAAGTTGGGGTACTGGATTCAGCATGAGGGCTGGTGGGGGGTTTCTCTGTACTGGTTGTTGAGGAGACAGCTGCTGTGGTGGGGGCAGATGTCTCTGTGGGTGGTGACCATGTTGTTGTTGCTGTTGTTGTTGTTGTAGGAGCAGTCAAAACAGATGGAGGTGAAGGGGTAGGATTTCTGGATGGTGGTGGAATGAGGGGTGTTTGTGGTGTGAACTTGATGATGGAGACGCACAAGCGAGGGGAGAGAGAAAGAAAAAGCAGGCGGGCAGAGACAAAATTAGGAAGAAACAAATGGGATATGCAAAAACAGAGAAATAACTTTAAAATAATAGAAAAAATGGTTTAAATTAAAAAGACACAAAGGAGCAAATCAAACTAAATTAAGACAAACAGATAAATTAACTTCAACTGAACTGTTTCTCAAAAAAGATCAGCTTAGACCTAAGGATGACTCACATGTTGGTTGTGGATGGTGACACCTTGGCTGCAGGTGTGTTTATGTGTGCAGACATGCTCATGGATACACCAGTTACATCCCCAGCGGCTGCTGACACAGCCGTGGCATCTGGCAGGGATGCAGGAGAAACAACAAGACATTACGATGAAAATTTCAGTGGGAAAAAAGTCTAAAAGAACAATGAGAAAACAGTGCAGATCAGCAAAGATTGCTTACTTAAAGGGGGTAAAAGAAAAGCATTCAAAATTTTGTTCATGCCTTTCAGCCACATGTGTTCATTAACTATTTTATGTTGGGAGCAGATGCTACACCACGGTGTGTAAGAAGTAGTCACAGTAAAAGTGGATTTTATTAATTCTCTAAAACAAAAAAAACTGAGCTGACATTTTTAACTGTCTGTAGCATCTTATGTTAGTGATTAGCAGTTAGTCTCCTATGTATGTATGTATGTGTGTGTATAAATATATATATATATATATGTAATTTCATGGCTCCATTTATCAATTTGCTACACAATTTTGGATATATGTGTTTAACGACATAAGTTCAACATAAAAAGAAAGTCTAACCAAAAATCTCACAACCGTCCTGCAGTAACATCACAAACCCAGTAGGGGTCACGACCCCATCACTGAAGACCTTTGCCCAAGAGAAGGTAGATAATTATCTAGACTCTGAGATTTCCAAAAGATTGCCAACATTTGTAAGTCCAGAATGTTTTTTAACAGACAGAGGTCGAATACCTAAAACGCTAACTTTGCTGTACCCTGTTCAGCCTTCCTGTTATCTGCTGAAAAACTTCCTTCCTTGCAGCCTAAATGAGCCACAGACACATCTTGACATGTCATCGAAGATGCAGTTTCTTTTAAATACCTTCTTGCATATCCCTCTCGTCTGAATTAATTTTAAACACCTTACTGATACTGAAAATGCATAATTTTGACTCTTCTTTACATAGTTCCAGCGTCTGCAATGAAAAGTGTTGTTGACAGGGCAACCTGTTAGCACTTAGGTAGATCATACAAGTCTTAACTGATTTGGAAGAGATCAAATTTACATGTTTCCAGCAGGCTGGTCCCTGGTCTAGGCCGATTAACCCATTATGGTCAATGGCTAAGTTTTCAGCGCATCTTTGGTTCGTACTCTCCTGAATGACAGTCATACTCACGGCCTGCGCCCAGAAAGCTCCTGCACCAGGCTGCAGTTGTAGAAGGTGAATTCTGTCTCAGCTACAGTCACATTAATGAAACGCAGGGCCAAGGGCACTGTCACAAATTCTGGATTGCAACAAAAAATAAAAAATAGATTTGAAATAAAAGGCATCAGTCAATCAATATTAGCATGATTCACTCTAATCTGTCATTTTATTTTCTCAAGATACATAACAGGATTTAATCAAACACAGAAAATTCAGGCAAGGCAGTAGGTTTGTTGTGCATTCTGTTTGAACTCTGAACAGTATTGATCAATTACATTTCTGTGAGTTTTAAGAAGTTTAAACAGTCATTATGGAAAGCAAAAGAAACATCAAACACTTGGTTGTAGATAGCCATGAAAAAACTAGCAGCTAACATTTAATCAGATACTCAATGGTTTTATCAGAGGGCCAAAACATTGACCTCTGTCCCAGGAGGCTACAACTACAGCTGACAGCAGTTTGGATTTTGAAAATAGCAAAATAAATCTAGATTAAAGTATTTCTAAGTTGCATTAATTTATTTATTTGGTTCTTCCCTTAAAAGGCAAGTGAGAAAAAAACTATTTTCAGAGGCTTATTTTGTGTTTGTTCTTGTAATACTTGGCTCTGCCACTAGAGGCACTAGAATAAAACCATCAGCCTTCACTAACAAATGGACAGTCAAAGGACTGGTTTCCAAGAACCAGTGTCCCCTTTTGTAAATAAGATTGTTTTAAAGTAAAATAAAATACAACAAAAGCACATAAACAGTGTATTTGTTGGCCATGCTGTGTTGTTGTTATACCAAGACTGTATATTCATGTGAACTATAGAATTAACTACAGCATTGATCAAGGATATCTGTAGGACAAATGACCACTGCCCACCATGAATGCTCTTTCTTGGGCCAAGACTGGCCTTAAAACTTGCTGTCAGTACATGCTTATCATAACCTGCCACAATAAATTAGAAAGGGATATGATTAATCACCAGATAATATTTTAAATATGGACCTTTTAATGGTTTAAATATGTATTTATTTGTTTATGTATTTATATTTTGGTTAAAACAGCTCAATAAAAACAGAAGGTATTAAAGGTCACCAAGAGGCATGTGGTTGAGGTGTGATTTTAGAAGAGACATTTAACCAAACATTGGTGGTGGTATATACATTTGTTTGCACCTATTTGATCTGAGCATATAAAACTAACCATCTCCCAGACCAATGGGGGGCAGGTTGCTGGCATCTGGGGTGGAGCATATGACACCAGTAGTGGTGAGCAAGGCCGGGGTTTCTGTGTCCTGGAAGAAGCAGGAGTAGGCCTCGTCTTGTTGGAGACTGGGCAGACCCTCTACTGACAATGCAATCTGAATGGGAGCAAACATTACACAGAAGGATAAGACACCAGAAACAAAAGCAAAGAGAGCAAACCATGAATGTAGTGCTGCTTCTGAAGTTTCATTACTAACGCTATGATGTAAAACTATCACAAACAAAACATTTGGGTGCATTGCTCTTGTATTTTATCCATCCTGCTATCTGCATTACATCTGCTTTCTCTCCACGGCTGATGTTGTAGAGGCTGAGGCGCTGTATGCTGAGGCACTGCTGCGTCTGGTTGAAACTCCACAACCACTGGCCCTGCAAAGAGCCTCGCTGGCACTCCCACCGCTGGCCACAACTGAAATAACATAGCAGTGTTACACATAGGAGGGCCGTAAATGGATGCAACGAGGACCGGTGGAGATGCAAACTCAGAAAACTCACCGTCCCTCAAGGACACACCAACCGCAGTAAGGGTCTCTGGCAGACAGACAAGACTGACAGTCCAGGTGATCTCCACATTCTGCTACAGGACGCTTCTCTACCTGAAAATGACAGACGAGCAAGCATACGGTACGTTTCTGACACCATATTGATAGAGGATTTTATAAATGAGGCCCAATTCAATCAAATTTTAAAAGGCCAGACCAGCAAAACAGAGCCTTAAAAAGCTAACCCTAACCCTTAAAAAGCTGTTGATTGAATCAATAATTCAATTTTGTTTTCTTATATAGCCCAAAGTCACAACAAAGGTCATCTCAAGGCACATAAAAAGACAAACAGCTCTAACTTCTAAACAGAAATATAAAATCAAGCCAATCCTGTCATACACACATTCCAATTTTATCCTACGTATAATAAAATTCAACCAATTTCAGTTTATGCCAATTGGTAAAACAATTATGTTAGGGGTTACCTGTGCATATGGGAACACAAAGAAATTAGCTTGTTATGAAGCCTTACCATATACATGTTTACATCATAATGTTTAAGATTTCTTTGATTTCCAGCATCACGGTTTTTAGCTTCAATTTATTGAGAGAGCATTTGATGATCTGTTGCTTTTTTCTGTGCTTTTTCTTTTCAGTGTTTGACTGTTTCAAGTTTTCTTTCACTTTTTAGCATCTCTGTCTCCACATAAAAATAGGATATTTCATCCTTAACTAGGGGTCAAAAACCTTCATGTTTCTGAAAATCATCAACAGATTTTAGTCCTTGCCTTAAACATGTCAGCTCAGCTCATGTTCTGCTAACTTTATCCACGGATGTTTCCCATTACAACACTAATTAAAGTGAGTTCTCCATTTGTCAAGAAAGTATGGGAATTTATGTTCTCTACTTCCTGGACACATTTAATTTTGGGTGTTAAAAGTTACTAATGACGACTATTTCATTTCCTAATGTCGAAATAGCCTAAAATTCTGACTGTGTCTAGCTTATTAGCCTACATAATGACAGTTTATTGATATACTGTTTGGAATTTATCTTTGTTTTCATTAGATTTTTGTCTTCGTTCAGCACCTAAGCTTTAGAATAAATTATATGTACATAAGCTACATTTAGACACCAGCCAATTGTAGCAAGAAGAACAACTCCAACCAGATCCCACTGACAGTTCTAGATCTGATCTCTGCTCTCCAAGACAAATGCAACGCAGAATAACACTCAGCTATTTAGTTTGCTGAACGTGAATACCATCTGAAGTTAAAAGATTGTTTCACAGTAATTCACAAATAATTTGGTATAAAAGCTTTTAAATATTTAACTCTGCATTAAAAGAGAAACATAGCAGCAGTTTTGCTTAGCTCACGCATAAAATGTTCTAGAATATTTTTGAATCCTAAAACAGCTCTCATTTGTTCTATGTCTGACACGAACCATTCAGAGTATAGACTTGCAGATTCCTCCTCATCATTTATCAGAATCTACAGCAACCCACACGTACTCTGTAGGGAGCGTGCCAAGACAATGCAGGCCAATTTTACAGATCAATACCATTGTTAGGTGTGACCTCCTGCCTGCTGCTGACTGTTATGCCAATCTCACTGGGGTTAGTGACTTTTGACCTCAGCTGCCAGCTGGCTTCTCTGTTCTCGTAATAGCCTGTAGTTCTTCTTGAAGGAGACGCAGCTTGAGGAAGTATGTGTGAAAAAGTCTGACAAATCATAAATTGATGAATGAGAAACTGTGTTCATTCTTATTTATGAAGACATCTGGCTGAAAAGAAGGATATGGCTGCATCTGTTTATACACCTGCTGAAAACTTTAAATAAAAGACCCATGAAACTTGACTAGCCCAAACTGTGGGACTAGGTTTGTTTTTGTGGACTTACTGTAGTTTTGGTCATAATATAGATGTGTGAGCCACGATCATCAAGTAACAGATCACTGTTGATGGGGGAGTTGGGTTGTATTGTTGAGTTTGCATACACCACCACCGCCCCATCCTTGCTGAGATAAACCTGACCAATAACGGAAGAAAAAGAAAACATTTTAGACATTTGACTGTATGTAATGCTTTAGATAGGAAGACTCACTTGTGAGCTTATTTTTCAGAAACTGGATCGGAAGACATTTTAAGGTAGGAATAGTCCACAATGCTGCAGCGTAAAATGCAATTTTTGAAAAAAGGAAATGACACAAAAGAACTAACCTATCTGGCTTGCAGCTCAAAACACAAAATCAAATCAAACTTGCACAGGATCGCAGCAGAAGTGGGCATAGATCCGATTATCACGCATAGAAATCTAATATGATGCACAGGAAGACACCTCTGGCCTGAGTGATCCCAGGCCTTCAAACTCTCATGTTACCTCATGTTAATAAGATCACTACAAGCAGAATAGAGAATCTGTTGTCCCATTAGGAGGATGCACTCAACACATAATGGTAAGGGAAGTTGTTTGCAATGATTAGCAACCTAGGATAACAACTGTTTCCTATGTTATATTTAGCATTTAGCATATCTATCCCAATAGTCTCATGTACACATGAATACTGAGTTTTCCAGTATTATTCATGTCCATTGAGGCTGCAGAGTGCTTCTATGATGAGGTAGTATAATGAAAGGCATGGAAGAATAACAATCAATCTTAATTTCATACAGATATTCCCATGGAGAGAGCTGTGGAAGTTCTAAAAGTAGAACTCATGCAGCTGCACTGTTTTACCCAAGTTCAAAACTTAAACATGGCTTTTCAAAATTTTCATAACCTTTGAATTTATTCATGCATATATGTATTTTATCTGGATTGTATGTGACAGATCAACTCTAATTATCACACAACTGTGAAGTGGAAGGAAAGGGATGCATAGTTTAAAAAAGAAAAAAACGTTAATCTGAGAAGTTTGGCGTATTCATTCCCTGATACTCGGATACCCTTAAATAATAGCCAATGAGACCAAAAGACTTAAGAAGCTTAAGAAAAGTCCATCTGTGTGTCATTTATTCTTAGTTTAATTCCTGCTGTGCTGTGAAGACCTCAGAGTTTTGTTAGAATGGCCTAGTCAAAGTCGGGACCTAAATCTATGAATCAGTACAAATGTAGTATTTAGATATGCAAAGCTAGAAGAGATATACATTTTATAATTTAAGTGCAATTACAAAATACCAATAAATTCAATTTAGGTTTGTATGTAATGTGACATAATGTACAAAACGTTCAAGGGGTATGTTTGTCTCATTTTGCAAGGCCCTTCATATAAAAGCATATTGTGAATACATGCTTCCTCCAGCATCTAGAAAGAACCAAAAGGCAAAAATAAGGACATATTTTCAATCACTGCTCATAGGTTCAAGATGTCTGTCTGGGGGATTTCAAGATTTAGCAGAAAAATTATATATTTCCAGGGATGCTGTTATGCAGCCTGACCCACCAAATCCTTTAATTTATTTCATAAAGGTTTATTTCACTGCCACTGTGAAAATAAGAATTGATGAGTATTAATGTTTTAAATGTGAAATAAAATCAAACTTGATTACGGCTTGATCAAGAGCTGAGGGCCTCTTAACTGTCCTTTTAGTTTCAGATGGAAGCAGAAGGCAGAGTGAGAGCAGCGGAAATATTTTAAGCTTTAACGGAGATCCAACTCCACAGTGTGGGTGGATTTTAAATTTCATAATAACATTGATTGATTTTGGAAGGTGGTTTCTCTGTCTGCACAGCAAGCTATGAATGATAGCTAAGGGTACTGACAAATCCCTCAGAAACAATACAGGTACAAAAAGTGGGCTGAAAATGACAAAAAGCAGCCAACGTCCAAACAACAATGTTGCAAGACCTTCAGCAAACCATTTAAAAACAAATATGGTTTTCCTTTCCTTTCCTGCTGAAAATTATTTTTGCTCAGTACTATAAACTGTAAAAACAGATTAGGATCAAAATCTTGTTTTTTTTGTGTCAGCAACTGTTTTGGTCTTAAAGTATTTGTACCTAATTGATTTCTTTATTTATAAATGGAAAGAAAAACTATCCAAACCCACCAGAACCCTATGAGAAATATAGTTACATCCCTGGTAAACCATGGATTAACTGACTGTTTTGGTTGAGTTTCACTAGCGACATCCAGGCACGATTACCTCCTCCTTCTGGTAGAATAAAGAAATTATTTATATAGAACCTGTCTGACAACATGAGGTAGGATAAAAGCACAAAACCCAACATACAGTCATATTCAATAAATTAGAATATGGGTTCCATTGAGGACTGTTTGTCAGATTAGGAGTATTTTTTCTAAATTAAAACCTTTAAGCAGGTCTAAAATCTACCTTTCAAAAGCCCACATTTCTATAATAAAAAGTCGTTTTTCTATTGGTCTGATGCAATATTCTAATCTTATGTCAGGTTTTCATTAGCTGTATGCATAAAATCCTCATAATAAACAGAAATAAAGGCTTGAAAACATCAGTTTGTTTGCAGTTAATCTATGTAACGTGTTTCTCTTAATGAGCTAAGTTACTGAAATAAATGAACATTTCAACAATATTCTAATTTATTGAATGGGTCTGTATTAGGCCAGATTAGGATGAAGGAAATTCAAGAACAGATGAGAAGCAAAGTCGATGACATCTATCAGTCTGGTTAACACTGCCATTTCTAAAGCTTTGGGAGACCAGCAAACCACAATCAGAGCCATTATTAGCAAATGAAGAAACATGGAACAGTGGTGAACCTTCCCAGGAGTGGCCAGCCTACTTTAATTACTCCAAAAGAACATTAAGGAGTCACCCAGGAGATCACAAAAGAACCAAGAACCCTTTCTAAAGCACTGTATCCATGCACCTTGGCAGCAGCCGCTGGGCCGTGTGGGTCGATTTGAAGACAAGCTACTGTAGCTTCAACTGCAGAAGAAGTAAATGCTGCTTCTGTTAGAAAGGTGTCATGAGACACATCACAGGTTGTTGATTTTGGGGCTATGTGGCCATGGAGTAGTCAGGGTGCCCATGCTGACTCATCCACTGCTGAAAGAACATGGCAGCACCAGAACTGGACCTCTGAACAATAAAAGACAATGTTCTGCTCTGAAGAATCATGTGATCTTCACATAGATAGCCAGGTAAATGAAGTTTGTTTATCAGAATGCACTACCTAAAGAGAGCAGCCCAGCTTTTTGGCAATGTTCTGCTGGCATACTTTCCTGTCATCCATGTAGATGTTAAGGTGATAAAATCATCTACCTAAGCACTGTTGCAGACCAGGTACACCCTTTCATTAGTGATGCTTGTGGCCTCTTTTAACAGGATAATGGACCTTCCACAGAACAAACATGCGTGGGGAGCACAACAAGGAGTTTAAAGTGTTGACTTAACCTTAAATTCTCCAGTTTTGAAACCAATGGAGCACTGTGGGAAGTCCAAACCATGGAGGTCCCACATCTCAGTTAAAAGGACTTATGGGATCTGCTGCAAACCTCTTGGGGCCAGATACCACAGCACACCTTTGGGGGTCTAGTGAAAATGGCCTGGGCTATTTTGGCAACAAAAGAGCAAACATACTATTGTGCAGTTGGTCAATATATTATGCTTCATTATTGCACTTCCCTACTGGCTAAAACAGCACACAAAAAAATTAAGGTAATGAACAATTTCAACTCATCTAAGGAAAATAAGGTAAATTGCTGCAGGATCAAATCTAAAATAGATAAGTATTTACCTATTGCCAGTGCCCAAATCTCTCTCTCTCTATCTCTCTCACACACACACACATACACACACACAAGATGTGTATCTGGATAAAGAGGGTTTGACTTTCTGTGATACTATAATCCTGTTGCAACAGCTTGCTACACAGAGTTCTAGTTTGATCTAAGTAAAACTACTAAGTCTAGCTCTGACTCACCATCCCTTTTCCCCACACACATTCTGATAACAGAAAACCGCACAGAATACTCCTTACCTCGATCCTGACCTGCAAGCAGCACATCTATGTAGAAGTTAAAAAGATTAGATTATATGTCCGTTTTTTTTAAAACTGTAGGGAAACAGAACTGATGCGAGACAAACTTGAACAAAAAAAGTCCACAAACTGCTCAAAAGTACTCATGCTACTTCAAATCCTTACATAGTCTCTGACAATCACAGTCACAGTGTGAGAACAGAAAGTGCATGTCTGAGGTATGGGGTCATAAGTGTATGTTATTCTGTGTGTGTTGGAATGCTGTGAATCAGAATCTCAGACTGCAATGAGAGACTGTGGTGATTAGATATGGGCCAGCTCTACGTTTAGGTTTTACCAGGTCAAGGTTTCACAACAAAAATCTGGTTGTATAAAGGTCCACTCTGTTGCCCCTCCCTCTCCTGCCACTGCCCACTGCTGACCAGCTGGCTGAAAGAAGGCTACTATATTCTTTTTTCCCTTTCTTTCAAAAAAGACATTTGGCAACCCTGAAATATTTCTATTTGCCATAAAAAACAAGTAAACTTTATTTTCCAGTAGTAGGAACAATTGTTGCTTTTCTCTTAAATAAAAGCAACTAAAGTTGTATTCATCATTTTTATGTAAAACCCATAATTTCTGTTATAAACTATGGTACTTTTAAGTTTCTGGTTGTCACAAAGACCCATGCTTAGTGGTGATGCAGAAATACAGTTAAGCCCAAAAATATTCATTTAAATTTAGGTTGAAAGTAATCTGTTTCCAGTCAAAAGACACATGTTGGTAAAATTAAAAGATCACTTTAAACCATAAGTCCTGTTAAATAGTTTTATTCTCTATACAACTAAATCTGAAAGGGATATGAATTATTTCGGGATAAACCGCTAAAGAGATATAGTGTCCACAAAGCTGAATCCAAATGTATAAAGTGGAGTTATGGTGTGTCCACTCTGCTGGAATATGATACAGAGACGAGCAGACAGAGCTGTGAGGGTAAGGTTGTATGTACAGAGCATTAGCTGAGCACCAACTCTTGCAAGACTCCAGCGAGTGTAAGATTAGAACACTCCTTAACGGGAAGCTGCTTGATGGATTAAATATTTCCACGTTAATGGTGATGAGTCAGAAACGTCTCCCATTCAGCCAGGTGCATAAGGAGGGTGCATGATTACCTTGTG
Source organism: Girardinichthys multiradiatus (assembly GCF_021462225.1). Lineage (NCBI taxonomy): Eukaryota > Metazoa > Chordata > Actinopteri > Cyprinodontiformes > Goodeidae > Girardinichthys > Girardinichthys multiradiatus. The sequence goes on along the minus strand of NC_061794.1, from coordinate 8,991,974 downwards.
AAGATTGCCTCTGGCGTCTCCCAGGAAGGCGATGCTGTGTCCCTCTCTGACACTGACTGCGACAGCAGTGAGACGGGCCATGGACGTTTGCCACACAGCTTTAGCTTCCAGCGGTATTTTGCTCGCCATGGGACTTGGGGTGTGGTCAGAACCACACGGGTATGCATTGAGAGTGTTCTAAAACAGGTGAAAAGGTAAAAAGTTTGGTCAGTTGCTACACAAACAACAAATTACATAAAAGACAAACACAATTTTTTGGGAATCACTGGCATAGATGCGTAAAAAGCTTTAAAATAAATCCAGCTTTTACCACACAAACAGAAAATTCCAAACTTAAATTCAAGTAAATTTATTCAAATTTAAGTATACTTCTCATGTTAAGAAGTGATTGTTTTCAACAATATCCCTGCAGGTGCAATTACTGGTACTTTAATAAACCACTTTCACTGCCAACAGGGCAACACTCTTTTCCAAATAACGTTTCACGTGGTTGGAGCAAACAGAAAGAGGGATCAGGGGTTTCCAAACATGTGTGCATGTGACCCCCAAAAGTCAGGGACTGGCAACCCCTTAAAATACATATAATTATTTCACTCTATATTGGAATATAGAGTGAAATAATTATGTCTTTTTATATAAAATTACCTTTTTATTAATTATGTTTTAAATGGCATTTAATTGTAGGCTATATTTAATTATTTAACGTGACGATAATTTAATTTTGCATTTCATTATTTAAGCGCATGTTTAATTATTTAAGAATGTATTAAACAAATAAATTGTACATTTAATGATTTAATGGGACATTTAATAGTACAATTATTTATTTCATGGTACAATCATTTGATAGGACATTCATATTTATTTCATCATATAATTATTTATAAAAATGTTGTCCCTTTTGACCTTATGTACACCTTGGGTCCTCACAATGATTCTGAAAATCATCTCGCAACCCCCCTCTCGGTGTCCTCATGACCCCCACCTTGTGAACCCCCTGCTCTAGATCATCTTGGTCCCTGTCTTATGCTCCTTTCAGCTGAGCCATCTCTGTAGTTATGCTGCTATAAGCTTAGGCTACTGGAGGACATAATGACCATTTTAACTCTCTGCTACATTCTCATACTACTCCCCAATTTTGTGTTATTTGCTGTTATTTCAGCTTTTAACTTTATCTTCCCTCTCTGTTCTTTTTTCTTCCTAGAAGCTACATCTGGCCTGGCTCTGTGTTTAGCTGTGGTACCTTCCTGGACGGAGGAATCGGCACACCTGCTGCTGCCAACAACTTAATGCTCACCCTCTACAGATGATACACTGAGCCCTGTCGACTTTCAGTGTTAACCCTGTTTCTCATAGACCTAGCTACTGGCTGAGCTTTTATGGTTATTAACTGTATGTGCTCTCTTTCATACACTAGACTTGAAATCTGAATCAGAGTTCATCTGCTTAGCTGTCTTTCTCTCCAAGATGAAGCCACTAAAGGAGCTACAACCATTAATGATTTACTTTTCTTTCCCATAGAAAGTACTCCTAGATCAGTGCTTCTGTGTGATTTTTGTGTCTCTGCTCTGTTCTCTCAAATCCCCAGTCGGTCGTGGCGGATGGCCGCTCACACTGAGCCTGGTTTTGCTGGAGGTTTCTTCCTGTTAAAAGGGAGTTTTCCTTTCCACTGTCACTACATGCATGCTCAGTATGAGGGATTGCTGCAAAGTCAATGACACTTTGTAAGCGACTGCCCACTGTTGCCACATGCTCATCAAGGAGGAGTGAATGCTGCAAGCCACTGACTCAATGCAATCTGCTGGGTTTCCTTAGATAGAAAAACTTTTTAACCAATCTGAATAACAAGCTGAACCCGACTGCATTGTTTCATAGTAAGGATTAATTATAATGTATGTACACGACTTGAAATTGGTATGATTCGACTGAATTGACTTTATTATGCCTTGAGACGACATGTGGCGCTATATATACTACCAGTCAAAAGTTTTACTTTCTCACTTAATGGGTCTCTTTATTTTTATGACTATTTAAATTGTAGATTCTCACCAAAGGCAACAAAACTGAAAAGACACATTTGGAATTTTCAGTTTTGTTGCCTTTGGTGAGAATCTACAATTTAAATAAGACACATTTGGAATTATATAGTAAACACAAAGTGTGAAATATTATTTTAGATTCTTCAAAAGCCACCCTTTGCTCTGATGACTGCTTTGCTCTCCTGGCTTTCTCCATAAGCTTCATGAGGCAGTCACCTGAAATGGTTTTCCAAAGAGCCCTGAAAGAACTTCTCAGAGGTTCATTGAGAGACGGCCAAAGGTTAATATTTCAGTCGTCACAGCAAAGGGCGGCTACTTTAAGGAAGTTATTTTACAGTGTTTTGTTTATTACATAAGTCCATATGTGTTCATTCACAGTTGTGATGCCTTCAGTGAGAATCTACGTACATCGTAAATAGTCATAAACATTAAAACGGGAAAGGGGTTCTAAAACTGTTGACCGGTAGTGTAAATAAAACTGAATTGGATTGAATTGTACAGGGAAAGGCCTTGAGAATTAGCTTTGGCTAAAAGCTTATAGTGTGTGACATGATTCATGAAACATACTTGTCCCTATCAAAAAAAACAATAAACATAAATTGAATACAGCTCACCCCTACAGGATTTAGGTCTGAGAATCCCATGGAAGAAGGTTGATTATTTGTGTCTGGTAAACCATCTCTGTGTTGATTTGGTCATATGTTTTGGATCACGACATTGCTGAACGACCTAATGATGATCCATTTTGAGTGCACTGTCAGAGTGCACCAACATTTACTATTTAGAATGAGAGTGAATCAAGAGACAAAGATATGACAGGACTAGATGTTCCATAAAATCCCTTTCTTTTACTCATGTTTACACCAACATAACATGCATTTTTCTATATCCCAACATATAAGGCATGATTGTCCTGGCATCACTCACAGCTAGTTGACATTTGGATAGCATCTAATGGTTGAAGTTCCCCAACAGTGAGCTTTGGACATATTTTCATCGCAATTATCATTCTACTTACTGAAGCAGGTGAAGCAGATAAATATGGGTCCTTGTCCAACCCAGAGACCAGTGGCTAAAAGAAATGGGCCTCTGAGTCAGATCATATTTATACCCCCAGGAAACAGGAAGTAATGAATTACCAAAGTTCCTGGAAACCCTGATCTACTTCAAAAATGTAGTGTGTTAACCTATAAATGTTTTGGCCTTATTATTTATGAGAAGAACAATAATTTCTTCAACATGCCCCCACCCCTGACCAAATCAACACAAATAAAAATGTCATTTTTCTGCATCTTTCAAACTGATAATATGGTATATTAATAAAAACTCTTTAGAAAAATAAGGTTATTTCCTCATTATTGCTACAGATCTGAAAAATACTCTTATTTCAGTATAAGAGAACTGCATCATAGATTAAAGCAAAATGGTTAGGAAACACTTTATTACGTGAAGTAATAACTACTATCCTGTTCAGAAGCCAAAGTCACGGTCTCAAATAATTGGAAAGAGGAAAAGTAGGAGTACTGTTTTTATCTTTTATGCTTGTTTATGTAAAATAAGTTCTCATGAATTTTCATTTATCCTTGTTCTGTCAGTGCTCTATTTTGCCCTCATCAGTTTCTGTGCCACAGTTTGTCTGTTCCTTTGTTTACGTTTCCTCCCTGTTCTGTTCCCTCTTCATCTCTGCCCTCCTATCTTGGTTTGTCAGAGCTCATTAGGCAGCAGAACACATGATTCGGGTTTAGTTTTCTTTATTAATCTCTAATGATCCTATTAAATGGTTCTGAGGGCTGACGGGACCAGAGCGACTGCAGATCAGAGGAAGGGGGTTTTCTGGGCAGCTGGAGCTGGGTTAAACTGCTCCTCGGGCATCTGGGAGCTCTGAGCCTTTTAAAAAAGGGCCTCATTACCAGACTTCCATCCATTATTCTAATCGTGCCAGCCCAGTCGTTCCTTGTTACTTTGCTCTGTATTCCATTTGTTCTACCTTACACTGAACACTTAAGGCAAGTGAGTCAATACAGCTGAGGTGCAGGCATTATTCTCATGATGTATAATGGTAATGCATCTACTGTAAAACCTATACATATCATCAAATAACAGGGGCATACAGTTGCAGTTAGACTCTTTCATGCATTGATCATGGGTATGGATGCCATCATTTTGGGCTGTTAATGATTTGTTTGAAATACTGTATGTACGCACCACTAACGTAGTTATAGGTCCCTTGGCAGGTTGCACCTCATATGCATGCTGTTAGAGCTATTACAATTTAATAAATCTTCTTAACAGAATTTTTCAAACTCATTTAATTGGAACGTTTCTCTTGCACAGATCTATTATGTAGTGTATAATGTCATGCCAGAAGCTTAAGGTTATCATGGTTTAACCATTTCAAAATCATTTATGATGTGTGCTTATGTGTCTTCCTTTTACAGACACAGGAAGGACTTAAGGGAGGATAGGAAAGACAGAAAGAAGCAAAGAAGGAATTTAGGAAGAAAGGAAAGTACTATAACCATAGCAAATATTAAGGAGGAAAAATCTCTCTGTCCTCTCTCTGAGTGTGACAGTGCTTTCAAAACCCCGCAGTCTGAAAAGTTTGCTTTTCATCTTCAACATCTGAATTTTTGTTTGATCCCTCTTGCATCCTTACCAGAGGGAGGTTGGCGCAGCTGGACTTGACCTCGTACTCTATGTAGGCCACCTCCCCTCTACCCTCAACCCACCCATCTTGGGTGTAACAAAGGTCACGGGTGGAGTCAATGTGCCTGTCGAGCTCATCCAGAGGGAAAACGCACAAGGCTGAGGAATCCAAAGGGTTATTTGTTGAGCCAGTGCGGGTGGAGAAGACGCCCAAAAGATCTTCGCCTTGGTGGCCTGCACCGTGGCCCACCTGTTGCAACAAAGGTGTGGACAAAAAAATCAGGATAGTACAACAGCACTCTAACCTGCTACGAAAAGAAGCATGCAGATGATGCAGATAATATAACAACTGTTAGAATAAGTGGAGTTTTTTTAGTCAAGTACCTGGGCTGCCTGAAGCACGTTATATTTCATGGATGGAGAAAATGGAGATTGGCAGACAAGGGGAATTTCTACATATGAATAGTAGGAGGTGTCTTCCAGGCATACCCTGGCTACGTAAGTCCGGTATTCCCTCGAAACTGACTTGATGTCTCGGCGGTAAAACAGGAAGTACACGTATGAGAGGCGTGTGAAAGCAGTTATGAAATTATGGTCATATTCTGACAGGCGTCCGGCTACGGCCAGCTTGGCGGTCTCCTCGTAGGAAAATATGGGCTCTGATGAAAGGTGGCGGGTAGAGATGGGTGGGTGGTTGGCAGTGTAGCCCCGACCCACGTACATCACCGTCCTCTGCCCGCCAGGTACTCCAACTACCAACCCAACGGTTGACACTGACGGATCATTAGCCGCAACATACTGAGTATCCACTGGCCTTTCAGTGGAGAAGAGAACTTTCTTGATGGATCCTAAGCTTCGTTTTTGGCATGTTCCCTGGTGAACACTGCCACACGTGATCAGCTCTAATGCCTTTGGATCCACCAGGAGCAGCTTGTTGTGATTAATGGTCCTTCTAGCTTGGGGACAGTTACTTTCTGTCACAGGAGGAAGGCAGTCTTTGCTGTCGCTCACAGGACCAGTGATCTCCTCTTGCTCCAGCCTGAGTCCATCTGACCCATCTAGCTGGAAGAGGTGATTCCTGGCTCCCAGGTACACCGTTCCCACAGCAGGGTCTGGGTGCAGCACCAGGTGCTGGAACTCCGTGTCATTGCGTGAAAACCGGGGGTAGGAGTGTGCATGGGCAATGGCAAAGGTGAAGAGAAGGAGGAAGAAGACCAGGCAGGAGTTCAAAGCCTTCCCATGAAGCATGGCAAATAATCTGTTGGAGGAAAAAAAACAAGAGTTAGAGAGGATGTTTGATGTTATAGGCCTTCTACAAAGGCCTATAATAGCTTCTATATAGTTTTAGACATCTAAGCTTTAAACTTTCTGGAATCAATACTTTAGAAAGTGTTTTATTGGGTTTGGGACATAAAATAGAACATTCAAATGTCAAGTGAAAGGAAATGCAAAATGGTTTTCAACATTTTGTCTGGACTAAGGAGTACGTGGAAAGAGAGAAACGTTTCCTTCAAAAAAATGTCCCAAAACCATAAGGAAGAATTTGTTGAGGTTTGAACTAAACTGAAACTTTTGATCACAATTCCAAAAGGTATGTTTGGTACAACATCACAGCTGCTCACTAAAAAAAAGCCATACTGAAAAGTGGTGGTAGCAGCAGCAGCATGATGCTATGGGGTTACTTTTCTTTATACCGAACAAGCCTCTTTCAATAAAAGTCAGTTCTGACCCCAACCCTTCTGATGTATGCTGTAAGCCTGAAGATGAAGAGGAACCTTAATTTTTAGCATCTCAGTTTGTCAAAGGATACATCCAAATCAGCAAAAGAATGATTTGGACAAAGAAATATACAGTTTCAGTTTCAGGACAGATTAGCCAGAGTCCAGAACTTATGTGACAAAAGATCTGTAGGGTCATCTGAAAAGAGCTAAGGACAAAAGATGTCTTCACTTTCTGGGAGATGTGGAGAGCTTTTACAGGGCAGAGTGAGGAAATATCACCAAGTTGAGCTGTAGTGTGCCAACAAACCAAAGATTTTAGTTTAAATGTGTGCGAACAGGTGCAGATTTATTTCAAGTCTTTAAATTTCTCTCCAACGGATTAGTCTGTGTTTCAGTTGAATTGTACAGGGTAAATGCCATTTGTGAGAAAGGTTTTGAAATAATTTAGAAGGGTCTCATTGTATTCCATTGCAAAACACTGGAATTTAAACAGGGCTGCGTAGAATTTTGAGAGCGACTGTAAATCTTCAATGCTCCAGTAGCAGCAGCAGCTTTTGTGAAATGTAGCCGTTATAATCGAGTGTTTTAAAAATGCCAGTAGCCACAGCATCCTTTACATATGAAGCGTTCATAACATCAGCTCTCATTTCCCGCTTCAACTGCCATCACTCAACACCTCTGAGGAAAGTGCTCTGTGGACACAGCGAGGCTTTGCATTAGAGGGAAGCTCTTTAATATTTGAACAGATTTCTGAGACCTTTAACTGACCCCAGTGAGAAAGGTCACTGAAATAAGTAAGTGTGGATGGAGCACACCTAAAACCAAGGACATGAATGACACTCTGATGAGCACTGGCGAGCATTATTTATACCTCAACACTCTGCATAATGACAGTGATGACAAATCTATGTCTCTGTTAGACTGGGATATTAAGAAAAATGTAATATTGTGCAGCATTCACTCAATGTGCAAATAGACTGCAAAGACATTAGGGATGCAGTAGCACCATACCTAAGTGTCTACGCCCCCCCCCCAATCAGGACAAAGATAAGGGTGGATAAAGGGGAGGTGAGTGGGACCTCTGTGAGTGGGTGTGGGTTGGTGTGTTTGCACAAAAGCAGGCGCCATACAGGAGCAGGTGCATGTGTCAGATGAGTGCATCTCTGGCCTCCACTTTATTTATTCATGAGCACAATAAGAAGTATTATAAGAAATAACCTCTACGCCCCCTTTCTAAGTACAAGAGTTCTGGGTTTGCTGGATGAATCAAAGATTATTCAGTCTGTCAAACAGGCCTGAATATTCACACAGTCCTCTGAGACAGCAGAGAGGTCTTTTAGAATACACATATAAAAACAAACAATATCCTGGGACTCCAGCTTTATTTAGGCAGAAGCCTGGTTTTAGGAGAAGGACATTCCTTTTTTTTTTGCCTAATCGTTTGTGTAAATGCTCTGAGCCAAAGGTTTATGATCACCTTATCTGTAATCCTCTAAAATAAATTTTATATCAAATGAAGAAAACATTCCTTATCAATAAAAATGAACAACAATGACAAAACCCCAGATTTCATCAATTAGTATTACTAAGACCAGAGAAAGGCAATCCAAAGCATGTTACAGAAAATCACAGGATATACATTCAAATAAAAACATTTGAGCTTGGTAAAGGTAGGTAAAAATAAATAAAACACATCCAACTTTATTGTATGTTTAAACTTTTTTTCTGATTTAGGCATCAGAACCAGCAGCCACTCACAGTTGCTAAGAAAAGCTTGTTGATTAAATTTCCTGATTAATCAGTCCTCACTAGTGACCAGCCAATTGAAAACTTTAAACTCTTATCATTCTCTGGTTAGTGAATGCATCATAAGAAATCATAAGAATTTCTTTTTTTTTTTTTATGGGTGCACCGATCTATAGGCCGGCCCTGATTTCCTTAATTGTGGGAGATCAGTGATCGGCAGATTCTTACACGTGAAAACAATCTTATCCACGGTTCGCATCTACTTGTCTAACCTGGTGTGTACGTTTTATTTCTTTTTAAAATGTGAAAAATGAAAGACAAAAAGAACTGCAATGCCTGAAACTTTTCATTTATATTTGAGAGCACTTCCTCATGTGCAGTTAAAATGAGTTTGTACCGTTTCACAGGTATTGTTCAATGTTTTTCAATGAAAAATGATTGGAACATTGAAGGTGTATTGTGAACTTAATCTAGTGAAGAAAATTCTGTAACCACATAGAAACATAGAGATATAATAGGAGTGTTGAACGAGTGGAACATAGAGGCATGACACAGCTGCATGAGTCTGTGGGCAAACACACAGCACACCCACCGGATGAACTTCCAATGTCAGTCTGATCTGGGAAAGTTGCTCAGCAGAATCTGATGCAGATAATAGCATGCTAAGGATGATACACAACAACTTTGCCAGTATTTAAAGCACTGAATACATCTAGACAGCCTGCAGGAGGAGCGGACACAGAGCTCACATCTGTGGGGGATTTTGTCTCAGATAAAGGGGAAATTCCACACATAACCATACTTTCTACGGGTGAATGCTGTAAATTGTAAGCCACGCCCCTTTTGTTCTGTAATCCCAGCACACAGGCCTGTAATCTCAGAGGATCAATCCGTGCGATGTGAAAGCACAGAGCGATCAGTAATGGAGGTTTGACGTGTGTTTATAGCAGAACTTTGGTCTGGAAGGGGCTAAAAATAAAACAGGGTGTCAATTTTAAAGAACTAACCTGAATATCAGGGGCTCAAAATTATAGCTACGTTTGTTTTGCCAGATGAAATCACATGCTGGACTCTGTTTTGTGATTTCACAGTTTTTTCAGACTTCACTTTGAACAAGAAAAAAAAATTATAAAAAATACTGTAGTGTGCTGCTGCCGACCTTTTGGCTTCCTCCCGACCAGTTTCCACCTCTTCCAGAAAAACATCCAGTCTTTACTGTGGCTCATCTTTTTCTACACTCCCACTTAAAGGTTGCACAGACATAATACCAAAACCAGAGTAGACCTCACTTTTAAAAGACTGTCTGTATACTTTCCAGCAACTTTCAAACTTAATCCAGCTTTGCCACACAGCATGGGAACAATTTCAGATAAGTTCTCCCTGCCACTCTGGGCAGGCGTCCTCACCTGCTCTTTGACCAGCCAACATATTTATAGCCTACAGTGATCCTCAACGCCATGGGAACTTCCTCTTACCAACAAGCTACAATGACATCAGACTAATGACTGGGGTGTGGAACAAAGTGGAGATGGATGGGGAAGAACGGAAACATGAGAAATACAGTCGGTCCATAAAAAAGGCAAAATGGGAAGTCCACTCTGACACATTGCTCCTGATGTTGAAGACCTTTTAAGCGCCTTAATTCATCAACACCGTCACTCTGAACTTTACATGGCTCTTTTGTAACCATCTGTTGCATGTTGTGAATGTGTCTTCTTTATCTAGCAGCATCGTGTTCTGGAGCAAAATACCAGCACTACCCAGCAGAAAAGCAGAGGAGTGGTTTCTCACATGCTGTCCAAAAACAATTCCCATAGTTCATCTGTTGTGTGTGATTTGCAGTGTGTTACACCATGGTGACAGACCAACGAGCTAAAAATAACTTCTGGTGGGGAAGAGAAAGGAGAGTCCCATCTAAGATATGGGGTAAACATTTACATCAGAACGTATGAGGGATCTCCTCAGTCCCCAACAGGGACTGAATAGGCAGTTCCTCCAAGATCTAGGATCAGCCTGATCATAAATCAAGAAGTGTAGATTTTTACATACGTGTACAGTGCTGTGAAAAAAGTATTTGCCCCCCTTGCAGATCTCTTCAGTTTTTGCCTTATTGGCAGCCTTAAATGTTTCAGATGATTGAATAAAAGTTAATATCAGATGTAGGTAATCTGAGTAAATACAAAACAGTTTTCTAATGATAGTTTTATTTATTGAGGGAAAAGCTACCCAAAGCCACGTGGCCCTATGTGAAAAAAGTAATCATAAATTCTCTGAAAAAAATTATAAACCATAATTTTGAAAAGCTGAGGTAAACCTTTATTAGCAACACCTAGGCCTGAATACTCAGATCTGTGAAGGCTAAAATACCTCATAAAGCAACACATCATGCCCCAATCTAGAACAATTCAAGAACAGATTAGAAACATTCACTGACATCTATCAGTCCAGAAAGGGTTACAAAGTCATTTCTAAGACTCTGAGACTCCAGCAAACCAAATGGAGAGCAATTTTGGAGAAAATATAAGACAGTGATGAAGGTTACAAGATGTGGCTGGCATTAAACTACCAGAAAAAGAATATCACACCTGATTTGAACATGGTGGTCTGAGCCTGCTGTAGTCCTTCAGGTCCTGGAAGGCCCAATGTACTTGATGGAACCATGAATTTCACTTTCTATCAATAAATGCTGTAGGAGAATGCCGAGCCGTCAGTTCGTGACCTCAAGCTCAAGTTTACAAGTACATCTCTGGATGCTTTAAAGAAAAAAAACAACAAAAAACTCAAGTTTTGGAGTGGCATAGTCAAAGGGCTTAAATCTGATTACAAAACCTTGATGACAATTGCTGCTGCCAATGGTGGCCAATAAGGGCCAGGTTGGTATGAGTAGCTTTTTTCCCTTATTCAGGTTATCTCTGTCTGAGATCAAAATTAGTCTGAGGATCTGAAACAATAAAGTGTCAACAAAAAAGTAAAATCAGAAAATTTGTAAGGGAGTAAATACTTGTTGACACTATCTGTAAATAAGAATTTGTACAGACCTCTTCTGCATCTCACTCCCTCCATGTTTATTAAGTACTGGCAGACATTACAGTGCAAGTTCATTTCTAAAGCATTTAATGAGCCATGACAGCCCACTGAGCACCAAAGACCTCATAAAATATGTGAGGTCAACAGCCTCGGGATAGTGGGGGACATTGGGCCCAGAGCCACAGAGCACTGCCTTGCATTGTTATGTGAAAGTTGGGTCGGTCTGCACCTCGCCCCAGGCAGTAGGTCCCAGGCTTTGCAACAGTAGCATCTGTGCATCTTGTCCAAACAGTACAGTACAGTGGTGTAAGCAGCAACGGATGACAGCAGCAGGGCAGATAGCAACACGCAGCGTGAACACGCAGTCCAGGCCCTTGGTATTGCCAGTAAACACTTGGATTTGTTTTAATAGAGGGGTGTGGAACATACTGACATTTGTGTTTGTGTAACATTCATGACTCAGTCACTAAAATGCCCGAGTTGCACTGTTAGCCAAGTCTTCTTAATGCTAAAGCCTGGGAAAGACATTGCCAAGAAGAACAAACTCAAAAGCAAATACATACCAGCAGAAACACATGCAAATGCAAAAAGGACCACGATACCCTAGAAAATTAGAGGAGAGAATGTCAGCTGGAATAATATCCAGATGAAATGTATTTTTTTAACCATAGATTCATCAAAGGAAAACTGAGGTAGGAGGGTTGTTTTCCAAACTTTATGAGTGCTGACTCCCATAGCCTGATAACCACTGGGTTTTAAATTGGTACTGGAACAGATAAGATGGCTTCATCAAAAGATTTAAGATGCTGCCTGCTTAAATAAAGCTCAACTAATCTGTGGCAAATGTACATGCCAGGACACGCAATGACTTATGAACTGTTGGAATCAGTTCTTAATTGTACAGGAATGTAGGATTCCTGGTTTGCTTATGTCTTGGCCAGCTTCACAAGTCAGGAAGATACTGCGGTAACAACAGTCTTTGGTGTTCAGCTAATACTGAGTGAAGAAGACTCCGTTACCTCCCTACAACGCCTGGGCATGCTCCTGATGAGACGGCAGATGGTCTCCTGAGGGATCTCCTTCCAGACCTGGACTAAAGCATCCGCCAACTCCTGGACAGTCTGTGGTTCAACGTGACGTTAATGGAGCGAGACATGATGTCTTAGATGTGCTCAATCAGATTCAGGTCTGGGGAACGGGCGGGCCAGTCCATACCTTCAATGTCTTCATCTTGCAGGAACTGCTGACACACTCCAGCCACATGAGGTCTATCATTGTCCTGCATTAGGAAGAACCCAGGGCCAACCGCACCAGCATATGGTCTCACAAGGGGTCTGAGGATCTCATCTCAGTACCTAATGGCAGTCAGGCTACCTCTGGCAAGCACATGGGCCGTGTGGCCCTCCAAAGAAATGCCACCCCACACCATTACTGACCCACTGCCAAAACAGTCATGCTGACCACAGCTTGCATTGATGTGCCATCCTGGATGAGCTGCACTACCTGAGCCACTTGTGTGTGACTCTCATGCTACCACGAGTGTGAAAGCACCACCAACATTCAAAAGTGACCAAACCATCAGCCAGAAAGCATAGGTACTGAGAAGTGGTCTGTGGTCCCCACCTGCAGAACCACTCCTTTATTGAGTGTGTCTTGCTAATCGCCAAAGATTTCCCCCTGTTGTCTATTCCATTTGCACAACAGCTGTGAAATTGATGGTCAATCAGTGTTGCTTCCTAAGTGGACAGTTTGATTTCACAGAAGTTTGATTTACTTGGGGTTATATTGTGTTGTTTAAGTGCTCCCTTTATTTTTTTGAGCAGTGTAGATGTGCTCCTGTTGTGTAAGGAAAGTACCCAAGGGACCAAACATTGCTGACAAAGACCCAATAGAAGCCATTTTAAAACTGACCACAGATTGGGTGAAAACACAAACAAAGAGGCTGTAGAAAGGTTCCTGTAATCAGAAGGGATTTTATCATATCCTCCTGTTGTTGTGGCATGTTTAGGGAAGACAGGCTGGACTGAGTATCTTTCAATGCTCACACCCTAACACCCCTAGGCTGAAACAAGCTACTATACTCAGCATTAGGTGTAAAAGCTTCCATGGCAATATGCAAACTAGGAGCTGGAAGAGCCAAATTTTCCCCATGGTGTAATTATACCAAAACGGGAGGCTTCAATGGTGCAACATCTCATATGACACAGCAAACATGCCATAATAATGGCTCCATCCTTTAAGGGTTCTCCGGTTCTTCAAATGTTACTACTTTCATCCCAGACTTCAGAGGGTTAGTGGCATAAATTATCAAGCTGGAGTTAAATGTTGAAAGAAAGAGAAAGAAATTAGTTTGGCTTTAGCAGACCACAATTATGGAAGTGTGATTCCATTAGCACAAATGGATTGGAATCTGCTTGTGGAACTGAGCAGCATCTGAACGGATACTCACTAATTTCATTTTGTCACCAAAATTGAAAACAGAAGAATCTGCACCATGAAATGTATACCACACTGGTGTCTGAGATGGATGGGCTACTTTCTGTCTGGACCTGATTGGACCACTCACTGCTGTGGAAACTAACAGTCTATTCAAATATTATGTAGCCACACAGTGACTCGCAAAAGTATGTCAGTGTATTTAAGTGATGGACCAATACAAAGTACTACATGTTTTCTACCAGCTTTGCACATCTAGACACCAAATCATTTGCTCGTTCCTCTTTACAAACTAGCTGAAGTTTCTTCAGGTTGGATTGCGAGTGCCTGAGGAAAGATTTTTTTAAGTCTTGCCACAGAACGTAAACTGGATTTAGGTTTAGACTTTGACTAAGGCCCCCATGAATAAGTCCCAGAGAGTTGTACAACAAAAGTAAAATAAAGTTACAAACAGCATAAGCTAAATAATAATAAAAAATAAAAACAATCACAATAAAATACTCTGTTCTGTTTAGGATTGTTCTCCTGATGAAAGATTGTCCACCCAGGTTCTAACAGGTTTTTCCTTCCAGGACTGCCCTGCATCTTTCCATGAAATCTGACCTGCTTCCCATTCAATGGGAATGGGGAGTGAAATGCAGTGGTAAACCAAAAAGATGAGATTTGGTCTAATCTGCCCAGAATATCTTCTTCCATGTTTGCTGTGCCCCCTTAATCTTAAGAGACTTTTAGCTCTTGCTCTCGCATTTTCTCTCCCTCCCTCCCTCCCTGCTGATCCCTGCTTCTGCTTTTGTCTGTATTTTTCTCAGAGTCTCGCTTTGCATATCCTCCAAACTTGTAAATTATGGATTTGGTCAGCTGGACTCTCAACGTAATTGGCCAAAATGTATTTTTTCCTACGGGAAGACAGGGTAAAGGAGACCCTCTTGTCCAGGCGGGACGTTCTTCTCTGGAAACACAATGGATTCTTGGCAGCAGTGGAAGATTGTGTGCCTGACTACAATGTCGGTTGCGGACGTAGAAAATCTATGCATATTTGGACTTTGATAAAAGGATTTCAGCTTTTTGGAGTTGGTGGTTACCTGGCTTATCGAGTGATCCGTAGGCGGCTGTTCAAAGCATTCCAAAGCTTCCTGCGATGTTAGATGGAGTCTGTAAAGCGATCAACACTCAGACTGAAATGTTAAGAGAGCAGAATCGCAAGCTGGACACAATTCTTGAACAGAATCCCAGCCTGGCAGCGGTTGGACTCAGAGGTTAAAGGATATAATCTTGGAGAAGTTGTATGCTCCAGATCTGCGGAAAGTACCAGAAATTTGGCTATTTGGATTTGCAATTGAGAGATAACAGTAAAACTCTTAAGGTGGTTGGAAATTCACAACTGCCTGAACCACAACATTTATTGTTTTTTTGCTATTGTTTTATTGTTTTGTTTTGAAAATGACTGAAAATCAATGGAAGTCAATGGGAGTCAACACATGGTCCTCACTGCATATAGCAAAACAAGAGTGTGTGTGTGTGTGTGTGTGTGTGTGTGTGTGTGTGTGTGTGAGTGAATGACTTTCAGATCAGTATGTTTAGATCACTAACATTATGAGAGGCAGATGTACGGGGTTGGCCTTTCTCCATTTCCGTAGGCTTCGTCTGGGTCAATGGGCATCTCTCTCCCCTTAGTTCTCATGCAGACACAGAGGGTCTCTCTCTCTCTGTGTCCCTCCGGTGTGCTGAAGGGGCTCTCTGTCTGCTTTGGGGGCGAATAGTGTCCCTTTCACAGCTCTCTGACCAAGTGGCTGCAGTAAACGGACACAGGATAAAAGCTACTTCCCTTAAAACGAAAAGGAAAGGCTTCACACACACACACACATCTATCATGTGCAAACACCCACACATACACTCAGTCAGGCTGTTTTATGACAGGATCCATTCACCCTGAAGGCAGCGCTACTTTCGTTGGGAAAAGCAGGTGTTAGGCACCCCTGCTTGCTCCAACACGTCATGCACAACCCAAGATCCACTGTAAAAGCTGTTTAAATGCCTTCTAATCTATTACTAATGAGCCTATAATGACGATCATTCACCGCAGCAGTTTAACAAAGTGGACCATCAGCGAATGCCAAAAAGGCCACTCCATCAACGAGTTACTGCGAAAAAGAGGAAACAAGGCCCTCCTAACAGTAGTTTTATGGCTCCTCAAAGTGAGGAGCCACATTAAATAATTAATCAGTCAATTACAGAATGGAGCTTATCTGAACACTGCCCTGGGGAAGCAAGAAGCCACAATGCATAGGCATTTTTAAATATAGGATTAGGATCTGTTGTATACAATGAGAAGGGTGTCTGCAGTTCAAGGAGTGCCTCGCTGTGGAAAGTTTTCTCTGTTTCATTTCAAGTCCAGTTTTGAACATTAGCTCGATATTATTTTTATCTTTCATATCTGCCTCTTCTGAAAGCCTCCAGTTAATTCTGTTTATAAAATGAAGAAAAACTAAAAGGTATCCTCATAAGAAACATTTATTTAAATGAATTTTCAATAAATCTAATTAAACTTTTAAAAAATAATTCTAAACACATTAACATCATGCTATGATTAAACATAAATTTTTTTTCCAATACTAAATAATTCATTTCAGTCCCATAAAGATGGCAGTGTCATTAAGAAGTCTTTCTGGTCCTTTCAACCATATAAAACCTTTTTACTCTGAGCAGGGGTGTTCTAACAATCCTTAAAGGGCAGGGGGGCTAAGCCCAGCCCAAAAACAATTGGACTTTCATGACTGCTGTATCATTTTTAAATTGATCAGGAATAATTATTAAAAGCTGCGCTGCACCGACTATTTACCTTTGCTTACTTTTTAACCAGAGCTCTGACTAACATTGAGTCTGAGTAAAAAAAACAAAAAAACCCAAAAACGTTTTGAGCCTGTTTGCCATACTGTATGCTGCTAACATTATGAGATTGATTTTTTGACACCTCTGAGTTTCTACTCCTTTTGGACCAAGATAAAATCTCTTTATTATGCTTCTTCCTTCTCTTCATCAGGTGTTACACACTAGCTGTGTATTTCAAATTAAAATCAATTTGCTGGGGCATTTTTTTTATCCTTAGCTTCTTGTTTAAGTGTTCAAGTTAAAACAGTCTTTATTGTTCTGATCTTCAGCTTCAACCGTTTATTAAGTAAGGAACAACTTCACCAAATCCTCTTTCCCACCTGGAGCCTATCTTTCCCGAAATCAGATCTGAGTCTATATGGCTATGAACCAGATAGGGTGACCTGTGATGCAGATATAACAGGCAGGAGCTGACGGTGCAGTAATCTTTAAGTTCAACGTTCAACATACAGGAGGGTCAACCAGCATCCATAAGGAAGGTGGTGGTGACTTGACAAGACAAAGAAAAAACTATGACAGACAGAAACAGCTGAGGCTAACATCTACGGTACAAAGGTTGCACTGAAATTGGCAACATATAACAATGAATAAATGTCCTTCAGTCTAAGCCCAACTCAGCTTTCTGCGCTTTCACTATGTACCATAAGACAAAGCATCTTAAAAGGGTGGAGGTCGGATTAAAAAAAAGCTTCTGTTGAAAGGAGTGGACAACAGTAAAGAGGAGAAGCCAACAAATCACAACACAATTCAGCTCTCTGGCCTATAGGGGAGCCAGCGGGTTGGCCCGACTTAGGGTGACATCAGAATACCCAGGGGTTGGATGACAAAGCAACGTACAAGAAAAGATGCTTTTAAATATGTGTTTTTGCCATGTAAAATGTAATATATTCATATTACAGAGATTTCTTTTGTTTATGCTTTTTTGTCATGCTGAAATGCTTCAAATAAAACTATTTTGATAAGCAGAGTAAATGCTAAATGATTTTATTTATTAAGGAGAAAAGATATACAAACCCACTTGGCCCTATGTGAAAATAGCCAAACCCCAGTCTGATTAATGGCAGACCCCGTAGAATCCAGAATACACCTAGGGTGTATTCACACCTGCCACTTTTGGTCCGCTTTAAACGAACCAGAGTCGTTTCCCCCCTTGATTCGGAGATTTGTGCAGGTGCGAATACACTCAAGCAAACCCTGGTGTAGACCAAACAACCATACCGAGACCTACTTTTAGAGGTGGTCTCTATCCACTTCCAAACACTCTGGTGCAGTTCGCTTATGGTGTGAATACGAACCAACTCCAATCCGACCCAACAACAGAAAACATACGTCCCTTGGGCCTTAACAAGCCACCGTAGCCGGTATCAAAGGTGTGCGTTGGGACTGAAATCATACCTCATCAGCTGTATGTTGCTTAGCAACGCTGCTACCAATATTCTGTGGGACAGAACACGTCTCTTTCGACTTACGGCACCCATTCGCTGGCAGCGTTGCAAAATTATAAATAGAATGTTGTGAAACCTGCGTTGGAGAAAAACAACTGCAAGTGAACTATAAGCATATCATTTCTCCCCTTGGACAGAAATGACGGCAACAGGACAGAGCACAGACTGGGAAATGGAGGAAAACAACTAGAAGTAGTGTGTGCAGCACCTCTGTTCGGCATATTTGTGCTGTTATTACAGCTGGAATATCAATGTGAGGGCCAAGACAGCTCATTCAAGACAGGTTTTGCAACGTTCTATTTATACTTTTGGAACCCCGTTGGAGAATGCTTGCTGCAAGCCGAAAATATAAATGCTGTGCTCTTCACCGAGCTAAAACTTGCAGGCAACAGCGCTGCGAAGCAAAAGAGGGCAGTTCAGGTATGATTTCAGTACGACGTTCACTGCTATGGTGGCTTACTAAGTCCAATGAGACCTATGTTTTCTGTAGTTGGGTCAGATCAAGGCCAGTTAATATTCACACCATAAGTGAACCGCACCAGAGTTTGTTTGGAAGCAAACCAAGACCACCTCAAAAAGCCGCAGGTGTGTGTTTGTGGGAGGAGGGTAGGGGTTCACAGTAAAATAGGGTTTTAGTATTATTTTAAAACAAAGACAGAATGATTATGATGCTGACATTTTAAACTGGTTGTAGAATCTAGGTGGATAGAACAACTAGCATTAGCGACATGTGTATATTTCATAGAGAATGTAGTTTCCTACCTTAACTATGAGATTTTCAAAGTTTTGTCAAAATTCTCAAGTCCAGCATGTTTGATGACACTGAAGCAATAAAGAACAAAACACACCACCTTTGCTGTACTATGTTTGGATTCCCGTTTTCTACTGAAAGTCTCACTCTCACCTTCTCACAGACCAGACACGTCTGGACATGTAGTAACTAAAATGTTCTTTTAAATAGCTTCCTACATTTCAGATGTTCTTCCGACTTCACTTTAAACATCTCACTGAAATAGAAAATAGCTAATTTTGAGTCTTCTTCCCTTAGCTATCAGCGCAACCAAGTAGCTCTTAGTGTGGTTAGCTGAGACTCCCAATGTCTTCTACCCATTAAAGTCAAAGAGCAGCATAGCAGATCTGAGCTGGCATTACTGCATAAGCAATTAAAATGATGATGTGCATGACAAGCAGCAAATCTCCCATAATAATTATGAGAACATGTTCAGGTATAAAGAGCACTGAATATATTGGATGTATTCTATTAAGCCAAAACTAGAAGCAATGCAAAGCTGACAACAGGAAGGCATTTACATTCAGGACAAATCCAACTCAGGTGGTATCTCTGTGCCAGTCTGGGGTTTAAATTCAGGCTGACCATATGCTTGCATAAAACATGATGTCATCAAGCCCATCCTGGCGGAGTCATTGTGTGGCAGAATACTAACAAGGAGGTGGGCGGGGCGAGCATGTGTATTCATGTGTTTGTGGATGGCCTGCATACATTACCACCTACGGCTTGTACGGCCACCTCACAACTCTGAGTTGAGCGTACACACACACACACACACACACACGGCTGCCTCTTCATTCACAGCGCTCAATAGACTCAGTAAATCCTTTGTCGTCCTTCGTTGTTGTGACGACATGCCTCGGTCCAGTGAATAGAGTTGAGTGCCAGCTCTCCCAATCTGTGGGCATTTGAATCGGTTTGTCACACTGTTTCTGGACGCTTGAGCAACTCTCTACCTCACTGAAAGGCCAGCAATGTTGCTTGGTGGCTTTTTGTTTATAATAGAAAAACCCTTTCAGCGTTATTTTAGGAGGTCTGGGAACATCAAATAAGATTTCCAGCTCTGATATTAAATTAAAGAAATGGAAAAAGCTGCATCCAGACGATTTCAATGGCAATAAACCAGAATCTATCTAAAAAAGCGGTATGCCTGCACTGTGGCTTGAGGATGCTTTCTGCCCAGACACCACTCTTAGAACTTTTATCATTATGAATCATGCAGTGTGTTTTCTCAAACAGGTCCTGAACAAGAATAAAGAGCCCTTCATCTATTCCCAGTGGAATCTATTGCTGGATGTTGAAACATTGTAGTGTGAGAATATGATTTGTTTTATTCATGGAGCTCGTGACCCCTGGCAAACCCCTGACTCATAACATGCTAAGTGGAGCCAGCCCATGTCCCTTTCTGCCTCACCCGTCTCAGTATAACCTCCTCTTGGCCGTCTCTCTCCCTCTCGCTGTCCCCCATGCCTGGTATCCAAGGCGCCTCTCTAGATGCCACGCATTTTCTAAATGTTTAGACAGGGATTCCTTACTGCTGTTGTCCACCAGCATAATATCACCAAGCCAAGACTAGCTCCTTGCCAAGAGAAATGTATGACACAAGTTCAACTAAACACTGTTAGGATACACTGTTAAACAGCACACAATAGATTACAACTTATGTTGGTTTTAAGAGCTTTGTTTAAGCTTATGAAATTAAAAAGCCCCAACTTTAATATAGTAGGAAAGAAAATGAGAATTACAGTCATTTTAAAAAGAAGGTACACCCTCTAAGTTCAAGGATTCTATGGATCAGGACATAAAATTATCTGGTCTTCACCAGGTTGTAACATTATTTAAATATAACCTCAAGTTTACAAACACACACACACACACACACACATCAAACCGTCATTATTTATTAAACAAGTCAAGATGGAAAAACATGTGTGAAAACACCCATGTTCACCCAAGTTTCCCCATGTTGCCGCCATAGGATTAATAAGGGAGTGGAGCAGCCATTTAATAAACTGATAATCGGCAAGTGTAAAAACCTTTATAAAACCAGGCCTATTGAAAGTCTGGAGCATACAGGTGTGTGTTGCCTGAAAGTTTACTTTCTCGCTAATCACTTATATGACAGTGTGACTCAGGTTTGCAAAGTTGCATCTGAAAAACCCTCAAAAAGAAGAAGTGAAGATGTTTGAAGATATTGCACATCACCATGTTTGTAAAACAAAATAGCATATCGAGACAAACATCTCGTAAACTGCAGGCAAAGCAAATCTACACCAGAACTAAAAAGGAAAATAATTAGCATGTTGACATGTAAATCTCCAGACCTCAGCCCAAACTGAAATGCTGTGGCAGGAACTCAGGAGAGCTGTGCCGAAACAAAGGGCTATGCTTTGCAGGTTTTAAATGATGGGGTGTACTTTGTTTTTTTACACATGGCTTTTTAATTTGGGCTTCATTTTTATTTGAAGAAAAACGTGTATTTTATTACTCTGGAATTAAAAGTAAATGTAAATCATTTTAGAATCTGGTCATAATGATGAAGTTCTAGTGTGTAAAGCCTGGACTTGAAGTGGAGTGTACTTTTCCTTTCCATAACAGTAGGATTATGTCAACTATATTTCATTATCCTAAGCAGTGTTTCCATTCAACAAAATTGGGGTGCTGACGCGAACCTGTAATCTTCATGGCAGCCTGATAAAAGAGTTGGGTTCATTTTAATTTCACACCAATTCCTCTAAATCTCTGCTGAGAAATTTCTAAAAAAAAACGCCGACCTCATTTTTTGCAGCTTCTTGGTTCTAGAGTGGGACTCACCGACAGTTGAACCACTGAGCAAACAATATAACAAAGCCCTGCATTAATATTTCACAGGCTTGGCCAGTCACTCAGATGTGGCGAGACTGCCTTCTTTCATCCCGGATGTGTTTTATCTGCAGCCAGGGTGCCCATGCTGACATAAACCCACTGAAGCTTTAAAAAGGGAGCAGTGACAGGCGTTCCTAATCCACATTTCTTTCACAATCACCCTTCACTTTTTTTTTTTTAACTCATTAGGTAGCTGCTGGTGGGTACTTCCTGGGTCTAA
Organism: Girardinichthys multiradiatus; assembly: GCF_021462225.1. Taxonomy (NCBI): domain Eukaryota; kingdom Metazoa; phylum Chordata; class Actinopteri; order Cyprinodontiformes; family Goodeidae; genus Girardinichthys; species Girardinichthys multiradiatus. Next base: position 8,970,150 of record NC_061794.1, on the reverse strand, counting down.
TGTGATCTTTACATTGGTGACTAACAGCTGGTTAAACAACACTTCTTTCTTAAACAGGAACCACTGGAAACAGCTGCTAACTCTATAGATTAGATTGGGTTATGTTGACCTCATTCAGGTGTAATTTGAGGCTGATTACAGATAAAATGAACTCTTCATTTATTAACATGTGACTTGTAACAGTGGGGGACTTTTATTGATTAACATGGTCAGACTGATGAATCAGCAAAAAACTTTGTTTGAAAAACAAGTAAGGTTTTGATTTAGCTCAAAAAGCTAGAAAACAGACCCATAATATTAAAATAATTAGTAAGTAAATCAGCAGACCTCATGTGCACTAGTAAAACTTCTTACCCTTATGTTTAAAACCTCCTGCAGTGATTGGTCAGACGTTTAAATGTATTTAGGTGGTTTTGTTTTAGTTTAGTGCATACCCGTTCCTCCACCTGCCTTGGAAACAGACCCAAATAAAATGATTTGTTGCTCTGTCGCAATGTTTTATGTTAGGTTTAGGATTAGAAAGAAAAATACACATCTTTGCCAGGTGAATAGAATGTCATAAACATTGTTGGTATAAACTATTAGCACTTCTGATGCTTCGCATCCCACGTATTTGGGAACACGTTCCTTTAGTGTTTAAATGAAATACATTGCACAAAATGGAAAGAAATACAATGTTTTGTTGCTTGTATTGCTGGTATCAGTTGGTACCACTTCAATAAGCAAATGGCAGTGGTTTTTCGACCAGCAACTAGAATATATTCTGCAGCTGATGGTATTCTGACCATGTTGGAATTAAGTATGGACTAGAATATTCTACACTGATTACAGATTCTTAAAAACAGTTTAGGATCTCTGAAATCTTTATTTTTTCTGTATCTCATGAGCTGAGTATAAAGATACACCCCTAATAAAAAGGTAAATACAAACTTGGAGAAAATACTTAAGGTCATGGTATTTTTTATGAATCTGTACTCTTTTCATGCCAAACAAATAAAACTCCAGTGGATTTAGCTTCCTAACTGGTTGTTTAGGAGAGTGGGCAGGTGGGAGTGTTATCAAGGCCTTCTGTCAACAGGACATGTGATGGACAGCTTCATTAGAAAGAAAATAGTCGTCCCTCCATTCCAGAGACACGCCTTTGTCCGCTCCTAAGCTTTCTGGGATTGGGAGAGAGGACAATTTGAGCAGGGTCTTTAGAGTGGGAGGTCTTCAGTTGTCAAATGCTTAATAGACTTTGCTCTCTCCATCTTGCTCAGGAACACGCACAAAACACATGCATACACACATTAGGCCCAACACTCAGAGACATTACCGTGCTATCTGAATGTGTGGCAGGAAATCAAAGATGATTGATGAGTGGAGCCTGGCTGTGTTGAAGGACTGAGGTGTGTGACTGTGATCTGGGGACAAAAAAAATCATTGTGAAAGGTTAAGTATATGATAAAACCCACAGGAAGGAACTGAGAAGACTTTAGATGTAATTAATCAAATGAGCAAGTCGTCATTTTCATTGTGTTGACATCTTTCTCAATCAATGAGCAACAAAGTCATTGTCCTATTGTGGGAATCAGCTGTCCTAACATTTATTGTCGTATTGTTCAGACTTGAATGTCAAGTTTAGAGTCTGCTCCATTGTGGTGAAATGCTTTCTTTAAGACTCAATATTCAGTAAGATGGGAGAGTGCTGGTCTTTAAGACTGCTGAGCCACTGACTGAGTCTCTAAGAGATTGTGTGGCTGCAAATCAGCAAATCTAGACAAACCCCAAAACCAAACTGCTCCAGGAAGCATTCAGGTCTTTGTTCGAGAGGGGTATGGGCATGGACCCAACACTAATATGGCTAATGGCTTAGAGAACCCCGCTGCTTCTTTAATTGAAGCTGGCTTGCCGACATCCAATGAGGAGAGAGGGAAGACTGAGATAAGAAACAGCCAACGAGCAAGAGGGAGAAAATTGGGGCTGGAGTTAGGATAAGGAGTAACTGTGATTTTGAAAAGCAAGGAGGGGGCGAGAGGAGCCTGCACTGCAGGTGTGTGTGTGTGTAATAGGGGTGGGGGGGGGGGGTCTACAAAAGGACTGGGTAGCCAATCATGACATCCCCTCAGGTCTCAGGACACCTGGGGTCATCAATGATTCATCAAAATGGAAGGTTTAACCAAAAAAGAGAGGGGTAGAAAAAAAAACTGACTCAAGGAACGAGACATACAGAGGAGGAGCAGTGTTCAAGTGTGTGTGTGTAAATGTAGAAAAATAATAATATGGAAGTGAGTTTTACCAAGAATACCAAGCAGACATAAAAAGAAGAATGCTACACTAATGGCAAACTAACAAAAGCTACAACAGAGAGAAAAAAAACCCTGACAAGTTTAGTTCAAAATGTGTGAACTGTAGAAAAAAAAAGGGCTGGTGTGGAAGTAAAATAGCCCCATCAAAGACAAACCACTGGAACCCTGCAGCACGCCTGCATGGTTTTGGCTGTGCTCAGAGAGGCGAAAGACAAACAGAATCTTGAACTGATCCGAATGGACCGCAACATAATGCTTAGAAACACAAAGAAGTCCCTTTTACTGTAACATATGAACGAGGAACTTTTCATCTCTTTTTTTTTTTTTTTTACCATGTCCTGTCCAGCAGAGTAGCGCTCAGAATTGTTGTCTGAGTGCCAAGAAATTACCCAACAGATTTACTTTCACAAGAGGAGCATCACAGCTAATGCTTTAAAGCTCTGCTTGATATTTATAAAATAAACTTTATAATAAACTTCTTTGGGAATATTTCAATTGTTGCGGACACAGAGACTGAAATGAAAAGGAAAAAAGAAGCTTGAAAAAGAGAGATGGGGCAAAAGAGAAAAAGCAGAGAAAAGGAGGAAAGTGCAGAGGAGAGAAAGAAGGATGAAGAGAATACAAGATTACACCCTGCTTGCTTATACACCTGCAGCTGTTTTTTTTTTTTAACAAAATATTTATGAATGTAAAATGTACTTAGTGAGAGGTGCAGCCCAATATAGAACATCTGTGTATGTGTCAACACCGGAAGCTTAACACCTGTGAGTATGAGTGTCGACGCTCTTTTGAATATAAGGTTTCTCCACAAAAATATGCAATAGCAAGGACCCACAGACCTGCCCCATGGTCCCTGGACGGACACTGAGGAGATCCGAGCCACAGACATCCAAAGGCCCCCCAAAGCACAGGAACCCCAGGAGAACCACCGCCGGGACTACCGCAACCCCTCCAGAGAAGAGCAGTGGAGAGTCCCAGGGGATCCACCCAGCAGCGACAGTGCAGAAGCCCCAGGGAGCTGCAGCAACGAGCCCACAGGCCCCGACGGCAACCGTCCACGCCCAAGCAGATCCAGCCATGGACCCAGAAACCCAAGACCCCGGGACACACCACCCCCCCAAGCAGAGGCCCGACAGAGCCCAGGGGGCCAGGCCCCGGCAAGCAGCCACCAGGAGTGAGCCAGCACACACCAAAGCACCCAGCCCCGGACACCGAGAACCACAAGTACACCAGCGGGCAGAGACTCCAACCACCGCCAGGTAGTGTGGCAGGGAGGAAATAGGCCCCCCATAATATGGGGGGGCCTAAGCTGATCCAGGAGAGGGAGCAGTCCAAGACCCAACCTGTCACAAAAAAACAAACAAAAAACAGGCACACACAGTCACAATCACCCACTCCCACCCTCATGCATACACATAAAATGAATCGCACCCAACGTAAAGACAAACAACAATGGACGTCATACATTCTCTCACACTCCCCATGCATACTCTATACTCCCAGGTCCAGGCGCCGGTACCCCCTAGGGGAACTATTCATCTCTAAAAGGAAGTTGGTCATGCGTACTTTCTCTGCAGAAACAATGTCAGCAGTTCACTGTGGCAAAAAAAAAAAACTGCAACATTTGAGAAGTTTCAATAACATTAATAGATACGTAAAAACTATTTCCGTACAGGGCATTCTGTACAGACTGCGCATCAAATGGCACCCACCTTAGTGATTTTTTGTATCTGCTATACCAACCAAGGATGAAAATGATTTTCTACAATCTGTTCAGAGTCTACTGGTTATGCTACTCAATTAATTGGAAGGTACCACTGTTGTTTTGGAAGGGTAACGCCTGATTTATGAATCTGGTCGCCCCAATTGCCTCTTTTCTGTTCACTGTTCGAGCACCATACGTCTCCACTCCACTCACCACAGAACCTGTTGTGTTTCCCCTGACACACTGACGGCTGCAGTTATGGCTTGGAGCTCCGCCTCCAGTCGCTCTCAAGTTATTTTTAGCTTTTCCCAGCACTGCGCTGTGCTGTAAAATCCATGGCTTGTCATTCTCCCCGCTACCACAGCGAACACTACAGGTCCTTCTCAAAATATTAGCATATTGTGATAAAGTTCATTATTTTCCATAATGTCATGATGAAAATTTAACATTCATATATTTTAGATTTATTGCACACTAACTGAAATATTTCAGGTCTTTTATTGTCTTAATACGTATTATTTTGGCATACCATACAGCTCATGAAAACCCAAAATTCCTATCTCACAAAATTAGCATATTTCATCTGACCAATAAAATAAAAGTGTTTTTAATACAAAAAAACGTCAACCTTCAAATAATCATGTATAGTTATGCACTCAATACTTGGTCGGGAATCCTTTGGCAGAAATGACTGCTTCAATGCGGCGTGGCATGGAGGCAATCAGCCTGTGGCACTGCTGAGGTCTTATGGAGGCCCAGGATGCTTCGATAGCGGCCTTTAGCTCATCCAGAGTGTTGGGTCTTGAGTCTCTCAACGTTCTCTTCACAATATCCCACAGATTCTCTATGGGGTTCAGGTCAGGAGAGTTGGCAGGCCAATTGAGCACAGTGATACCATGGTCAGTAAACCATTTACCAGTGGTTTTGGCACTGTGAGCAGATGCCAGGTCGTGCTGAAAAATGAAATCTTCATCTCCATAAAGTTTTTAGCAGATGGAAGCATGAAGTGCTCCAAAATCTCCTGATAGCTTGCTGCATTGTCCCTGCCCTTGATAAAACACAGTGGACCAACACCAGCAGCTGACACGGCACCCCAGACCATCACTGACTGTGGGTACTTGACACTGGACTTCAGGCATTTCCTTCTCCCCAGTCTTCCTCCAGACTCTGGCACCTTGATTTCCGAATGACATGCAGAATTTGCTATCATCCGAAAAAAGTACTTTGGACCACTGAGCAACAGTCCAGTGCTGCTTCTCTGTAGCCCAGGTCAGGCGCTTCTGCTGCTGTTTCTGGTTCAAAAGTGGCTTGACCTGGGGAATGCAGCACCTGTAGCCTATTTCCTGCACACGCCTGTGCACGGTGGCTCTGGATGTTTCTACTCCAGACTCAGTCCTCTGCTTCCGCAGGTCCCCCAAGGTCTGGAATCGGCCCTTCTCCACAATCTTCCTCAGGGTCCGGTCACCTCTTCTCGTTGTGCAGCGTTTTCTGCCACACTTTTTCCTTCCCACAGACTTCCCACCGAGGTGCCTTGATACAGCACTCTGGGAACAGCCTATTCGTTCAGAAATTTATTTCTGTGTCTTACCCTCTTGCTTGAGGGTGTCAATAGATCGGCAGTCTTACCCATGATTGGGGTTTTGAGTGATGAACCAGGCTGGGAGTTTTAAAGGCCTCAGGAATCTTTTGCAGGTGTTTAGAGTTAACTCGTTGATTCAGATGATTAGGTTCATAGCTCGTTTAGAGACCCTTTTAATGATATGCTAATTTTGTGAGATAGGAATTTTGGGTTTTCATGAGCTGTATGCCAAAATCATCCGTATTAAGACAATAAAAGACATGAAATATTTCAGTTAGTGTGCAATGAATCTAAAATATATGAATGTTAAATTTTCATCATGACATTATGGAAAATAATGAACTTTATCACAATATGCTAATATTTTGAGAAGGACCTGTATATCATGCCCCTGACATACAACTGCCCACGCCCATGGCCAGTCAGTGAACAGCACTCTGTCCATACCACATTTTGGCCCTGCCCGACCAAGAAGCAAATACCGGGCTGGAAAAGCCATTAATGGAAACGGTCACACAACAGGCTGAGTGGTGCGGAGCTGGCCAAAGTAAAGTCCATGGAATAGAGGCATATGTCTCATGTTTTATAGGAAGTTGCCTTCTGCAAACATTATACATTCATTCATGATATGTGACATTTGAGCAGTGTTATGATTATTAATTTGCATAATCCAAATAAAATTAATAATTACCTTTTGAAAGATTTAAACTGACAATCTGACACAGAGCCACACATACAACATGGACTGAGTGAAAGCCATTCACACAAATAACAAGGGATTCTAATTTTGCAATTTAAGGAAAGGTAAGGTAAGGTAAGTTTATTTATATAGCGCTTTTCAGTAACGAGACACTCAAAGCGCTGTACATACAATTACAATAGAATCACAAAGAACACAGAAAAACAAATCAAATGCTAAGAAATCTAAAAATCTATGAATCCTTCTGAGAAATCTCTGGTCAATATTACAATGATACAGATAACATTAATAATCCTTTGGGTTTTACTGGTAAGAGCTGGTTCTAAACCAATCTTTCTAAAGAGGTAATTATATCATTAAGTCCTCTATGTAGGGGAAAGCATCTTGTGCTAAGAAGTCTCATTCCACTGAATTCTAACTAGTGAAGCTGAGTCACTGGTACAAAACAGCTTCAATCCACATTTTCAAGTGCTAATAATATATTGCTTTTACTGGTGCTGAAGTTGAACTAAATAATCTAATTAAGAAAGCTGGGTCATTGGTGTAAGAGCAGCTAAAGTCCAAGTTACTAATAATGTTTGGTTTTCGCTGGTAAAATCTATGAAAAGTAATGAAATCACACATTTAGGTAAAGTAAGACAGGAGGAAAAAAAAAAATCATATTTCAGACTATTTTTAGCAGAATAGCGTCTGAAATAGTACAAAAAAACCTCAGCAGGGGTAAACAACACACACAAGTAAAGATTTATCAAGGGTACGGTGGAATCTTGAGAGTGCGAATATATAAGTCTGAGTGTGTTTGCAAGAATTAGACTGTCAACACTGATAGAAGCGCCATTGTCCTTGAGAAGAGAGGTGGACGTTTTATCAATCGGCCGCATAGTCCTATCAGCACACAGCTGATAGGGGAGTGCTGGGGAAGAGCGTCGTGTTTATATAACAACTAGGAGATATTTTGTTGATAGCCAGTTAGCAGAAGTTGCCAAGGCCACATTGGGGCGCCAGATTTAGAAAAATAATAAATGTTGTGGTTCAGGCAGTTGTGAATTTCCAACTACCTTAAGAGTTTTACTGGTATGTCTCAATTGTGAATCCAAATAGCCAAATTTCTGGTACTTTCCGCAGATCTGGAGCATACAACTTCTCCAAGATTATATCCTTTAACCTCTGAGTCCAACCGCTGCCAGGCTGCGATTATGTTCAAGAATCGTGTCCAACTTGCGATTCTGCTCTCTTAACATTTCAGTCTGAGTGTTGGTCGCTCTACAGACTCCATCTAACATCGCAGGCAGCGTTGGAATGCTTTGAACAGCCACCCACATTTTGCGAATCACTCGATAAGCCAGGTAACCACCAACTCCAAAAAGCAGAAATCCTGTTATCAAAGTCCAAATATGCATACATTTTCTACGTCCGCGACCGACATTGTAGTCAGGCACACAATCTTCCACTGCTGCCAAGAATCCATTGTGTTTCCAGAGAAGAACGTCCCGTCTGGACAAGAGGGTCTCCTTTACCCTGTCTTCCCGTAGGAAAAATTTTTTTTTTACCAATTATGTTGAGAGTCCAGCTGACCAAATCCATAATTTACAAGTTTGGAGGATATGCAAAGCGAGGCTCTGAGAAAAATACAGACAAAAAGCAGAAGCAGGGATCAGCAGGGAGGGAGGGAGAGAAAATGCGTGTGTCTTCCACCGAGAGCAAGAAAAAAAAAAAAAGTTTAAGTACAATTTAAGTACATCATGTTAATTATATAGCTTAAAACATTAATGTACACCAACTAATATTTCTTTACACTGATGGAAAATACGCTCTGGCATAAACCAGGTCCTTTTAGTATGTCTGAGAAAAGGCTATAGTAAGTAATCTTCAAGGCAAGTCCTGCTGCAAAAAACATAGAAGTTTTAGTTGCATAGAGGTTTCTCTTCGGCAGATCTGCCCCTCATGGAGGTGTATTTCTTCTATTTCCATGAGTTTGACCAATCAGTGTGGATGAGCGTTGTCCATGCCGTAGTGTTCAGTGACTGCGGTCATTGTATTTTTTCTAGTTTTATACTAATGCTTTTCTCAATTTTGTTACTTTAAAAGGTGCAATCTGACGTCCATCTTATGACATGACACACCGCGACGCTCCTGATTCTTTCATACATTTATTTAAACACTTTACTTTTAAGGATGAACAAGCAAAACCTCGGTGCTATCTCAAAACAAAACTGCTATTCATTATTGCATGTAGTTCAAATATAGCATCCAAACCATGCTGAACTTCTTGTCTGTGCAAAGACAGAGGTTTTTTATGCAGAGTGTATCTGTGCTCATAAATCAGTCCTGCAAATTGAATCTTTAAGTAGCTCTACAATGCATGAAGTAACTGAATAATAGAAAAGGACGTAGAAAGAAAAGATAAATAACCTGAACAAGATGGTCCACTTAAGACTAATTTTCTGTGTTTGTGTTTCAGGCTTCTCTATATTTACACCATTACTTTCTAAACACTGATGCTAAACTGGCACTTTTCAGGAAAAGGCCAAATGTTCCAGATATCAGAGATAACCTGGTTGACATGCTTACTTCCACCCATAAAAATGACACAATGCTCCATTTAAACTGAGATCCGTTAAGGTCTCTAGATGTTGTTACTGTTCTATAAGATTAGCACAGCTGGTTGCTTTGACGGAAGATTTCCAGTAATGCATGTTTTAGAAAAATCTCAACAAACGCCTTGCATATTTTACGGTTATGTGAAGTTAAATTAGGGCCTTACATAGTTTAGGCTGTAAACATATTTTAATTAACAGTTTGGACATGAAGGACTTGGCTGAGCACTGAAACATGTTTTCTCAGGGGGATGGCTTTCGAGTAAAGCAGATTGGCCTCAAGGGTTGCCTGGCATTGTTGCTGAGTCTCAGAATAAAGACCCAAATCCACTCCCTCTGTCAGGACTGCAGCTAAGAAATACATTATTAATGAGAAAAGGCTGACTGATGCTTGAGACTAATTACAGTAGCTTTGGGACCCCCCTTATTTTGCATTTTTCAGCCAACTCCCAAAACAGACTGGTTTTTATAAAAGCCTGAAAGACTGATGGGGAAGGCGCACTGCAACACATAAATGTGTGACTACTGCCCAACATGCTAAAGGTGACGCCCTTAAGCATTTTTAACAAGTCTGACAGAGGAACAGCTGCAGTGGGCCGTCGATGACTCTCTCTCCTGACAGCACTTATAATCTCTTGAGTCTACAAAGCTCAGGGACAGTAAAGGTGGTCGACACAAACTAGAAACAAATTAACATGCTGGCTCTCAAATGTGGGTCCTGATCTTTCACCTATAAACTGGGCTCTGCCAGACGAGTGGTGATGGAATTGATCTGGTGACTCCTTTCTTATCATTTGGAGAAATCCATGCAGACAAAAAAGACAAAAACAAACAGGGAAACTGCTGGACCATTCAATTGGCCAGTGACTGCAGATGGTGATTTTTCCCTTGATTGGCTCTGACTGGTGACTGAATGTTTATTTTTGTTTATTAAGTGTATCAAAACTGAAAACTCTTATGTTTTCAGTTGGTAAACACGCCATGTTATTTTCTGCTCTTTGTTTCAAAATTAAAAAAAGGTTAATGTATCTTGCAATACCTTCATTTTTTGCTGGAATTCAAACTGCCTCTATCAATCGCAGCACGATTTTCTTTTCAATGCTTTCAGTCAGTCAGTCATTTTCTATACTGCTTCTTCCATAGTGGGTCGCGGGGAAGCTGGTGCCTATCTCCAGCAGTCTATGAGTGGGTGTCGGAGTACACCCTGGACAGGTCGCCAGTCCATTGCAGGGCATCAATGTTTTCAATGCATGTTAAGTGTAATTGTTGAATTAAAACAAAGCTTATGAAAACTTGTCCTTAGAAATACATTTTAAAATATCAGATTAGACCTCACAAGAAAGTGCAAGTCAATATTACCCCGTCAAAGCCTTACCACGGCACCTACATTCAGTGATGAGATCTGGTATGATGAGATCTCATGACATTAAAATGCAATGGTATTTCATGTCAAAGCAAAGTCTACTTTGTTAAATGACTTAGAGGACATTATTCTCAAGACCCTGCTGTATCTATTTTTCAGACTCTTATTTTGAAATAAAAAGCAAGTAAATCTTGAGTTGCCCAGTCTGGCTGGCTGACAAAAAACAACATATAAAACGTCACCACTTTTAATAGCTTGGTGTGACATCGTTTTCTGTGCTCTTTTGTGTAGAAAAAAAGAAATGACAGAGTGACAGACAGGACTCAAATGTTTTTCAAGTGCTTTGAAAATACCACAACTGGCTAACTGCTAAAGCTGGACAATTCGATGCTCCCAACTTTGTGGGAACAGTTTGGAGATGGCCCCTTCCTCTTCCAACATGACTGTGCACCAGAGCACAAAGCAAGGTGCATACATACATGAATGAGAGAGTTTGGTGTGGATGAGCTTGACTAGCCTGCACAGAGTCCTGATTTTAACTTAGTAGAGCACATTTGGGATGAATTAGAGCTGAGACAGAGCTAGGGCTTCTTGTCCAACATCAGTCTATGGCCTCACAAATGCACTTCTGGAAGTATGGTCACAAATTCCCATGAACATGCTTCTAAACCTTGTGGACCGCCTTCCCAGAAGAGTTAAAGCTGGTATAGCTGCAAAGGGTGGACCAACATTATATTAAACCTTATGGATTAAGAATGGGATGTCAATGAAGTTCATATGCAAGTCAAGGAAGGCGAGCGAATACCTTTAGCAATATAGTGAAAGTATGTATTGCCAAAAATACCTATGATTTTTTAAAATACCTTATATCATCGTTACAAAAATTACTACATAGTATTATGTTAAGATTTTAATTCCATATCGTCCATTTATTGTCTGGACTGCATTGATCATCTCTAGAATAAAATCTAAAAATACTGAGCAAACCTGAATTAATTTATTCATCACTGAGATTTTGTTAATTTTTGAAAATAAAGAAAGGCACTGTTTCAATTCTGTTTTTGGCAAAGGTACTGCCTTGGAATCAGACAAACAAAAAAAGCACAATAAATGAACTTGTCAAACACGGACTGGGGTATTTCACACTGATTACAGATTCTTTAAAACAGTTTGTGATTTGTAAAACCCTTAGCCTATTTGTAAAAAGAAAAATGTCTTCTTGGATATAGTCAACCATTCATTTATTTAGATTTTAAGTCTTCTACAGAAATTGCAAAGCTTTTTATTTTGATTATAAATCATATTTACTATGTAATTTTTTCCTTGTGTAAATCATCTGCTAACTACAACAGATTTTCTATACAGAGAACAATACACACCAACTAATTACATAAATTAATTACTTACAAATCAAACCAAATTAAATAGAAACAAGACAAACCTGCTAGTCATATAGCGTTTTATTGTTGTATGACCTTCTGGTAACATGAAAATTGAATAACTTTTGCCTATTTGGAATGAAAGTTATCTCATTTCAAACGTTTAAATGAAAACCATTCAGCTGACATGTTCTGGGAACAATCTTTCTCCTTATAACCCAATAACAAAAGCATGGACAAAAGCTGATGACGGGCGAACCATCCGAATGCAGCAGAACCTCCATCCTTCCCATTCATCATCCCAACACACAAAAAACAGGGCAAAAAAACGCTCATTGTCGCTCACAGGGAGTTGTTGTTAGTTTCAATTAGCGAAGCCGACATCTGACATTGGGACGTAGGAGTCTCTATTGATTGGCTGAGGCTATAGAAATGCATGTGTCAAGGGCAACTGGGGTCAAACTGTAGATCCCATAATAAGAAAAAAGACACAAAGAATGACATGAGAGAAGGACAGAGGGAGGGGAATAAAGGCAGGCGGACATGGCCAGTGTAGACAGGGCTCTGAAAATAAAACGGTAGACTAAGATTTATTTAGGTGGGGAAACAAAGACAGAAGAAGGAAGGGTATAGGATAACCTGCTGCAGAAATACTGGACATTCAACACAAATATCTAATTAAAATCCTTTGAACCTTGGAGAAAGTAGCAGAGAAGGGTTAAAGCTTGTGTAGAACAGGGAAAGGCTGCAGTCAGGGCAGAAGTGTGTTTGAGTACCTGGCAGGGGACGAACCAGCAGCTGGATAAACAGACTTGATCCAACTACTGTTTGACTAATGGACTGGTCATCCGGCTCTGAGCATTACACTCATCGGTTTTTCATATTGTCAGCAACCACTTTAATGTGAAAGCACAACCTACTGATAATAAGCATGATGCATAAGTTGTGAGCAGAGCCTGGTGGGGGATATTGTCAGCGTAAACCAAGAACAACAAAGGGAGGAGGAGCCCACCTGGAGACCAACTAACCAGCTACCATCTGTCTTAAACCGAGAGCATCAGGTAACCAGGTTCTGATAATTAAATGGTCACTATGGCAATGAACTTGGTCTACCTCTGTCTAAATAACTCTTGAAAGAGTGTTTCTCTAGCATGTAAAAGTACTAATCTAAAGACACTTGGTAAAATACTGCCATTTTCATGCTGTGATACTTCACGGTCAAGATTGCCATTTCTTTTATGGCTGATAACACAAAGTTATTTGATTGGCTTGTAAAACTTAATAACATGTCTTGATCATAGACTAATGGCATGGGCAATGATTTGTAGCTCTTCAAATTTATATTAAAGTATACAAATTTATATAGTTGCTGTCTTGATAAGTGATCCTGGTATTTTACATGATCTGCAACTAGAGATGTACCAAGAAACTGGCTGGACTGATTATTAGCTCAATTGCCCTTAAGCAGCGACTGGCCATTTGGAAACTTAAAAATCCATTATATTTCAATTCAGTGTACGTGCCATGCCTAAACACTACCAGGTCACAGATACAACAACTGTCTTCAGTGAGGATGTTTTTGATGCAGGAAGAAGACTCAAAGTTTGTCATATTCAGTATCAGTGGGAGCTAAACTAAAAAGCCAAAGGAAAATGATTATGATTATTCTCACGATAGTTGTTTTTATTTGGTTGTCATGTTGGTCAAAGTTGTTTAAGCCAAGCTCTTTGTTCCATTCATGATTAAATACTTTAAAGGGGTTCATGTCTGAGCTGCATGTATTCACATTGATGGATGAAGATGCATATTACTGGAAGGATAATTTGTCATACAATCTGTTTTTCAGGGGAATCCTACAGAGTGCTAACCTGACACACCAGATGGTCTGTTATACAGACCAGTCTAGAAAGTCCTCAGCAGACACCATTTGTCAGAGGGCCGGCATGTTGATCAATCCACTGCCAATTCTTTTTTTAAACTAAGTCACTATTATGAACATACTTTAACCAATCAAATCAAAGGGCCACAGGAATCACAGCCATTCAGTGACAGCTAAACAACCAAGCTCTGCCTATAAATACCATTATATGTAACTGGCTGGTCGGAAAGTTTCTGGTTATGCCACAAAGTGATAGTTAGACCGCTGAGAGATAGATGTGATGTTTAAATGTGATTAAATCTTCCCTTTCAATATTTTATGCCTAGCAACCCTAACCCTTTTACGTTTTTCACTGTATTGCTAGGCAGGCCACAGATGTTAAACACTGGTAAAAATCACAAAAAATATTTGTATTGTTATTCTAATAGGAGGATTGAGCCCACAAATAATTTATGCCAAAACTTTCATCACTGCAAAAAATAAGGTTTTTGCTACACCTTTATCTGGCCATGTGGGAGAGTTGTCACACTACCAAATTTACAGTCAATACCAATACTAAGAAAAATACTCAATACTTGATACCGCTGGTACCATGGTTCTTTTGGTTAAGAAAAAAAAAGATGATAAATTATACTAAGAACAAATTTGATCTCCTTAATTTGGGCAAAACCAATAAGTGGTTGAGAAAAATATATAAATTAAAAGTTTCACTTCCTGTTTGGCAAATAGTAGACAAGATACCAGTTAATATAAGTGTTAATATCCTTTATGGAAGTATGTACCTTTGATTCAATCAAAGTCTAATTCAGTTATTTTAATAACTGCTAATCTTTAGTGTGATACTGTCTGCTCCCATTCAGCAGTTTGCTGTTAGTACAAATAAAAGATTGTTCTATTATAATAAATTGTTTCAAAATAAACATTGATCTGGCGCATACAAAACATATTTTTACAGTTTAAACAAAGATCTGGTCCATGCAAATGAATGCTGCAGCAGTCCTATACAATTTATGTCTTTCTGGTAACGGATAATATTGTGTTTAATAATCAACTACAGCAGCAGAGTAGGTTGCTACCTGTTCCTACTTTTTTCTGCTCTAATGGTTAGCTTCAGTCTGGCTCCACCATAACCTGCGTTATTATTAGCTATGTTAGTCTCCAATGCCCTTATAACTAAATAGAGGATGTAAAGAGGAGGCTCAGTGGTTTGGTTCATTGGTTCACTATTTAGTAGCCCACTGAGCTGATCTCGGCAAGGGAGCTCAGGCTGACAAAACATATTTAAATAAAACTGATGGAAGCCTATTTTGCGCCCTTGAGTTGTTTAAACTACACAGAACAGTTGTCCCAAAAAAATCAATATAATTGATTCTACAACAACAAATTATTCAAAGATACTAATTTGAGATAAAATCAAGACAAACTGACCCTTTCTTATTTGCCCAAATTGTCTCACTTCTTCAGGGAGCAGCACTGCTATATCAGAGACACTCAGCCCCTCCCTCACCTGACCCAAACAACGAGCTTTTGTTCAAGGTTTTAAACTCCAGCCCATCCAGAAACATATGCGGCCCTCTTTAGCCAATGAAGCAAACAGAAAGGCGTTGTTCTGAGACAGTTTATCCATGAGGCAGACAGAATTAATAAGGCACTGCTCAGGCTTTAGCAGATAACAGAAAGGCTAAATAAATTCAAGAGAAGTTGCTCTGTTTTATTTTAGAGTCTTGAATTTCTATCTGTTATGGAATATGCTGGATTTAAAAATATTGGCGAGCTTGTTGGAACTCTCAGAATCCTTAGTTAAAGGAATATCTACACTGTTGACTAGACTTTCATGAACATATCTTTCAATGTTGTAGTCCAACAAAAAACCTTTCAAAGGAACTATGGGAAGTGGTTCCTGTCTGCAAGACATTTATATATTGCTTACAAGTGAATTCCCTGTGGTCTAACTCCAGGATTAAATGTTATTGAAAAAGCACAACTGAATCAATTAAATTCAAGTAATACTACTTGCTTATTTTGAAGTAAAAAATTTAGTTCTTTAAAAACTAATGACTCCCTCATTTGACTTTTGTATTAATAATTGAGGAAATTCGAATATACCATAACAGGACACACTATTAATTTGCCGATAGTTCAGAAACTCAGATCCTTAAAGAAATGAAACAACTGAACAATAGAACCAAACTTTCATTCAGTTTCATATCCTTCATATGTATACAGCTGCCTATTTTGTTTTTCCAGGGTAAAACCACCAACCAAAACACAGAAGCATGTAGTGGACCAGCTAATCTGTTTTCTGTTTTTGGGTCATTTCCTCCTCTATTCTGTCTGGTGAGTAGTTCTGTAAGAGCTGGTAAAATCTATGTCCTGACACTGTTCCTCTTTTGCTAGATTATTCTTCTTGTTGCACCTTAAAGAGCCTGATACATGTCCTCATGTCATTAAGCTGGGGAAAAAAGGCCTAATTAATCTAATGAATATTTCATTAGTATGTGAGGAAATTGAAATAGTTGTTTATCAGTAATAATTAATTCCATTTTACTCAACCTCCTGCTGAGTTCTAAGACTCTCAAGACGTTCCTAAGACCCAGCTTTGCTTCACAAACAAAGGTTGAAGAAAAAACCACAACCTTTTTTCCCTGCATGTATGTAAATTGTATGTACAATGTGGGGTCTGAAAGAGGTTAGCTGCCCCTATCCTGACCCTAGACCTGTTAATGTCCTAGATAAAGTGAAGGTCGAGCCTGGTGATCCTCTCTACAGACCCCACAGACCGATTGTTCATTGCAGTTTGGACCTGTCCTGTTTTGTGGATATGCATATTAGAACATTCCATCATGATGCAACAAGTGAGTTAAAAAACAACTGGCCATTTTATAAAAGGTGCACCTTGCTGTTACCGGGTTAGACCCCCAAATGCCAGTAGAGCTGCCTTAATTCTTCACAGCAAACATCCAACAAGTTGACAGAACCATTCCTCTGAGATTTTGGCAGCTTCTTCAAAATTATATGATTATACATACTAAAAATGACTTAAGCTTTGTGACATGGCTACTTCCAGCAGGATGGTGCACCATCAGAAGATGGCTATATTGTGGTCATAAAAGAGATGGGCATGGTCCACTCAGGTAGGCTTTGGGGTTTAAGTGATGCTCAATCGGTCCAAATGGGCCCAAAGTGTGCCAAGAAAATCTCCCCCACATCATCAAACCACCTCACCAGTTAACTGTTCATACAACGTCTGGTTCATCTCTGATCCACCCAATGACTGCAGAATCATCTGAGTATTTCTGCAGATGACAGGAGTCTGTCTTGTACTGGACGTTTGAGGTGTACAGAGTGAAAACGAATGGTGAGAGTACAGTCCCCTGTGGTGCTCCTGTGCTGCTGACTACCTGGTTAGACTCACAACCCTTCAGTCTCACAAACTGTGGTCTGTTTGTCAGGTAGTCTTTGATCCAAGAGATTGTTGAGGCCTCCACCTGAGTCTTCTGGAGTTTCTGACAAAGCAAATCAGGTTGGATTGTATTAAATGCACTGGAGAAATCAAAGAACATGATCCTCACAGTGCTGCTGTAGTTGTCCAGATGACAGTGGGTTTGTTGAAGCAGGTGTATGATCAGAATCAACTTTATTGCCAAGTTCGTACATACAAACAAGGAATTTGACTCCGGTACACTTTGCTCTCTGGGTTGTTTTTTTTGTTTTGTTTTTTAATGTGTTATAAGATATATTTATGCATATATCTGTATGTCCCTAAATATACATATATACAATGGGATCTTCAACTCCACAGCAATAAGCAAACTGAAGGAGGTCCTGATAGTTTGTTGTTTACTCAGGTGGGCCAACAGGAGTCTCTCTAGAACCTTCATGATGTGGGATGTCAGGCAACAGGTCTATAGTCATTAAGGACTGATGGGTGAGTTTTCTTTGGTACCGGAACAAGACAGGAGGTCTTCCACAACACTGGAACATTCTTCTGGGCCAGGCTAAGGTTGAAGAGGTGCTGCAGAATCTCAGAGCTGCTCTGCACAGGCCTTCAGGACTCTAGGGCTGACAAGATCTGGACCTGCAGCCTTGTTCTGGTTCAGTCTCTCCAGTTGCATGTTCACCTGACGTCTTGAGACACACAGGTGAAAGGGGGAGGCAAAGGAGCATAAGCATCTGCTGATTTGGTTGAAGATAAACATGTAGAAGCAGAAGGGTCCATGGCTGACGTGGAAGATAAAACGTTTGAGGCGTTACAGGACAGCTGTGGGTCAAAGGAGGGTGGGATGTCTGTTTGGCTGTGAGCATGAGAGGAAGATGCTGAGCATTTTTCTGAACTGAACCTATTGAAGAATGTGTTTAGAACCAGTGAGCTAAACATTCTTCAATAGGTTCAGTTCAGAAACAAGTTCAGCGTCCATCTCTCAAAACCCTTGTTTATTTCAATGTATGTTTTGCAATACGTATACCTAAATACTACTCTAGATGTGAATAAACAGCAATTCAGCCTAAGAACATGTTTCAATTCTTTATGTTAATAAGCAGCCAACTAGATGCTCACTTTTGTCATGGTTGCACAGGCCACACAAACCGTCTAAATGATTTCCTCTCTTTTTCTTCTGCAGCTGCTGCAATTGGAGCAAGCAGACACAAATACGCCATTTCTCAGCTGTATTCCACCCAGGGGCCAAGGTCCTTTACTGGATTATTCTGATCTGCTCCTCTCTTCATCTAATAAAACACTGAATGAGCAGCCACTCATAGACATGGAACGGTTTGGTAAACAAAGGGCATCTGTCAGACCTCGTGAGCTAGAGGACCGAGTCATTTAAAAGTCCTTTTCAGGTTCAACAACAAACTTCCGGAGGAATCTCACATGGAACGAGATCAGCGTTTCCTGGGAAGCCAATGAAAACGGCAGCTTTGGATTAACAACTCAACATATTGCTAATTCAGATGCAGTGAAAATAAAGAATATGGATTACAGAACAATCAAGTTATTTTTCCTTTCACATGAAAGAAAATAATAAAATTAGAAAAACAAAGCAAAATAGAATGTTTTTTAGAATGCTCAGAACGAAGAACCCAACATAAAATCTGGCATTTTCAAATTTTTATTTCTCTTCTGGTTACTGACAGTTAACTGGATCTAAGATGACAAAAAGAAAAGTGCTGATCTGGGTTGGAACATTGCTTTGAAAAAAACAGCTTCATCTGCCCTGGAAATAGACATTCAGCCTGATGCCAAATAGGCTGAGACTTTGAAGCATTATGGTTTAAACTTCAACCTTATTACTTTCCTTCAGCTTTTCATTAACCAGAGGGATGCTTAAGAGGATTTAAAATTACCAACAACATCTAGATACGAAAATCTATGGTATCCAGTAAGCTGATTTAAGGAAATGTTATAAATATCTGTTTGAGGGAATTTAAATCCACAACTGACTTTTGACAAATCTCTGTACATAAATCCTTCTAGGGTTGTTCATTCATATGTATTATTCCTTTTGAAATTAACATTTGAAATAAGTAATATATACTTAAAGTCACAAAATAGGTACAAAATGATATAGAAATGAAATACGTCCAGCTAATAAGTTGGTAAGGTATAACATTTCTTTCTTTAAAACTGAGTAAACGCACAAATTCAACTGTAAAATATATAAGTAGCGCTGATCTCAAGGTCTAAAAATAAAGCCAATGCAACTTGATGCAAACCTATTCTATTTAATGAACAGCAGGGGGTGACACCTGTGGCTGGACAAAGAAGTCTAACGACAAAGTTCTGAAGTTATTTTTTTCTGAATTGCATTCATTAGTTTAAGAAAATTGCGATTATTTTCAAGTAAAAATGAGAAAAAGATCACAATTTTGTAGCCAATCTCTGATTTCCATAACGCTTTCACCGAGTGACAGCAATTTTTACAGATTCTGCTTTCTTTTTAAGAGTTATAACATATTAATGATATTTTCACAGGATTCCAATAGATTTCTGAGGACTTTACAGTCTTCTGGCAACATCTAGTGATGCATGCCAGATGTAATGCATTATTTGAAGTTCAAGCAATGTTGAAGCAGTCGATGTTGCTCCGCCCACTTCTTGTCTTTCACCTGAACAGTTTCCATCATAAACCTTCAAGTTCATCACTCGTATCATAAACATAAAATAAAATTGTAAAAGAAGACAAATTCAATTTCAAAATCTCTGGTAGCTTCTCTGGAACAACCATAATGAGAACACTTCAGTACTTCTTTGCACATCAGCTCCACAAAACAAAGGCACCCTTAGCTTTTACATGAAGATTAAAATATTCAAGAATTGCTTCAAATTTCACTTCCCCCTGCTACCAAGTAGTGGTTAAACATTTGCATGAAAACTGTGTGAGCACCAGCAAATAATGAGTGAAAGAGCTAACCTCTCTACAGAAAATAATGGGGCTTTTCGCAAACAAAGGAAGGAGTTTTTCTAATGAAGAACCTTAATTACAGCAAAGAATTATGGATTTGTTCTTTCATTGGGCCTCTATTGTTTCTTATTCAGTTTAATACTAAACAAATCCTCCTAAAAACATGTCCATAATAAGTTACTTTTTCTAATTACTAGTTTCATGATCGTTTTTGTTTTATAGAGTATGTACAGTAGAGAGAAACATCTGTTGGACAACAAGGCTTTTCATCAAGTCT
The DNA here is from genome assembly GCF_021462225.1 of Girardinichthys multiradiatus. NCBI lineage: Eukaryota > Metazoa > Chordata > Actinopteri > Cyprinodontiformes > Goodeidae > Girardinichthys > Girardinichthys multiradiatus. The sequence goes on along the minus strand of NC_061794.1, from coordinate 8,949,979 downwards.
ACATTGTTATTATGGTTCATCCTTAACTTTTTAAACCGAAAATTGTGCTTTTTGGCACCGAAGGTTTTGTACTGATTGTGAGTTAATTCATACCCACCAGGGACACATTTCGTACCCACTTATACAAAATCATAATTTTTGTAATATATTTTACGCACAGTCTGTGTAAGGCAGGGGTCTCCAAATGCAGGCCGGGAAAGCGCGTCCGGAAATGCTTAGATGCATCCCTGCTCCAGCACATCTGAGTAAAATGGCTGAATTACCTCCTGAGCATGTCAACAAGTTATGCAGATGCCTTAGAATGAGCCAGTTCATTGTTTCAAGGGTTGTGGAACAGGAATGCATCTGAATGTTGCGGGAAAATGGCTCTAAAGGACTAGAGCGGGAGATCCCTGATGTAAGACAATGTGGTTTTATAACTCTATAAATCATATCTACCAGCATGTCTTAAAACAGCCAACTGACAACAAACAGGAATCATGCAAAAATAAATGCAAATATAGAAAAATATTAAGTCATACATGATTTCCTGATGACTTTTTATATCTATTGCTGTCACTTTGCTGCTAATACATGGAACTTTCCTCAATTAAACACAAATAAAAGGTTTATTCTTCTCTTTTTTATAGTTTATAAAAGAACTTAACTACAAAAAGAAATAAACTGATATGCAATTGCTTGTACGATATGAGTGTGAAACAGAAGAAAGGGACAAAATCTCAATGCATAGCTACAGGATAGGGGTACAAACTGAGAAAGGGGCAAACTGACTTGCACCCAAAATACCAACAGCACTGCAAACAAAATACCAAGGAAAGCTTTAACCAAATTCGTGGATAATCAATTTGCCAGTGAACAATGCAAGGCAGATGTGGCCATGCAGACAAAACGTCTTGTCACTTTGAACCACTTCTCTTGCATCACCTAAAGTCATTTAACTCATCTAGTATCTGCTGGGATCTCAACTGCCAGTGGAAATCTCACTCACTGCTAATAAATCTAAGGATCAGATGAACATCCGTATAAGAAAGAAACCCTGCAGAGAATGAGGAAGGAAATGGGGAAGCTGACCTAGCAAGAGCCTCTCAATCTTACTTTATGTCCGTATGCACAAGTAATCCAAAATCCATTATCTCAATAGACAAAAGCATAAAGAAGTCCAGTTGGGTTTGCTTGATCAATGGATTCCCAGAATGTTATCTTGACTGCTATGCAAATGGTATTGATCATTTCTCGAACACTGGTGGTTCCATTCCTTGTTAGCTGAAGTAATTAACTGAACTATTCGGAAGGACAAATAATGAAGCAAATTAAATATGGGGTGTCTCTCTCAGGCTGTGCACTGATTACATTTCAGAGTATTAATACCAGCTGCCCATAAGACCAAAGCCCCACCTCATGATAAAGACCTCATCAACAAATGCAAGGACATTTCTTTAAGAAAGGGAATGTTCCACATGTGAGTGTCAGATCGCTAGCATAACTCTACCAGACACTAAAGCAACTGCCCTGGGTGTATGGTGCTAGGTGTCATGGGTGACATGATACCTACTACCATACAATGAGGGAAGAGATTTATATTTGTGGCTCACCAGCAAATGGCCTCACATGTGTATACATTCAGCACTATATCCAGAAAGAGCTCAAACAGAGGTAGGAGGCCTATAGACAGAAAGGGAGCTACCTTTTTCAGAATTATATAGTTAGTGTTTGTTAGTAGTAGAGGTTCAGCATTCAGTCAGACCCCAGATGAGATCAGCAAATGCAAAGTTATAACAAATGTATTTAATAAAGTCAGGACAGGATTAAGCCAAATTGAGAATCAACCGTTCTATAGAGAACTGCCTGCAATTTGATTCCAGTATAGAACAATACATATGGTTAGAACCGGGCCTTAAATTCTGGTTTTGATTCAGCTCAGCATAACTGCTACAGACTTGCTCTCCTTTAAGCGATCAAAACCAAAAATCTTTAAGAGGGTGTCAAAAATATTCTGAAATCTTCAGATGAACCAAGAAATCTGCTGCTGATCAGAAGAAAATCGGCTTGTCTCAGACTTTTAATACAATATTTTTCAGATCAGGTCAATGCAGGGAACTATGTGCTACCAGGTTCCACTGAAAACAGCACTCTTTGATGTAAAACTTGATACTGAGTGATGAAGAATCAAAGTTAGTCACATAATTTCATTATCGGTCAATGTCCAAAATGAAGTCAGAGAGATGTAAAATGCAATTTAAAAATAACCTTTTCCTAGATAGGCCTGGAGAGCAAAAAAGAGCCTCAATTTAGGCAGATAACAGGAAGGCTACACATATTACAGCTTTCTCTGTCTTTACCTTTTAAACTGTCAACCCCTGTCTCTTATGGAGCATGCCATTTTCAGAGATGTTGGCAATGTCAGAGTTAAGGTAAGGGTCTACATTTTCTATGGAACAGAGTAGAGTATTACTGGTTTAGTATCAGTGTTAAACCCTAATATAAGATGTTAAAGACAGTTTAAAACGTCAACTCTGGGCCACAGCGCATGTAGGGGTAGAGAACACTGAAACACTGTTCCCCATTTCCTTTCTCATTGCCAAATACAGAGGCCTAACTCCTCAACATAGCTGTCCCAGATTCGAGTCCTGACCCCGGAGACCTAAGCTGCATGTCTTCTCTCTGCCTACTTTTGAAAAAAACAAAACGATGTCAACTCTGCTATCAGGTTGTTTTGAAATAGCAAAGCTCTGTTTTACAGTGTCTACTCCTTCGCACAGTGTGATGTAAGCCTTGCTCTTGAGAAAATTATATGGTTAGAACTAAAATATTTTGAATGCAGGTGTTATAATTTTTGATGTTATAGTTCTTAAGAAGAAATCGGAGGTAGGCAGTATCAGTATCAGCAGATCAAAGCTTTAGAAAAAAAAAATAAGATCAGAATTCAGCCCCAAAATTCTAATAACACGACATCTAATCCCTGGACAAATGATGGAGGTAAAATAACTTCTCCTATTTTTATTCAAAAAAACAAATAATCCAGAAAGTGTTTTAAATAAATAGGGTTCAACTGGACTGATCTTTTGTGGTATAGCCCAAAACACTGCTTGGTTTGACAGTAGAAACACAGGTTTTATTGGAAAAATAAAGAATGGAAACCTTCAGCATATTTGAAAAAGTGATGGATTTTGTGATATAGTCAAATACTAAAATAATAAATAGCCACAACCCCATTTAAAACTGTTTAATCCCAACTGCATCAGCATCATTGCACTGATATCTCAAAGTAATGTCTGCATAAATATAAATTTATCAACCATTAGAAAACACTATACCTTTTAACAAGAATAAGATCAAGGTTTATAATCCAGTTATTTTAACTGCTGTAAAATCACAGACAAAAAGCACATCTATGTGTTCTAAACAGAGAGAGGGAAAATTGAGAGCCTGAGGCAATATAGAAAAGGGCAGCTGGGGGCTTAAGGTTTTGTGTAGATGATGGGCTGGAGGGTGGACCCTGACTCTCTGGGGAGTTGTGTAAGAGAACAGGGGTTGTGGTTGAAGCCAAGCGCTGGTGACATGGCACACACATACACAACTGTACCAAGATGTAGGGCTGCCTCAGAACAATAAAAACCACACCCTTTAGGTCTAATAAGGTATCCCATTTTCTGACATTGTGTAAGAAGATTACACTAAAAAAGGATTACATTGGTGAGGATTATGGTGACCATATTGCTCATATTAGTAGCTCGATTCAAGCATCCAAAAAGAAGCAACATTTGAGGTTTAAATAAAGAGTTCATGTAGGGAGGACGGACTCTGGTAACATGTGATATTTAATCCAGTGTTTCATACACATATTTAGTCTTGCAAGCAGGACATTTTAACTACTACAAAGTGTTTTCAGGGCTCAGTTCAGCATATTCCACTTTTTGTTTCAAACTGACGTGAAGAAACACCACCATCAGGCCCACCAGAACAGCAAGGTAGAAGAATTCATTCAATAATTAAGAGTTTTGCAATATGTTTGGGGAAACTAAGAATTACCTTTGTTTATTTTCACAATTAGAGTAAAGGTTTACAAATTGTGTTTTAATAAATCTGTAATCTAATTCAGTCTAGGTTTGGGTAGAACTGCAGTATTCATGCTAGTCTTTTGCCAAAAAGAGCTTGAAAAGTGAATCTAGATGTTACACAGCACAGCAGTTAAACGGGGGTTCACTAATGTTTTTAAGCAATAAAAGAATTATTACAGACTTCACATTTAAACCGATATTTAATGCAGTTAGCGTTACTACGTGTGTATTACCAAGAGAGGGAGTGGACCTGTACCTAAACTGTAAGATTTTGAAAAGACAGCCAGCATTTACTATTCCAGAACGTTCCATGATAGATCATTGAACTCTTCAAAAGTGGTGAACCAGAGAAACCTCAGTAACATATTTAGCTTCAGCAAAAGTCCAACTTCCTGAATCAATAGCCAACATGCCTCCAATTAAAAATGCACTTTTCTTTCTAGAACTCACTTACACATTACTCCCTCTGCTACTTTCCCCTACTACTCTCCATTTATCCATTTCTTGAAATAAAGTTTGCCATTAACTTCCTCTTCTCTCTCTTAGGGGTTGCTGCAAATTGAAAGACTTGAGGCAGTCAGCCATCCACTGCTGTTACATTCTCATTCATTTGAAGGGATTGATGCAAAGTCAGTGACTCAATGCAATTGGCGCATTGTTCTGAAGTTAAAAAAACAACAACTTTAGTTCGAAGAATAAATGGAACCCGACTAAATTGTCAAACTGGAACGAATGTACTTACATTCAAAACTCTCTACATGAATACATTGATTATATACATTATATTGCCAAAAGTATTTGTCTGTTTAATTTTACATGAACTTTGATGACATCCTATTCTTAATCTATAAAATGTCCATTTTGTTGGTGGGCCCACCATTGCCAGCAATAGTAGCTTTAACTATTCTGTAAACCTCTTCCATAATGTTTTGGAGTGTGTTTATAGTTAGACGAAAAATCCAGAATTGTAGCCTCCGCTCCAATTCATCCCAAATTGGTTTCAAGAAGGTTGAGGTCAGGACTCTGTGCAGGCTAGTCAAGTTTCTCCAGGCCAAACTTTATATACCTGCAGCCGCGCAAATGATTGAAACACCAGAATTTATTGATTTTGTGGTGTGTCCCAATACTTTTGTTTGTATGTGTGTAGATAAATTGGATATTGAGACGGCATTTGTTGTGTATTGGCGAATATATATATATATATATATATATATATATATATATATATATATATATATATATATATATATATAGGTTGTTTTTTTTAAACATCTCACTTACTGAAAGAAGCTAACTAAGTCTTCTTCCTTCAGTAACAACTTAGCCACCGAAGACTGTTGCTGGCTCCACCTAATAGCACTCGGCATGGTGCATTAGCCAACTGGAATCGAACATAAACTTATCTGATCGCCACCAGATTCCTAAGTGCCTCACTAATCTAAATTGAGCGTACGGTCAACACTTATGAATACAAATGCTCCAAGAAAGCTGAGTACCAGATACTGAACTATTAAGTCTAATAAAAAAACCAAAAGAAATCATTGGGTAGCCATGAAAGAGCAGTTCAACCATCTTGCAACCTCATCCTGTAGAGCTGATTAAGTATGATGTTACATATCAATATCAGCCTGACACAAAGCTACTCAAAATAAACCCTGATGACACTATAAAGTGGTGGTTAACCAGGAGCTGTTGTTTGGTGAGTAAAATGATTTTAGATTAGGCTAAACCTACACTCAAGAACATCGTATCAAGGCACATTATGTGACTGTCTGTCTGACACATCTGTTTAAGTTCTTCTCTTGACAGATGTCCTGTACCTCTATTGTAAAGTCTGTGCAGTAAATAGGATGAGAGGATGGAGGAGGATTTCCATTTAAGTACAACGAATAGAGGCTTGCTGCTAATGAAAAGCAGTATTTATTAGGCTGCCAATCTGACTGTCCGCCAACTCCCTCGGGGGCTTACCGAGGCCAAGGGGATTTGATCTACTCAACAGATAGCAAGCACATCTAAAGCTGAGTTCAACTAAATGCAATGTGTTTTCACTATGATTTTAAAAATAATAAAAGGAAAGGCTTGGAAAGAGGGGAGGAAAATATGAGGTATGAGGTTAGAGTTTGCACAATGGCTCTCAGTTTCCATTATCTTCCCAAAGATGCCTGTGGCCACAGTGGTGCCCGGGCAAGTGTTCTCCCACACCCCATTACAGCACGCACATACACACACACAGAAAGACAGAGGCAGGGTAGAATGTACCATGAGGGACCACCAGCTGTTGCAGCGACTGATATGGGGAACGCCCCAAAATACTTCTATCTTCAAAATCTGTTGCACACATTCTTCCCCGCTCTGACACAGATTTACCTACACGGTCAGGCTCTTCACACTCTGATTGCTCTCTGTGTGATTTCATCCTCTGGTTTTAACCAACAGCACAGTCACTTATTTACTAGATACAATCCAGACTGTCATTCCTGTCCTGTTTTTATGATTACGTACCACACAGCTCATGCCTGGAGTGCTACAAATACAGCTAAATATACACCTCACATCTTACTACAGAATGTGGTGGACAGATGAGGAGGCCCCCATGAAGAGATTCTTACATTCTGAACTGAAACATTGAAGCCATTTTGTTTCATTGATCTCATTCGTTTCCTGTTCTCATGCTGATAAAAGACAAAATACCCATCTCAAAATATGCTCGACCCCTGACACCTATAAATCAGGAAACCCCTTCCATGCCGCAAACATGCCCGGGAGTCACTTTTTTATGATTTATAGAAAGCAAAGCAAACTGATGGTTTCAGCAGTGGAGCATTGCCTTTCAATGACCAGCTGCATCTGAAGTGGCCTTTCGACCCATTCCTCTTGATGTGTCATGAAAGGTCTGAGAAGAATAAGAGGCAACCTAATCACTTCCTGCATGCAATTCATTTTAGAATGACTAAAAACCAGACATTTCTGCAATACTGCTTCAGATTTTAAGTCAGAATGAAGAAATTCAAAACTAGTAATGTACAAATCAATTTGGTGGTGACTAGAAGCAGCCGATATTTTGAACTCAGTGAAAAGTTCTTCCTTTTCTTTACTTTTCTAATAAAGTTGAAAATTGGAAATGCACCAAAAAATACGCTGGCGAACAGAATTGGTCGTTTTTCAGCTTTACCAGCCCTGGCCAGTGACCACCAAATTTGAAAATTTTAAATCCCAATTTTATTCAATCAGTGAAAACTACCAGGTCAACAACACTCTGGTGTTGAAGATGTTACTGTAGGTTCAAGATCCAAAGTTAACTTTTCCAGCATTAACGAGGTGTTTAAAAATGAAGCCTAAGGAAGCAGAAAACTGTAAGAAGCAATTTACAAGTTAAATATTTCTTCTACAGAAGCATTTCAGCTCTTCCTTGAGGCCAACACAACACAGAACTAGACTTCAGGAGGCGCTGGTCATTCACTTCTTCACTATTTTCTACTTTTGGCCAGTTTGGCTGCTTCGTGCCAGACTTTTTCTGTAAAAAAAGAATATCAGTTTATACCTGCTTGGGGGATGCGGTGTTAAATTGGAAAATGAGCAATGTGACCTAAAGCCGATTTCAGCAGACAAAAGTTGAAACGTATTACATCAGAGTTGTTCTGTATCAAAGTCTGAGAATCAGGTACCGCATCCAGTGGCGGGATAGGGCCTTTCTTCTTCTGGTGGTTACACTATCAAGGAAGTACAGAGGAGTTCTGACAAAAAGCAGATCCCAAAGCAAGCAGCTCCCAGATTATAATCTCACTGTGCCGCTAAAGGGGTCTCATTCCTTTAAAGGCACAGGTGGTGGAGCAAATGCATAAACATGATATGCATGACTAACCTGAAAACACCTCCACCACAAGATCTATAGAGGGAGGAGAAAGATGCTGGTCCAGCCAGATCATTACAGTCTACTAATACACATTCAATTCCCTAAGAAACTGACCAATTTCTGATCAAAGGTCAAGGAAAACAAACTGATTAAGTTTTACCTGGGTGATATTTTTGGGTTTTCTTTGAGGTCTGACCTGTTGTGTAAAAATCATTTGTGTAAACATTTTTTTAATTCATCAGTCAATCTTACCAACATTGACCATAACAGCAAAACTATGTTGTTTTGAGTTTTCAGTTCGATGTATTTAATGAACAAAAAAAAAATGCTATACCATTTTTGGCATGCCAATTACTGGTCAATGCCAATATTGAGAAAACTGAAAGATTTTGATCAATGGACGATAGGAGGTGCCTATCTAGTTAAAGTAAAGGTCTATCAGCCAATCAATTACCAATGTTTATATTTTCTATAGGAACTTTGGCCATTTTCTTTCTGGTTCATTTGACAATTCGTATATCAAAACTATTTCAATTGTAAAAGGCCCCCAAAGCATGTTTTCCTCTGAAATCTGATGTGCAAAATTCACTCATTAATATCATTTTAAGCTGTTAATTGCATGACATGTAATAGATTTCCTCAACAAATTAACATATCCATTCAATTCCTTCAAACATATGTGGAAAAGGCTCTGAAATAGAAGGATAGAGGCTGCAATGGCTGGTCAACATTTGTTGTATGTAAATAAAATTGACACTGTCATCTGAGCTTCCCACCCACTAAGAAAAAACGTGGAACTCCCCACCAGTTTCAGTCTATAAATGCATCATGTTTTTTGACCCACTTTTATGAGTTTAATAAAAATGTAGATATTGGACGGGGTTGTGTCATTTGATGCATGAGAGCGAATAATCTTTTAACCCCTTTGTTTACCGTTCTAAGAACCTGCAGCACATTTTTCTCTTTTATGTTTTACAGCACTTAGGAAAAAACAAAATACAAATTTAAAAAAAAATCGGAATTGGTCGATCAGACGCCAAAGGAATTTTACTGTGGCAACTTTAAATTTTGAAATTGCTCTTAATGGAAGGGTAAAATAATGTTTGATGCATAAATGCATAGCTTTATTTTTGTTTTTCAGGCTCCAAGACAGGTTAACAATTACCAAGGTTGATCTATGGGCCATGAAGAGTGTGAACAACCCAACTTCAATAAAGAACAGTGTTCCTGATAATACTATAAGGGCACAGCTCCATTGATCCCCCATGGTCCACACTAGGTAATGTGATATCATACTTTGGAGCAGAGCCCTCAGTAAGCAGATGGCCAGCTATTCAAAAATGTCTGGAAACAAAGAGCCACATGATTGAGGTTAAAGGCTGGGCCGTTCAACCACAAAAATCTATATAAAGTTTTCTAAATGTATGAGAAGTTCTACATCAAAACGTGAAGGACTTCCTGCAGTTCAGATGAGTTCAACTGTTCAGTCTGTGTTGAGGCTTCGGGTCTGATTTATTCATGTGTCGTTTCCACCGATTCTGGCAGATTAAATGTGACAGTCGGCACCGAACCAGTCTCCATCTTCCTTTTATAGCCATCTAAAAAAAAAAAAAACACACACACACACACACACAGCCACGCCAAGGAGGAATTCCTGCCTGACACACGCGTTTCTACTTTTCTCTGCTCCCAGGAAAGACGCTTTATCAGCGCCGCTTCAACCCTGCTCATGTTTCTCCACACCGCGGCATGCGGACCATCCAGAAAACTGAGCGCAGGAAACTTGTGTCCAGTTCAGCTGGTGGCAGACGGTTCTGCTGCCCTCTGGAAGAGGCAGCTGCAGAACAGCGGCAGGTGAACAAAGCATATCTGACATTTGGCTCCCACAGCTCACAGACATTCCTGGATCAGCTGACTGCAGCGTGGGGTCCCAGCAGCGTGGACACAGGTCCGGGCTCAGAATGTTAAACGGTCGCAATGGTACCTCTGGGGGGAAATGCGTCGGTGGGACGCTAATACACCTGTTTACTAGAACTCGCTTCAAACTTCTAATAAAAACTTGAGTTGCGTTTTATTTAGTCGATTTATGTTGTTTTTATATGAACACGCCGAAAACAATGCGGTTGAAGCTTACCTGTTAGGTGCTAAGTTGGTGACTCAGCCGTTCATGGTGAGCAGGGAAGCAGCCGCACATCCACGCTGGTTGGAGCAGCTGATGAGACTCAGCTTCCACTTCACCAGCCGGCGAGAAACAGAGAAAACACAAAGCGTGGAAGAAACTACAGCGAAAAAGAGGGAGAGAGTTTAAAACCGAATTCCTGTGAACTTCAAAAAAATAAATAAACGAGGACGGCGGTGTGAGTGAGAGCGGCTGCTTTCTGCCGCTAAGGAAGACGCAGCTCTCTGCACATCTGAGAGCTTTCAGGAGCAGTCAGAGCAGCGGAACGGACAGACAGCATCCAGCGACGACAACACGGAGTTAGACGGGAGGAGACCGGAAGTGCCGTGTGGTCACCTTCAAAATAAAGTTAACAATAATAATCCGTCCATCCATTTTCTTCCATACTGGGCCTTTTCTCCCGCAGTCTATGATCGAGAGGGAGGGGGTTAGCATGGTTGTTAATTGGTCTCTCTTAATTATCCTTTTAGTATGAGTGTGTACGAGTACATGGTGTGTGTGTGTGTGTGTGTGTGTGTGTGTGTGTGTGTTCCTGTCTTGGCATCACAGTGAGAACCATTTTCCCAATTTCACCATCAAATTGAGGACCGTTTGTACCAAAGTGAGGACATTTTGCTGGTCCTCATGACCTATTTTGCTAACGGTTAGGTTTAGGACTAAGGTGTGAATTGACTTTAGGTTAAGGTTAGGTTTAGGTATGCACTGGTAATGGTTAGGTTTAGGGTTATTGTCAGGGTTAGGGCATAGAAAGGGTTGAAAATGACTGAAAATCAATGGAAGTCAATGGGAGTCAACACATGGTCCTCACTACATATAGCAAAACAAGAGTGTGTGTGTGTGTGTGTGTGTGTGTGTGTGTTGCCTGTCCAGGGTGTACCCCGCCTTTCGCGCAATTGAGCACCATTGTCCAAAGATGAGCACCATTTTAATAAACACAGACATTTACAATATTTCTATTCTAAATACTTAGATTAGAAATATTTTTATATAAGATTTATATGAGCAAACATAATGTGTATTCTATATGGTTTGTGTGTCTCACATATCTGCGCTACCTCTTCAGTGATGCTTCATGTGACAACCCCTACCTGAAATCTATTTGTATGTTTCTTATTTGAGGAAAAGGATATGTGATTTTCAAATGTATCACAAATGAAAAGCTGAAAAGTGTGGCATGCCTTTGTGTTTAGCCCCAACGAGCTTTTGCTGCAAATAGAGTTTGTTTGTTTTTTGTCTCATTCTATCTAGCAAAGCAGCTCAAGCTCAGTCGGATTGGATGAAGATTGTTTGGAAACACATTTTCGAGTCTGGTAAAACAAAAAGATTATTGTTTAGATGTAGGTTTTGACTTTGACTGTGCTATTCTACAGCATGGATATGCTATGATCGAAACCATTTCATTTTAGCTCTGGCTGTATGTTGAAGGTCATTGTCCTGTTGGAAGATGAATCTCCACCCCAGTCTCAAGTCAATTACAGCCTCTGATGGCTTTTCCTCAGAGATTATCCTGTAATTAGCCCCAGCCATCTTCCGATCAACTCTGCTCAGCTTCTCTGTCCCTGCTGAAGAAAAGCATGACGGTGCCACACCCCTGTTTAACTGTCAGGATAGTTTGTTCTGAGTGATAGTGTGCAGTGTAGATCCTGCACACATTACATCCTGCCACAAAGTTCAAAGTCCAGCAGGGCTTTTGGCAAACTGACTGCGAGAGGCTCAGATTTATAAACTTTTAATAGAAACCTGGGTTCAGTTATTCAGATTAAGTGTCAAAATAAACGTCTTGACTATGGCTAGAACTTAAACAAACTGTATTTACATGCTTTAGGCCAAAACAGTTTCAACAGTCGGTATTTTATTTTGGAAATCTTTTTCCGGGAGACTGTCATGCCTCTGCTGGCTTCACAATGTAATCTGCAAGCTCCTTGTTGCATGCTGAAGGCTGCCAGTAGCACTCAATATTAAACGGAGAAGCATGGATGGTATTAGATGTTATAAATCTAGTTCTGTGATCAAATTCCCCACCAAATAAGTTTTTCTTTACGCATCTTTTAAATTATTTTAGCTTCTTCGGCACTTGTAGAAGTCGTTTATTCCTGTTGTTACTGCTATTATTTTTCATCATCAACTAATCTCAATTCTGCAAAGTAACTACACCGCTTTAAATCGACATGTCCATTGAGGGTAACTATGAAAACAGAGCTTTCAGTCAGGCTGAAGACAGCTACTCATGGTCTGGTGAAGCGCGGAGAAGGAGAGACTGCCCTCTGCTGGTTGAGAGATAGCATTATTGAATTTGTACACCGGGCCGGAAAGTGCTGAGATTTTAGGACAGTGTTTAGTGAACCCGTTACTTTTTAATCGAAGGTTAACTGTGTCTTTGTGTAACGGTTTTCTTTGTTTTAAGTCTTTAGTTTCTAAGGTCTCCTACTGAATGATGTTTTGTTTTTCAGAGAAAAAAAAGAAAGGTTTTCAGATCTAAATAGATCTACATTCCTCATTAAGGATTAAAAGCAAAAACCTAAGAGCTGTTCAGTTCTTTAAGCACACCTCAAACTTTATGTGCTTATCTACTTTGTTGAAATATCCTTACTTGAGAGTATCAGCAAAGCCCAGCACCAAAAGCTATGTATCAAAAAGTTCATATAAATAGTTTTCTTCTTAAACAAGACTCAAGAAAATTAGTTTTATTTTATTTTGATTAGGAGCTTCGACAACAATAACAACAAACGTTGTACGCTGATTTTCCATTTTTTGTGACATTAAACCTGTTATCTTTGTTAAGTTTACTAGAATAGAATATCCTTTATTGTCATTGAAGTACAATGAAATTGAAATGTGGAACCTAACCACCAACTACACGAAAACCTTTCCATTTAGTTGGCTTAAAATTAGGCATTCATGAAATTGTGTTGTCCTTAATAATGTACACCCACACTCCAGGAACAACCAAAACAGCTTAAACGTGTTGATTTTTGACAGTGTTCAATATAAAATACTTCAGTGAGAGCTGCAAACTAACTGAATCCTTTTTTATGAAAGTGTAATAAACTAAATCAAATCTCTCAGCCAGCTTTTCCTTGATCAGCTCTGGTCAGTTATCCGGTCGAACATTGGAAAATTTGAAGTTTTATTCCTATTTTTTATATGTTTTAAATCTAAGACATCCACCACCTTTGCTTTGGAGTACAAACACGTCAACCAACAGCATGTACTTTGATGCACTTTTATTATTCATTTAGTCATTGTCTAAAATGGTTTACCTTTACACATGTATTGGGCTACTGATGCCTTTCTCCAGCAGTCATCAGACAAAGGTAGGGTACACTTTGGACAGGTCTCCAAGTTACCAGTGCAACCCACAGTGGCACACAGGACAAAGAAATATCCACATTCATATCGAAGGGAAATTTAGGGAGACACATTAACTTAACATGCATGTTTTTGGAATACATGTTAGGTTAAATAGTCAGGATGAATTAAAAGGGGGACTGCAGGCAGATCGTCTCGTCCAACATCAGTGCCTGACCTCACAAATGCGTTTCAGAAGAAGGATTAAAAATATACATAAACAGACCTCTAAACCTGGTTGAAAGCCTTCCCATAAGAACTAGAATTGATAGAATGGGATGTCACCCAAGCTTATGAATGAATAGCCAACCTCCTCCTCTCCTTGAACCACCTACGATCATCAGCAGGTGTCATTGATATTTCTCATGATTGGTGAACAGTCAAGTGAAAAAATTAGGACATCTTATAAATTCTATCAACGCTGGGAAGTCAAGTATAAATTAACAATAAAAACTAAAGAAAAAACATTTGAACATTTTCTGCGAATTGTAGTACAAACATGTAATTTCTGGTAAGGGATAAATGAGGAGGATTGTCCTGTTTAGTTTAGTTTAGTCATGTTTAGACGTTTAGTTTGGTGCTCCTGTCCGTTGAAGTGAGAGTGAATACCATGCTGAGATTGAGCAAGCTGCCGAGATCTTCAGAAAGAAGATTATAGCAGCTTATGAGTCTGGTAGGGGATTTGCTCTTTAAGGAAAACATGCAGGATTGACTAAAGTTCACCAGAGACAACACAGAGAAAGCTCACTTGGTACTCTTTCAAACCAACTGTGAAGCATGGAGGTGCTAGTGTCATAATTTGGGGATATTTTGCTACAGCGGGGTGTGTGCGTAACCCACCATGCAACATGTAGTAGAGGGTGCTTGAGGAAAATGTGAGACCATCTGTTAAAAAACACTTAATCAAAACTGGACCCTGAAACATCACAATGACCAAAAAAGATACCAGTATATTCAAAAACTGTTGTCCAGATTTTTATCCTTTTGGGGGCATTTTTCACATACTCAATGAAAGGATTTTAGTCGAAGGAGGTTAGGGTAGGGTTACCTAGTTTTTCTTCAGGCAGAGTACTTTCCAGAGAAAATAAAACGATTAGGCAATAATATTTGAAGATTTATTTTAAAAGAACTGTCTAATGGGGGTTCCTGACTTTTTCACATGACTGTAAGTACAAATTTGGATTTATAATTTTTTTTTTGTCTCCAGTCTTTATTACAGTCTCTATTATTGTTGAAATGTAAGGGAACCTTTAATTGCAACCTTGTCTCAAATAATTTGGATTTGTTTAAAAAAATGGCAGTAATGGACTGCCATAAACCATTTTATGAAATTGAAAACGCCAAAACACGAAGTTGTAAATCTTAAAAAATCAACACACACACACAAATAATCTTTTGTCCCCCAAAATTAGAATTTCAGAAACATGCCAAGTAGTCGCATTTCTCTCGCTCTGTCCTGTAAATAAAGCAGGAGCAAAGTCCCACAGCGAATTAAAGGAGATGATCGCGGAATGGTATTGGACTGTAAAACATGAACTAATTAATCTTTTTCTGTTTTGAAATGTGTTAAATAAATGTCCTATATTTTCGATCAGACTGTCTATGTTTGGGTTTTCTGCAGCTCCTCTTGAATAAACGGAGGAAGTGTGTCGGAAAACCCGTGGGGGCGTGTCCCTGCGCAGACCCCACCTGTCAGGTAGAAACTGTGCGTGGTCAAAGTGCCCACAGCGGCCTGAAATCCAGCAGCGCCATGCAGTCTCCGGTCAGCGATTCTCCTGTCAGACCGGGTTTCCACAGGGTGGAGGTCCAGAAAACCACCTGGGTTGTACCGGACAGATACACGACGCTGTGGGCGATCGGCTCCGGAGCTTACGGGACAGTGTGGTGAGTTGAACCGCAGGACCTTGGGTGAACAGGTGAAAAGAGTCACACTCCTTGAAAACAGCGTTCATTTTGTAAAACAATAGATATTGGAACTCTTTTTTTCTCCTTCATATAATCACAGATTTAGATTTTAATTCTGCTGACTGCGCTAAAGTCTACAGTTAACTTTTTTATGGCTGTTCTCCATCAGATCCTATGGGAATACATTTAGATCCCACAGCTTTTCTAATGTTCAGGCTGTTCCTTTTGCTACAATAATCATTCTTAAAGCTGCTATTGTAGTTTTATAGATGCTTTAGAGCAACCAAACTTAGTATTTGAAGTGTTTGACTAAGGTTGGGCACAAATTGTCTGACATTCTAAATTATTCTCTAGAGGCTATGTGCTTTTAGGCCTTAAATGTGCATTCCATTGCTGTGTGTCTCAGGCAGCCCAAGAGGCCAAGGTGAAACGTTTTGCTTACAGAAACACTTTTTGCCTGAAGCAAAACAGCAAGTCAATGCAAGTCCCCTGACATGATAAGAATCCATCCACCACCAACTTTCAAAACAACAGGCAGGAATGCAAGCTGTCCCAAGATGCAGTTCTTTCTAGTGATCACTCACTGAAAGAGCAGATACACTCGATGAGTTATCTAAAGTGGTCACTGAAAAACAGAAGGTCCTGACCTATGACACTGTTTTTGTTAAGATCCTATATAGACAAATGGTTTGTCTGATTTCTTTTTATGTTATTAAATGTTGTATTTAGTTTTTTTAAATCACAAATCAGAGATCAGAATTTATTTCAGCCAGCAGATTTATAGTTTTTCTTATTATCAGGCTATATAAGTTTTAAATATTTAAAACAGCAACCCTTAGGTTGCAGGCTTCCATCACTGTATCCATATGAATCATGTGAGCCACTCTCTTTCCTGTAAATAAGACCATGTGTTTAATCTTGTTTAGCTCTGCCATCGACCAGAAGACCAAAGAGAAGGTGGCAATCAAGAAGCTGTATCGGCCTTTCCAGTCCCTCATCCATGCAAAGCGGGCCTACAGGGAGCTCAGGCTGCTCCGCCACATTCAGCATGACAATGTGAGGAACAGTACAGGAAAGGACAATGAGTCTGCATTCTACAAATACAGTACTGCTAAAAAAAATCATTTCCCCCCTTAAAGATTACCTTGTCACACTTAAATGTTTCAGGTTATCAAGATTTAGCATTAGAAAAACATTACCTGGATAAATACAAAAGGCAGTTTTTAAATGATTTCATCTATTAGAGGAAGATGCCATCTAAAGCAACCTAAACTTATGTAAGAATTTAATTGCCACCCTTGTTAAATCATGAATTAACCATGTTTCTTTGGTTTATTTTCACAAGCCACATGCAGGTCTGGTTACTGCCTGATCTGTAGGATTAATAAATCAGTTGAATAGAACCTGTTGAACAATATGAAGCAGGGTAGAAGATAAATAATAAATAAACAACAACACTTCATGCCCTAATCTAAAGAGTTACAGCCATCAGTCTGGTTGCAAAGCCATTTCTAATGCAATGGGATTCCAGCAAACCACAATGAGAGCCGTTATTAAATGGAGAAAACATGGAATATGCACATCAACAGCCGGCCTACCAATATCATGCCAAGAGCACATTGGTGGCTTATCTTGGAGGTCACAAAAGAACCCAAAACAGTACATCAAGCCTTCAGGCTTCACTTGCCTCTGTTAAGGTCAGGTTTCATGATTCAACAATAAAAAGAGATTGGGCTAAACTGGCATCCATGCAGTTGGTCCAAGTTGAAAACCACTGCTGATCAAAAAGAACATGAAGGCCCATCTCACATCCAGAAAAACATTGTGATGATACCCAACAATTTTCTTTTGTCCTGTGGACTGACAGGACATAATCTAACTATTTGTTAAATCTGGGTTAAAAATCAGCATTTCAGAAAAAAAACATCATACTGACAATCAAACATGGTGGTCATAGTGTGATGATCTGGGCTTGCTTTGCAGCTTCAGTACATGGATGACTTGTTGAAGTTGATGGAACTATGACTTGTGCTCTCTAGTAGAAGATCCTAAAGAAGAATGTCTGGCCATCACTTTAAGGCCAAAAATATTTAGGTTATGTAGCAGGACAATGATCCAAAGCATACCAGCAAGTGCAACTTTGAATGGCTACAAAAAAAGTTTTGGAGTGGTCTAGTCAAAGTCCGGAGTTGAATCCAGTCGTGATGAGGCATGGCTTTAAACATGCCAATCATGGTTGAAGACCCTCCAATGTGCAAAGCAATTCTGCACAGAAGAGCGGGCCAAAATTTCTCCAGTGATTTAAGCCGGTTATAGCAAACACTTGATGACTCAATGCCAAGAGTGATAGAAGCAGCTATCAGGTTTAGGGGGGTTATTTGGTTTTTCACCTGGACTGGTTTGGTTGGTTTTGTTCTCTAAATGAATGAAATTTGAAAACTGCTTTTTGTATTTACTCAGTTTATCTTTGACTGATGTTAAAATTGGTTACATTTTTATCATGCCTTCATTCCTGATTAAGAATAATACCTCCCCACTGGATCTTCTTTGTGTTTCTGTTATGACAATGTAGGACCTCTGGTGAAACTGCCATTATCAAAGACGTGATTACTCTTGACTGGCTCAAAAAGCTTTTCTATCCTTTCAGTGAAAGGGGATTTTTGCAGATACGCAAAACAAAAGCTCATAACCTCACAGGTGTGTCCTGACAGGCTGGAAGGGATGTGTGTTGTTGTAACCCTCATAGAGGCAGCAGCTATCAGCAACAACCTTTTCACATGTACCCTCTGTAGGAAAACGGTTAAGCAACTAGGTTAGCATATATTTAATTTAGTAGCCATTCATGGATATAATATGTAATTAATTTAGCAAAGAGCTGGTACATATATTGCCAAGATGTCCAAGAATGTATGCAACTAACAACTAATCATCTTTTATAAAAGTTATTTTATCTTTTATTAGTTTCAACTTAATTGCACACTGTGAACAAACATGTAAACAATGTGTGTATGTCCCACTGTCAAGTGTGAAATATACACTCAGCAGACACTTTATGAAGTAAATATGTTCAATTGGTGGCTAATGCAAATGCCAATTCAGGCAACCATGTATGGGCATGATCAAGCTAAAAACGAACATCAGTATGGAGAAAAAATGAGATTTAAGTGCCTTTTAAAATGTACTATGGTTGTTGGTGCCATACGGGCTGGTCTGAGTGTTTCAATAACAGTTGACTGCTGAAAAACAGAACATATCCGACGAGCAGCAGTTGTGTGACTAAAAAGCCTCATTGATGAGAGAGGCCAAAGGAAAATGGGCAGATGGGTTTGAGATGATAAGTAGTATCAGCCCAAATGATCATTTGTTACAGTTAGGGTATGTAGAATCCCTCCACTAAGTGCACAACACTTAAAATCTCAAAAGAGATGGGCTACACCAGCAGAAGATCACACTAAGGTATCATTCCTGTCAGCTGAGAACAGAGAACTCAGGCTACAGTTCACCCATGTTCTCACAGATTGGTAATAGTTTGCCTTGTTGGATAAGTCTTAGTTTAAGCTGACACATTAAGATGGTAGGGTCAGAATTTGGCATAAAAACATGAAACTATGGAACCATCCTACTTTGTACTAACGATCTAGGCTGCTGGTTGTGACATAATGGTGTAGAAGATATTTTCTTTGCAAACTGTGGGCCCCTTAGCACCATTTGAGCCTCGTTGTATTGCCACAGCCTTGCTAAGTATTGATCCTGACCATGTCCATCCCTTTATGACCACAGTGTACCCCTCTTCTGATAGCTACTTCCAGCAGGATAATGCCCCATGTCACAAAACTCAAATCATCACAAAATGGTTTGTTTAATATGACAATGAGCTCCACATACATGCTAAAACTGGGGAGTGAAAAAAGGTTCCAAACATGCATGAAAACAGAGGATCTGACAAGTAATCACTCAAACCAAGCAGTATAAGTACTGACGAGGGTGATTTTGGAACCAGGTGTGAGACAGCTTTATGTACCCAGCTTTTTCAGATACAAAAAGGAACCATCCGACACGGGAGATTTCCCAACGACCATTCTTTGATCCGTGCCTATCAGGGAACGATGTTTTAAAGTCGTTTTTCTTAATCTCATATTTCATTAGAATCACTGGTTATTTGTGGTCAAATAGGGATCAGAACCAAAATACATGAAAATAGGGTATAACACAAAGTGTTCTGAAAATAAAATACAATTAAGTTAACTTTTTATGAGATTTGGGTAGTTTGATAGCTATGTATCTTAGAAATACTTAAATTGATATGCAATTTTTAGATACATGGATATGAAATGGTTTGTTTATAGTTGCAGAACGGAAGTGGAAATTGGCAAGGCTTAGGTACGAAATGGAGGCAAAAAATGATGAAGGGGTGAACTGAGACAGAGCCAACACCGAAACATTGGAAATCTATTATCAAAACAATTCCGGAACACAAGCTAACAAAGAATCACCCAAAGTCAACTCAAAACTCAAACCAAGCTCTTTAAATTAAGGCATCAGTATCCTGACTGAGGCCCTGATGCCATGCAAGTACAGCCTTTTCCAAACCAAAAATGCGAAACCCATGATGCTCTGTCAAGTACTGGTAATGCGGTCTAGTGAAATCTATGAGGCATCTCCTGTAACAGATGACCTTCTCTCCCTGTTTTTGACTGTTGGATGCTCCTGTGAGCGCCTGTAGCACATCCCTCGACTCAGAAGAGCAACCCTGTGGGGTCAACTCCTTGCAAACTGAATCATATATGTAGCTCACTGGTCTAAATGTGTACTATATAACATCCAAATCAAACCATCGTTTTTAGACGGTGCTCAGCTCTTTTTGTCTGTGAGTGTCTATACATAAAATGCACTAATCAAGAACATGCAATCTGCAGTTATTTTCAGAGGGTACCACAGAGAACACTCTTTGGTATTCTCAACATGAATGCCAGTATAACTTATGATGTTACATGTGCTTTTTCAATCTACTGCTCACACTTTCTGATAGAAATGATACATTTACCATGTTTAAATATAAATATAAAAAATGGGAAACTTATCACAAGTAAATCTAATCAATGAGCTTGTTTATGGATTCATATATTTTTCTTTAAAGGTGATCTGCCTTCTTAACGTCTTTACACCCGACTCCACACTGGAGAAATTCCAAACCTTGTAAGTAGAGAACTACTGCTAGTTTCTGCATTATCTGTTCAAGTTTGCATCTATGTTTCAGCTTCATCTTGTTTATTTTTCTTGGTTTGTTAATTTGGATATTTTGATCTCATGTTTAGTTTTTATAAGGTGCTTCAGATATCCTAAATTTTAGCTTTGGTCATGGATGTTTTTTTTATTTTTTTATCTTTATCCTTTTGTTTCTTTCCTTCCTTGATGTTTGTCTGTCTTTAGTTATATGGTGATGCCCTTTGTAGCCCAAGATCTGGGCCACATTATAAAGAGGAAGAGGTTATCAGACCGTATTATCACATATCTGTTTTACCAACTCCTGAGAGGCTTGAAGGTGAGTGGTTTGGAGTCTTATCTTACAATTAGTTTTAAATATTAACTCCTACAGTACCAGTACTGTACGGGTTACTTATTGCATAGACTTTTGAAAATATCTAGTGTCTTCCAAAAGTATTCACATCCCTTAGTATTTTTCAGATTTGTGTCATGTTACAACACAAATTTCTGTTTGATTTTCTTTGATGCACCAACACAAAGAGCATAGTTGGACAGTAGGATTTTCTTTTTTTAAATAAAAATCTGGAAAGCTCCTGAGGCTAGCTGCTCCTGAGCTATACCAGCTTTGCACATCTACAAACTGAGACTTTTGCATTTTCATCTTTTTAAAAGCTCTGTCGGAAGGATTTTTGTGAACACAAATTTTTAAATCATGTCACAGATTCCCAATTAGATTTAAGTCTGGACTTGAACTAGGCCACTGTAATACGTGACTATATTTTCATGTAAGCTGTTCCATTGTAGCTCTGGCTGTGCAAGTCCTTCTCAAAATATTAGCATATTGTGATAAAGTTCATTATTTTCCATAATGTCATGATGAAAATGTAACATTCATATATTTTATATTCATTGCACACTAACTGAAATATTTCAAGTCTTTTATTGTCTTAATACGGATGATTTTGGCATACAGCTCATGAAAACCCAAAATTCCTATCTCACAATATTAGCATATTTCTTCCGACCAATAAAAGAAAAGTGTTTTTAATACAAAAAACATCAACCTTCAAATAATCATGTACAGTTATGCACTCAATACTTGGTGGGAATCCTTTTGCAGAAATGACTGCTTCAATGCGGCGTGGCATGGAGGCAATCAGCCTGTGGCACTGCTGAGGTCTTATGGAGCCCCAGGATGCTTCGATAGCGGCCTTTAGATCATCCAGAGTGTTGGGTCTTGAGTCTCTCAACGTTCTCTTCACAATATCCCACAGATTCTCTATGGGGTTCAGGTCAGGAGAGTTGGCCGGCCAATTGAGCACAGTGATACCATGGTCAGTAAACCATTTACCAGTGGTTTTGGCACTGTGAGCAGGTGCCAGGTCGTGGTGAAAAATGAAATCTTCATCTCCATAAAGCTTTTCAGCAGATGGAAGCATGAAGTGCTCCAAAATCTCCTGATAGCTAGCTGCATTGACCCTGCCCTTGATAAAAACACAGTGGACCAACACCAGCAGCTGACACGGCACCCCAGACCATCACTGACTATGGGTACTTGACACTGGACTTCTGGCATTTTGGCATTTCCTTCTCTTCAGTCTTCCTCCAGACTCTGGCACCTTGATTTCCGAATGACATGCAGAATTTGCTTTCATCCGAAAAAAGTACTTTGGACCACTGAGCAACAGTCCAGTGCTGCTTCTCTGTAGCCCAGGTCAGGCGCTTCTGCTGCTGTTTCTGGTTCAAAAGTGGCTTGACCTGGGGAATGCAGAACCTGTAGCCTATTTCCTGCACATGCCTGTGCACGGTGGCTCTGGATGTTTCTACTCCAGACTCAGTCCTCTGCTTCCGCAGGTACCCCAAGGTCTGGAATCGGCCCTTCTCCACAATCTTCCTCAAGGTCCGGTCACCTCTTCTCGTTGTGCAGCGTTTTCTGCCACACGTTTTCCTTCCCACAGACTTCCCACTGAGGTGCCTTGATACAGCACTCTGGGAACAGCTTATTCGTTCAGAAATTTCTTTCTGTGTCTTACCCTCTTGCTTGAGGGTGTCAATAGTGGCCTTCTGGACAGCAGTCAGGTCGGCAGTCTTACCCATGATTGGGGTTTTGAGTGATGAACCAGGCTGGGAGTTTTAAAGGCCTCAGGAATCTTTTGCAGGTGTTTAGAGTTAACTCGTTGATTCAGATGATTAGGTTCATAGCTCGTTTAGAGACCCTTTTAATGATATGCTAATTTTGTGAGATAGGAATTTTGGGTTTTTATGAGCTGTATGCCAAAATCATCCGTATTAAGATAATAAAAGTACTCGTACACGTCGTCTTCCGCTTATCCGGGACCGGGTCGCGGGGACAGCAGACTCAGCAGAGACGCCCAGACATCCCTCTCTCCAGACACCTCCTCCAGTTCCTCCAGGGGGAGCCCAAGGCGTTCCCAGGCCAGCCGAGAGACATAATCCCTCCAGCGTGTCCTGGGCCGTCCCCTGGGCCTCCTCCTGGTGGGACGTGCCTGGAACACCTCCCGAGGAAGGCGCCCAGGAGGCATCCGGTATAGATGCCCGAGCCACCTCAACTGGTTCCTCTCGAAGTGGAGGAGCAGCGGCTCTACTCCGAGCCCCTCCCGGATGGCTGAGCTCCTCACCCTATCTCTAAGGGAGTGCCCGGCCACCCTACGGAGGAAGCTCATTTCAGCCGCTTGTATCCGGGATCTCGTTCTTTCGCTCATAACCCAAAGTTCATGGCCATAGGTGAGGGTAGGAACGTAGACCGACCGGTAAATTGAGAGCTTTGCTTTTCGGCTCAGCTCTCTCTTCACCACAACGGACCGGCACAGCGCCCCCATTACTGTGGCAGCCGCACCGATCCATCTGTCGATCTCCCGCTCCATTCTTCCCTCACTCGTGAACAAGACCCCGAGATACTTAAATTCCTCCATTTGAGGCAGGAACTCCCCTCCAACCTGAAGAGGACAAGCCACCCTTTTCCGGTCGACTACCATGGCTTCGGACTTGGAGGAGCTGATCCTCATCCCAGCCGCTTCACACTCGGCTGCGAACTGCCACAGCGAATGCTGTAGGTCTTGGCTAGAGGGGGCCAGCAGGACCACGTCATCCGCAAAAAGAAGAGACGAAATCCACTGGTCCCAAAACCAGACGCCCTCCGGCCCTTGGCTGCATCTAGAAATCCTGTCCATAAAAGTTATGAACAGGACCGGTGACAAAGGGCAGCCCTGCCAGAGTCCAACATGCACCGGGAACAGGTCCGACTTAGTGCCGGCAATGCGGACCAAACTCCTGCTCCGCTCGTACAGGGACTGGATGGCCCCTAATAAAGGGCCCCTGATTCCATACTCCTGGAGCACCCCCCACAGGGCATAACGAGGGACACAGTCGAATGCCTTCTCCAGGTCCACAAAACACATGTGAACCGGTTGGGCAAACTCCCATGAACCCCCGAGCACCCTGTAGAGGGTATAGAGCTGGTCCAGTGTTCCACGGCCGGGATGAAAACCACACTGCTCCTCCTGAAGCCGAGGTTCGACGATCGGTCGGACTCTCCTCTCCAATACCCTGGCATAGGCCTTACCAGGGAGGCTGAGGAGTGTGATCCCCCTGTAGTTGGAACACACCCTCCGGTCCCCCTTCATAAGAAGGGGGACCACCACTCCAGTCTGCCAGTCCAGAGGCACTGTCCCCGACCGCCACGCAATGTTGAAGAGGCGTGTCAACCATGACAGCCCTACAACATCCAGAGACTTGAGGTACTCAGGGCGGATCTCATCCACCCCCGAAGCCTTGCCACCGCGGAGCTTTTTAACCACCTTGGTGACTTCAGCCTGGGTGATGAAAGAGTCCAACCCCGAGTCCCCAGCCTCTGTTTCCACCATGGAATGCGTGATGGCAGGATTGAGGACATCCTCGAAGTACTCCTTCCACCGCCCGATAATGTCCTCAGTTGAGGTCAGCAGTCTCCCGCCCCCACTATAAACAGTGTTGGCGAAGCACTGCTTCCCCCTCCTGAGGCGCCGGACGGTTTGCCAGAATCGCTTCGAGGCCATCCGGTAGTCCTTCTTCATGGCCTCACCGAACTCCTCCCAGGCCCGAGTTTTTGCCTCTGCTACAGCCTGGGCCACAGCACGCTTGGCCTCACGGTACCCGTCAGCCGCCTCAGGAGTCCCACAAGCCAACCACAGCCAATAGGACTCCTTCTTCAGCTTGACAGCGTCCCTTACTGCCGGTGTCCACCACCGGGTTATGGGATTGCCGCCGCGACAGGCACCGCAGACCTTACGGCCGCAGCTACGGGCAGCAGCATCGACAATAGATGCGGAGAACATGGTCCACTCGGACTCTATGTCTCCAACATCCCCCGGGATCTGGTCGAAGCTCTCCCGGAGGTGGGAGTTGAATACATCCCTGGCCGAGGGCTCCGCCAGGCGTTCCCAACAGACCCTCACTATGCGCTTGGTCCTGCCAAGTCTGTCCGGCTTTCTCCTCCTCCAACGGATCCAACTCACCACCAGGTGGTGATCAGTGGACAGCTCAGCCCCTCTCTTCACCCGAGTGTCCAAAACATTCGGCCAAAGGTCTGATGATACGGCAACAAAGTCGATCATCGACCTCCTGCCCAGGGTGTCCTGGTGCCAAGTGCACTGATGGACTCCCTTATGTTTGAACATGGTGTTCGTTATGGACAATCCGTGACTAGCACAGAAGTCCAATAACAAAACACCACTCGGATTCAGATCGGGGAGGCCATTCCTCCCGATCACGCCTCTCCAGGTGTCACTGTCATTCCCCACGTGGGCGTTGAAGTCCCCCAGCAGAATAATGGAGTCCCCGGGAGGGGCACTATCCAGCACCCCCGACAGGGACGCCAAGAAGGCCGGGTACTCAGCACTACCACTCGGCCCATAGGCTGAAATGATAGTCAGAGACCTCTCCCCAACCCGAAGGCGTAGGGATACGACCCTCTCATCCACTGGGGTAAACCCCAACACGAGACGGCTGAGCTGGGGGGCAACAAGCAAACCCACACCAGCCCGCCGCCTCTCCCCGTGGGCCACTACAGAGTAGAAGAGAGTCCAACCCCTCTCAAGGAGATGGGTTCCAGAGCCCACGCTGTGCGTGGAGGCGAGCCCGACTATTTCTAGTCGATGTCTCTCGACCTCCCGCACAAGCTCAGGCTCCTTCCCCCCCAGCGAGGTGACATTCCACGTCCCTAGAGCTAGCCTAAGCATCCGGGGATCGGGCCGCTGAGGTCTCCACCTTCGTCCGCCACCCAATCCTCTTTGCACCGGTCCCTCACTGTTCCCCCTGCAGGTGGTGGGCCCACTGGGGGAAGATAATAAAAGACCTGAAATATTTCAGTTAGTGTGCAATGAATCTAAAATATATGAATGTTAAATTTTCATCATGACATTATGGAAAATAATGAACTTTATCACAATATGCTAATATTTTGAGAAGGACCTGTATATTTATGGTTGCTTACTTGATGGAAGGGGAACCTCCGCTCCAGAATCATGCCTGTCACAGCCTCTAACAGATTTCCTTGCAGAATTGTCCTGTATTTTAGCTCCATCTGTCTTCCCATCAACACTGACCAGCTTCCCTGCCCCCGCTGAAGAAAAGCATCCTCACAGCATCCCACAGAAGGCGGGTTCAGGGTGCTGTGCAGTGTTACTTTTCCTCCACACAGAGTTTCACATGTAGGCTAAAAAGGTACATTTTGCTCTCATAGGAACACATTGTTCCACAAATTTGCTTTCTCTCCTGCATAGTTTGAGGTAAACTTCATCCATAAAGGCCAGACTTCTGGGGCGTACAAACAGCTGGATTTATAGTGAGATTGTGAAACTTCGGAAGGCAATTGGTTGAAATTGATTTTATTCTAAGCCCCTTTATCAGAGTAAAGGGGCTTAGTACAAGTGCATACCACACTTTTCAGGTTTTTATTTCTAGAAAAATCAGGTATCATTATGCTTCCAATTTGACAGCTCTGGACCACTTTGTGTTTGTCTTCCACATTAAAGTTCAAGCAGTAAGCAGTATGAATATGAATTACTGGATGCACATTAAAAATTTTATTTCATTCCTTAAAAAGAGAAAGCAGTTGAACCATTGGCAGCTGACAAACCAAACAGAAGTGTGTACAGAAACCATAAAAGCAGAAAAAAATCAACCATAAGAGATGGACTGGCTGAACCTGTTTACATGCTGCCATGAATTCTTAGAAAGATAAAATATTCCGCAGTTCTGATGGCACCATTGTGTGTTTATCACACCTGTGCATCTCTGTAAAAGTCTCAGCAGCAATCTCACTGGGTTGGAAGTGTCAGACTTTCTCTGCTTCAACGAGTCTGAACCGAGTCAGATTAACAAAAGGAAGCAGCAGCAGCTCCACAAGGTGGAACATGCACAGAGGCGAAAAAAACCAAAACTCTTACTGCCTCCCAAGATCATAAAGATAAAAGTCGTCTCTGGGTAGAAAAAAAACATCTTGTGAACAAACCAGGGACGAAGTTTAAAGAGCAAAAGAAAATTGTATACCTGTTTGTCATTTACACTGTTTGCTGAATGTTTGATTTTTCTACATTTCTTTTTAAATGAAATCAAAAGCAAAACCAGATCTTAACAAATGTCTTTGAAACAAACCTGAAGAAAATGGGACAAATTTAGATCACATTTTAAGGTCAAAATTTGCAGGTTGGCTTCATCCGAATTTGTCAAAATCTGATCTAAGTGAGAGTTTTATGGAAGAAGACCTCAGAAAAAGGGCTGATGATGCTTGGTGGGGTGAAAAAATCCATCCATTCAACAACCAGAATAACTGTGTACAACAAAGGAAGCAAGTATTTTTCTTTTTTTGGTGTAAATAGCCCTTTAATTTTCTAAGCCTGAATGACATCTATATACTGTAACAATGCCTTCAGGCCAAAACAACATTTCCAAACAGATTTCCATCTGTTTTCATCACCCTGTTGAAGAAAAGCATGATGCTGCCATGACCATGTTTCAAAGTGGAGATGATGTGTTTAGCGAGATTTTCTTTTGTGATATTATTTCTCCACACATAAAGTTTGGCATGTAGGCCAAAAAGTGAAACTTGATCTCATCCAAGCAGCCACCTTCTTCCACTGTGGTCCAAGTTTGCTTGGAGCAAACTGCACCCAAGATAAAAATGGGGAATGGAGAACATAGAACTATACAAGAGCATAGAACCTCAATGGACAGAATGTGTCATATAGATGATTTCACAAACTGTGGTTTGGCAGATGGTAATTTTTCATCATCTGAAATCGTAGGGACCACTACTACAGCTAAGCAGTCAGATTTAATGCTGATCTAAACTCTAATAGAGAGAGTGGTAGGTTGTGTGCATTTTAGGCTCCATAATTAGAAAAGCATCAATATTTTAAACTAACTACAAACAGATTCCTCATATCTGAGTAAATTGTGACAGCCAGTAAAGAGACATTTTGTAATGTATATAAGCCATTTTTTGCCCAGTTTGTTCTTATTGCTAGACCATAAATGGTGCCTTTAACTGAAGCCAGTTAGCCACTGCAGTGTTTTAGATGTTCTTTGGTGACCTCCAGGATTAGGTGCTCTTGGAGTAATTTTAGTAGGCTGGCCACTACTGGGAAGGTTTACCACTGTTCCACTGTTTACTGTGTTTGTTGATAACAGCTCTTACTGTGTTTCTCTAGAGTCCTAAAGGCTTAGAAAAAAATTCTAACCAAATCCAGACTGATAAATGTCAGTTTGGATTTCATTTCTCACCGTTCTTAAATGTCTTTGGATCTGAGCATGGTGTGTTGCTTCTGAGACCTTTTAGCCCACTTCGTGTTGTCAGACAGGTTCTTTTAAACTGATTTATTGATTTAGGTCTGGCAGTAATAAAGCCAGACAGTGGCTAGAGAAATTGCATTTTCAACAAAATGTGGTTCATCACAGTTAATTCATGATTTAAGGGTGGCCGTTTTCTTTTTGACACAGGGCCACATTGGTTTGGATATCTTGTCTCCCTTGAAAAATGAAAACATCATTTAAAAATTTAATTTTGCATTCATTCAGGTTGCCTTTGATATTAAAATGTGTTTAGTTATCTGAAGAATTTAAAGGTGAAAAAAGCAGAAGCTTTCTGTAAGGGGGCAAAAGCTTAAAAAAGATAATGGAGAGAATGGTTTGGCAATTTCTGAAAAATACTTTTACATCTTGCTCTTTTGTAGTCTGGCCATGCAGAGCAGATCATTACATACCTTTAGGCTCAACCTTTCAGTGCTCAACTAATCCTGGTTACTGGAACTGTGTGCTGCTAATACAAAAGGCCAACTGAGGCCGTTAATACTGCTTCCAGCAAATAGAAATAATTTTGGTAAATCTAACTAACCTAAAGCAGGAAGAGTGTGCTCTGATTTAATGTCAGACGTTTAGAAACAAATGTTGCATGTCTTGTTATACAGTTAATATATATGTATATCCTCATCGTCTTAGAAAAAGTAAATGTTTTCTTTTGAACCATTAGAAAAATATTTGACTGTTGTGTCAAACACAATAAATACATAATAATAATCTGCATAATAAATTCATTTAACGGTATGTTTAAATTAAGCTTGTCAGATAATCTGTTCGTTATTCCATAGTGTGTCATGGGTGTTTGACTGCCTTACCCTTATTTATCCTCGCCAGGCACTGCTAGTTAATGTGTAACCAACAGTGCTTTATGGAAACAAAACTAGCTGCACGTTTCTAACTGGAAAAGTAGCCCAACTTGGAGTGAATGTCCTCCATGTCCTGCAATTAGCTATAAATATCTTAGGATATTGTCTCTGTTTGATCCGTTTTTCCGACATTTCTCGGAGTTTGTTCTGTTTGCAGGTAAATAAAATCTGCAGGTGGTGTCTCCTAATGTGCTTAAATCTGTGTTCTCTATCTTCTCTGCAGTACATCCACTCTGCTGGGATCATACATCGGGTTGGTATATCAGCTTTGGTGTCTCGCTCAGCAATAACTCGAGTTGTTTTTAGTGACAGTAAAAACAAATACTTTCCGTCCTGCTGTCAGCAAAGAGGCAAGCATCGGCAGAAATTAATGCCAAGGTGTTGCTTGTGTGTTGTAGGACCTGAAGCCGGGCAATCTCGCTGTGAGTGAGAACTGTGAATTAAAGGTAAGTTCTCAAAATGTACAGAGCATTGCAGAAGAATTCACTGTACTTGAAGTTTTTTATATTTTCTCTTATTACATTCAGAAACTTGAATGTATTTAATTGAAATTTGATGTGATAGACCAACACACAGTAGTTTAGGATTATGATGTTAGTGGAAAAAGGATACATGGCTCTTTTTTTTTTTTCAAATAAAAATCAAAAAAGGTGTGTCACGGATTTGTATTGTATTGTTCTGAATAAAATTCAGTGTAGCTGACTCAAAAGTCCCCCAATCAGTAAATAGAGCCATCTGGGTGCTCTAATCTCACTATAAATTCATCTTTTCTGTGAAGGTCCTAGAGGTTTGTTAGAGAACATTAGTGAACAAACAACATCATGAAGACCAAGGAGGACAGCAGACAGGTCAGGGAGAAAGCTTTGAAGAAGTTTAAAGCAGGTTCAGCTTATGAAACAACATCTGAAACCACACAGAGCTCTGTTCAACCCATTATCCTAAAATGGAAAGCATCTGGTACAACTGTAAACCTACCTAGACATGAATGTCCACCTAAACAAACAGGCAGTGCAAGAGGAGCATTAATCAGAGAAGCAGTCAAGAGATCCCTGGTAACCCTGAAGGGGCTGCAGACCCAGAACATGTGGACAACTATTAGTCATGTTCTCCACAAATCTGGCCTTGTGAGCATTGTCAAACGAAATCCATAAGAAGACCTATTTGCAGTTTGCCACAGATCATGTAGGAACACAGCCAACATGAAAAAAGTATTCTGGTCAGATGAGGGCAAAACTGAAGTTTTTGGCCTTAATGCAAAAGGTGAAGTGTGGAGGAAAACAAACACCCTGATGTCACGATCCCTATGGTGAAACGTGGTGGTAGCATCATGCTTTGGTGATGCATGTCTTCAGCAGGGATAGGAAAACTGGTCAGAGGGGACATGAGAAGGTAGTTGGAGCTAAATACAGGACAGGGAAAGACTTGTCACTTCGGCAAAAGTTCAACAACCTTAACACACACAGCCAGAGCTACAATGGAATGGTTTGGATCAAAGCATAGCCATTTGTTAGAATGGCCTAGTCAAAGTTCTGACTCAAATTTAATTGTGAATCTGGAACAAGATTTTAAAATGGATGTTTACAGACACTTCCCATCCAATCTGCCTTAGCTGGAGCTATTGTGCAAAGAAGAATGAACACATTTTTAGGTGTGTGTTGGGCCATCATCGATTTTGACCGGAGGCTAGCTGCTACTACACCTCCCAGCATGCTTCGCAGCTTAGCATGCGTCTCAGCAACAGATGTCGCAGCTCAACAGGCATCGCAGCTCTGACATCACCAGAGTTTATAAAAACCAGCGGAAACCAACGTTCATCCTCCATTTCCAGCCGTAGTGTACCTATACTACGCTTAGAGGCGATCTCTGGAGAATAAAAAGCTCAGAGGCGGGTTTTCACTCTATTCTCCATCACTGGCCAACCTCATGAGAAGCTAGACAGAGCTAGAAAACTTGCTGGAATAAAAAGATCAGAATATTTACCGATCAAAGGCATGTCTGAAATGCACAAATCAAGAAAAACCCACTTTTGTTGTATTCCAGCCAAATGTACACGGTCCATCATTTTCCCCCTTTTGCCTAAATTGGAGGAGTTGACCGTTCCCCAGTTTGTCATGGACCAATGAAGTCCACACTCTCTACTTGCTGCACAGTAAAGACGACACAAAGTAATCTTGTTTCTATTTGTTGGCTCTGTAGAAATTGCCTGGGCAGTTTAAAGTAGGGATAGTAGAGTGATTTTGAATAGCCATTCATTTTACTCAATGTGTTTTAAGTTGTATGTCGCATGCAATGCTTTATTGAAGTTCAGCAGAACCGTCTGATGACTGTTTAAAATTGTTGGACTCTGAAGCGTTTACCGTGTTTTAAACAACTGAGCGCTGACCCAGTTGAAGTAAATTCATAAAGCAGACTGAGGATACAAACTGAGCCTCATGTGTAGCTCATTGTTTCACAGTTTATGGCCCTTTTTGTTCATGGAGTTCCTGCCTTAGGGGGCGTTTTATGACTGTATGCTGATAAAGCCGCTCCCGAAGCCGCTCCCGAAGCTGCTGCCTATGTGGAAACTCGTTGATCCCTACTGTTTGTGTTTTCCATATTCCAAGTCAATCCGAAGCTTTGATACATGCCCACT
This sequence comes from Girardinichthys multiradiatus, assembly GCF_021462225.1. Classification (NCBI taxonomy): domain Eukaryota; kingdom Metazoa; phylum Chordata; class Actinopteri; order Cyprinodontiformes; family Goodeidae; genus Girardinichthys; species Girardinichthys multiradiatus. Next base: position 8,918,076 of record NC_061794.1, on the reverse strand, counting down.
CAGTCCGTAAACTGCTGGTTTGATCTCCATATACCCTCAGCACGCATCTTTAATTTTGGTTATTAATGTACCTCTTTTGTAGAATAGTGCATGCTTTATTAGATTCAAGTGGTTGAACATTATTAGTTGGTTGTAAGAGGGACTATTGGTTTAATAAATTTTCACATAGATAAAGAGCCAGTGTTTGTGTTTATTTTGTGTAAGAGTGATTATAAGTCAAAATAAGGTTAGTGTTTCCCACCATTTGGTAAAACGATTGATAACACAGTGACATTTGGCATGGTTTTGGTAAATAATTATCAAGTATTAATGATAATAAACAAATTGTAATTATTTTGTGCTGTAAGCCCAATAATCACACCAGCAGGGTGTATCTCTGATCTCTATTTGTAAGAAATGATTTTTGGTTAGACTTTATTTCTTCTGAATTATGATTTTTAATTATAAATTTTGATAAATATTTATAATCAGTAATCATAATCCACACCACTAAAAGAGTTGCAGCTGTAACTGCAGCAAAATTGTGATTCTACAGAGAACCGACTCAGGGGGACTGCATACAAAAATCCATGCCACAATGCTCAGATTTCATTCATATAAAAATGTGTAAACCATGTAATAAATTGCTTTTCATTTTACAATTAAGTGTGGTCTGTCATTTATAATCTTGATATTAAACAGTCGAGTTTGTGGCTATAATGTGACCAAATGGGAAAATGTTCAAGGGATATGTTCAATAGCTCAACCCACATTTGTATAAAGTACACTGATGCTCATATTAAAAGGTAAAACAAAATGTCTGTGTTTAAAATCAAGTGTTTTTATTCTCAGATTCTGGATTTTGGTCTGGCGAGACAAACCGAGAGTGAAATGACGGGTTATGTTGTCACCCGCTGGTACAGAGCACCTGAGGTCATTTTCAACTGGATGCACTACAGTCAAACAGGTAATAAAAATATTTCCTGTCGTTGATATTTGTTTCAAATGATACATTCTATGAAAGTAGGTCACAACACAACCTATCAAATTGTATTTTTGTTACAAAAATTCTGCATGTTTGCAGTGGACGTTTGGTCAGCCGCCTGCATCCTGGCTGAAATGATTACCGGCTCGGTGGTTTTCCCAGGACACGACAGTATCCACATGTGTCGTACCACACGTGTCTTCAAGCTCAACTATAGGGGCAGAAAATTAGCAATGTGGTAGGATTGAGTTTTAAATGAAATAATTACCATTTTGCACACAGAAATCAGTTTATGTAACATAATTGTTACAAGTGTTTTCATTTACTGGTTTAAACTTTAAGATGAATAATAGCCTGCATGTGAGATGGGAAGTGCCGATTTTAGTTTAATACATTTGTTCATAATTATCAGTATTAACAAAATCTTCAAATTAAATTTAGTTGATTAGATTTGTACTACAGAGTTACACTCCAAACAGGTCGCCCTGGTTTTCCTTAACCTAAGCATCCAGGTATCGATCAGCTGAGGAAGATCCTCCATCTGACAGGAACACCAGACACCTCCCTGGTGCAGAAGATGCAGAGTAAAGATGTGAGTTGTCTTTTTACTACATGTCGTTTTCTCTGTAAATAAGCATACTGACAACTGCAGTATACTACACACGTGTGTAAAAAAAAAAACAAACTGGAAATCTATGAATCTTTTATTCCAGTCAACATCCTGAATCTCACATTGAAAAACATTTTAGAGTACAGTTATTTAGTAAAGAAAATAGTATTTTTTTAAAATGGTGTTGCTTCCCTAGTTTACCAACAGGACAACTCTTAGATTTCTCCTATAACATCTGACAAAGTTGGAGCACAAAGCGAGGGGGATCTTTGACCATTCCTCTCTATATCGTTTTGGTTCCTCTGTTATGCTCTCCACAGGTTTTCTATATGATTTAGGACTGAGACTAAGATGGCCATAGAAGAAAGTTGATTTTTGTGTCTGATGAATAATTTTTGTTTTGATTTGGCCATACATTTTAGATCTTTATCCTGCTGAAAAACCCAACAAGGACCCAAAGTCAGTTTACTGCTGAAGTCCTCCAGGTTTTATTTGAAAGGTCCTGATATTTCATACAATGCACAGGATCGTGAACCTTGTAAGAGGTTTCAAAGTCCTTTTGTAGGAGAAAAAGGCCCACATTATCACACATCCTCCACCATACTCAATAGTGATTAAGAAGTACATTTTTGCATATTCTTTGTTTTGTTTTGAATGCACCTTGGGAGCTTTCTTGCCAAAAACCCGATCTTAGAATCATCCAACCTAAGCACACATTTTCAGTAGAGTTTATTAAGCTCCATACATCTGTTTTTATGATGGTAGGAGAGAGGTTTATGCTGGCATCACACCCAGCAACCTGTTTTTTTTTTTCTTTTGTTATGACCTACCTTGCCATCCTGTGTATTTTGCATGGTTGCAACATAAACATGGACCCTAACCTTAAATGCAAAGAAATAAGAAACCATGGACATTAATTAGAAGTTTCAAAAAACTCTGACCCACCTAAAATAACGTGAATGGTGAAGGAAAAACAATTAAGTTATGTTTATTTTCAAAAGATCGTTAGGCGTGCCAATAATTGCGCCACAGGTGATTTTTCTAAAAACAATGTCAGTCAGTCAGTCATTTTCTACCACTTATTCCATAGTGGGTCACGGGGGAGCTGGTGCCTATCTCCAGCAATCTACGGGCGAGAGGCAGGGTACACCCTGGACAGGTCGCCAGTCCATCACAGGGCAACACACAAACAACCACACACATTCATTCATACACCTAAAGGCAATTTAGAGAGACCAATTAACCTAACAGGCATGTCTTTGGACTGTGGGAGGAAGCCAGAGTACCCGGTGAGAACCCACGCATGCACAGGGAGAACATGCAAACTCCTTGCAGAAAGACCCCAGGCTGGGAATTGAACCCAGGACCTTCTTGCTGCAAGGCAACAGTGCTACCAACTGCGCCACCGTGCAATGTTTTATATGGAAATAAATGTACTTAAATTAAAAGTTGGGTTGTTCTATATTTTGGTGGTGTTACATTATGCTAAGCACTATTGCCGTGCAGCAAGAAGGTCCTGGGTTCAAATCCCAGCCTGAAGTCTTCCTGCTTGGAGTTTGCAGGTCCTCCCAGTGCATGTCTGGGTTCTCTCCAGGTATTCCAGCTTCCTCCCACAGTCCAAAAACATGACGGACAGGTTAACTGGTCTCTCTAGAGTTCCCTTAGGTCAGAGTGTGCGCATGGTTGTCTGTCCTGTGTGTCTGCGTTGCCCTGTGATGGACTGGGGACCTGTCAAGGGTTTACCCCGCCTCTCGTCCGTAGACCAATGGAAATAGGCACCAGCAGAACTGTGATCCTGTAAGGATAAGCAGATATAGATCATGGCTGGGTGAATGGATGGAAATTATTCTATTGTAATAAAAAATGATTTATTTTAAGGCTTTTTTACCCATCTTTATCAGGACATTCTTGTGTTTGTCACTTCCTCCATGTTTCTACAAATATCATGTGACTCCTCTCATTTATTTTCCAGGCACAGTCATTTGTGAAAGGTCTCCCTCCACAGAAGAAGGGGAATTTTAAAGAAGTGTTTCCAGCAATGAGCGAAAAGGGTGTGTTTGTTTGTGCTGACTTTACTTTAGACCAGAAGCATAGTGTGTGGTGATAATAAAAACACTTATAGCTGTTTCAGTAAATACACTTTAAGTCTAACAGCATTGATGGTAAATGGAATAAGTGTTGGTGTCTGTCCTGATACCTCCAGCTGTAAGTCTTCTGGAGGGGATGTTGCTGCTGGATCCAGAGAAGAGGCTCACTGCCAAGCAAGGACTGGCCCACCCGTTTCTGGCTGAATACCACGACCCAGACTCAGAGCCAGACTCAGAACCTTATGACGACTCCTTTGAGAGCCTTGACCTCGACGTCGGAGAATGGAAGAGTAAGTATGGTGGACCTGAAGGTGGACCGATCTGAATCCTAGGGGAAGTCGACCAGTGTATTAAAGTTCCTCTTCCTGAAAGATGTGTTTGTACCCGAGTGATTTCTCTGCTAAGTTTAACTTTGCTTTCCCTTTTCTAGGTCTTATCCACATGGAAATCATGACCTTTGACCCCAATAACCCAAGCAAGACAGCTGTTTAGGACTGTCGGTGTGGCTGTCTGTGTGAGGTGGAAAGATCAAGAGCAATGAAAAAAGACAGCAACATGAATTGCTTTAACAGTATTTTTCTGTAACTTGTATGTTTTTCATTTGATATAATATTAAGTAAATGGCAACTTTTCTGGATATGGCTGCATTTTATTATCAAGTTCATTAAATTTTCAGTTGAAACCAGATATTTACCTACAGTGTATAAAGACACATAACCTGTTTTCCTTCATTGTCTAACATTAAATCAGACTAAACATTTCCCTGTTTTCTGTCAGAATTGCCAAAATATTTTCATTCATTCATTCATCTTCTATATTGCTTATTCCATAGTGGGTCATGGGTGAGCTGGGGCCTCTCTACAGCAGTCTACGGGCAAAAGGCAGGGTATACCCTGGACAGGTCGCCAATCCATCGCAGGGCAACACAGAGACATACAGGACAAACAACCATGCACACAGAAGGGTAATTTTAGGAAGCCGGAGTACCCAGAGAGAATCCATGCATGCACGGGAAGAACATGCAAACTCCATGCAGAAATACCCCTGGCCGGGAGTCGAACCCAGGATCTTCTTGCTGTAAATCAACAGTGCTACCGACTGTGCCACTGTACAGCCCTAAATATTTATATTTGATATATGCCAAAATATTTCTATGTGATAAATGTCAGAATAATGATACATACCGTAACTTTAAGAAGTTTCCATATATTTCTGTAGTATTTGGTAGAATTGCCTCCTAAACCGTACAACTTGATTCAAACATTTTGGATGTCCTCCCAAAACCTTCTCACAATAGTTTGCTGGAATGTTGTCCCGTTCCTCCCGAAAGATCTAATATAACTGAATCAGGTTTGTGAGCTGCCTTGCCCGCACACACCTCTTTCAGCTACAATATTTCAATGGGACTGAGATCAGGGCTTTATAATGGTCACTTCAAAAATACTGACTTTGTTGTCCTTATGCCACTTTAAAAGTAACTTTGCTGTATCCTCTTTTGTCTATTTGAAAGACCCATTTGTGGCCAGCATTTAACCTTCTGTCATGATGGTGCTTTACTATCACTCCATAACGTTCTGTCCTCATAGTGCCGTCTATTTTGTGAAGTTCACTACTCACTCACCAGTAGCGAAGCACACTCACAACATGATGCTGCCACCCCCATACTTCACCATTGGGATGGGGTTTATTAGGCTGGCAAGTTTCCCCCTTTTTTCTCCAAATGTAACAATGGTCACTATGGCCAAACACTTTTGGCACAGTTTCATCATGCCACAGCACACCACAGGTCTCCAAATATTACAATCCTTACCCCTGAGCATGTTTGCAAACTGTATTCTGGCTTTTTATGTTGTTTGGAGCAATGACTTCTTTCTCACTAAGTGGTCTTTCAGTCCATGTTGGTACAGGACTAGTTTCAGTACAACCCTAAACCCCATTCCTCCCTGTGAGGTCAGAGTTCATGGTTCGTCCAACAGCATTTAAGTCTGTTTCTGTTGCGTGGAGACCAATGCCTAAGTGTACTACAATAAAAATCTAAGGATTACCCTGTTCCAATAGTGTTTTGTGGCTGTGCAGAAAGCAATAACAGTAGCTCAAACCTTATTTATCCATCCTTGTATATCCTGCAGAATAGTTGTGGAGTTTTTCCTTTCGATTTTCTCTTGGTGATATCATTTCTGCCCTTCTTGTTACAAGGAAATAGCCCAACATTCTTCCCCTCACTGTGTCACACCAATCTGTTGCCATTTTTGACCAAGCTTTGCACTGGTGGCAGTGGAATTCTATGGAGAACATCCTAGAGTTTTCCAGGAAAACTGTAATTTTCTTAGGAGTGGTTTCCTGCATGTGAAGCCAATTTATCCAAAGCGATGATGGCTGCACACTTTTCTTTGTAACCATGTTTTGCTAATCTTGAAAGGCAAAAATTTCTAGCAATTTGTCCATTTTTAATTGCAGTATATTAATTAGGTTTGAAGGTCATTTTGTTTTAATAATGGGCATCTCAGAGCTTCATCTGCTCCTATAAAATTAATTTAAGGAACAAAACTTACAAAACACCATTTGTGTCACTGCCAAAGTTTAGGGCCAACAGCAAATATAGTTTAATTATTTTAGAAGATATTTTTATCATTATTATGTTTCTGCATGGTGGAGTTGACCTGAACCAGTGTAATTCACCTTTTTCATTTAGTCAAAGCACACTTACTTAGGTAGTAGAACTGTCTAAGTTCTATGTGGCTGCCTTTATTGTCCATGGAAAAACATGACAGACTTCCGACACAAGATTTACTTTACAGCACTACATGCAGTGGGAGACATGTTTGAAAGTATCACCACTGTCCTCAGAAATTCAGAAGTGTAGCCCTGGTCTATATCCATGTCATTGGCCTACAGCACGTCTTACTGTGGAGCTGTATAGTTTGATGTTTGTTTTTTTTTCATTTGCATTTAATGTAATTGTCGTCTGTACAGTGTCTGTTGCCGGTTTTAATATAAAACATTCCGATATATTTTAAAAGGTGTAGCAATGATTTTGATTGCTGGTGTGAGTGTAAGAGTGAATAGATGTTTGTCTGGTTTTGGAATGATAGCCTTCATTCTATTAGAAATGTAAACAGGACACAACTTCTAAAATTAACATATGATTAACACCCACTTGACTGCCCCCTTTAGGTCCAATAAAGGACTGAAAACATATCTTGAATAAACAAATATCTTATTTTGCGAAAAAAAAAAAAGAAGACATCCCTGGAACTATATATATAATTATTTCAGCTTCCAGTCACTAGAGGGCAGCATTCAGCAACAGATAAATCATCTACAGTAGATTTGTAGTCCCTTATTTTCCAGTATTGCCGGTGTTCCTGACCAGTATGACTATAAAAGGCATCGTAATTTGGAGTAAATATAAATGGATTGGTTTAAGTATTAATGCTTCCCTATGAATGAACTTTTGTCTTAACACGGATCATTCCAACATATCTTCTATGCCTACAGTTGCCCTGGTAAGTGTAACATGAAATTCACCTGCCTTGTGTTTTTGGAAGTTTAAAATAAAAACAGTTTGTTTACAGATGTTAATAATCACAGTTTACAACATAATATGTGCGGATGTGTCTTCATTAGCTTTTTGGGGATGGAGCTCATCTGTGGTGTGACCCTGTTAGGAGGGGATTCATAGCGTTTGGGTTCAGGGGCATGTGTTCGATATCTGTGTCCTGGTTGGAGGTGGCCCTGTGGGGAATTTTATGTTGGGTTCATGGGGCTTGGTGGATCTGGTTTGTGGGCTTGCTTGAACCAGGTTGACCCGTCTTTTTGCTAGGCCCACTCTACAGATGGGGACAGGGGTCATTGGGGGCTGGGGTCAGAGCAGGGGTTGTTCGGGTTTGGGCGGTGCAGGCACTAGTCTGTGCTGGTGCTGTCAGCCTGTCTCCTCCACCCCGGAAGGAAAGGAACCACCTCCTGGATATGGGGGCTGGTTGCCCCTCTGGGGTATTGGTACCTGGACTTGAAAGGATAGAGTATGTATGGGGAGTGTGCTGTGTGTCTTTACGTTTGGTGTGTGGGTGTGAATGTTTTTATGTGTACGCATGAGGGTGGGAATGTATGATTTGTGTGCCTGTTTTTGTGTCAGGTTAGGTCTTGGGTTTCTCCCTCTCCTGGATCAGCTTAGGCCCCCATCAAATGTGGGCCCTATTTCCTTACTGCCACACTACCTGCCGGTGGCTGGTGTCTCTACCTGCCGGTGTATTAGTGGTTCTCGGTGTCCAGGGCTGGGTTCTTTGGTGTGTGGCTGGTCACTCCTGGTGGCTGCTTGTTAGGGCCTGGGCCCCCTGGCTCTGTCGGGCCTCTGTTGTTATATATGTTTCTGCAGGTGTAGAAGCTGTCTTCTAGTATCTTGTATTCTCTTCATCCTTTCTTTCCTCTATTCTTTTCTCCTCTTCCCTTTTCGCCCGACCTCTCTCTCTTTCTTGCTTCTTTTTTTCCCTTTTCATTTCCGTCTCCATTACCATCGCAATTGAAATGATCCCAATGCAGTTTCTAATAAAGTTTTTTTTATAAATATATCAAGCGGACCATTTTAGCGTTAGCAGTAATGCTCCATCTATGGAAAATAAATGGATTTTTTGATAAAATAGTGACGAGCTTAGTAAAATAAATACATTTTGCTCACTGCTTCATGATTCTTGGCTTCTAAACATATTGGGGAGCTAACAGGCCTTTTTTCCTGGCTATGGCTTGTTATAAGCACATAAAAGATTCCTCTGCTGAGCTGTCCATGGGGTAACTTGTCTATCCAAATGACAGTTGCAGATATTATTGTGGTCAGAACAGAGGTTTGTCTTGATTGTTTTCAGGTTTCAGTTATCAGGGTCCTCTCTGGTGGAACCAATTCCCTGTTTTTTTCCATGAGGCAGACACCCAATCTGCTTTTGAGCGTGGGCTTAATACATTCCTCTTAAAAAAATGCATACAATTAGAGTGGCAGAGGTTATCTTCAGCTGTGTCAGTAGTTTTGTTGTCATAGGCATAGGCTGCTGAAGGACAGACTGACCACTTTTCCTCCCTCTGTTTCCTCCTGCTGCCCTCCATTATGTAGTATTTGCAGTTATTGCTGACAATATGCCTGGCCGGTGGTTTTGTGTTTGACTGTGTTCCTCTTCTTGGAAGGGCCATTCTCTGAGCTACTGCCTCCCATAACCTTCTGTTTTTTTCTCCATAGAACATTCTCCTTGCCCTTTAGTTTTGTCTGGAGGTGCATTTCTTTCATGGACAAAGCAATTGATGGAGCAATTATGCGATTAACATTTCCCCTTGTTTTATTTCCCCTTTCCATATAAAGTTTTTCAACTTCTGTTTTTTTCTGTGCTTCTTTTCTGGATGGAGCTGTTATTACCTCTGTGCTCTTTAACATTAAAAGTCCTTTTTTTTCTGGCTCCCAAGGCTAGCTCTTATAGAAGTTTTTTCTATCTCAAAAGGGAGTTGTTTCTCTCCACTGTTGCCACATGCTTGTACTGGATGAGTGTAAACTGCTGAGCTTCCTTACACCCCCCTGCTTACCATCTGCCTTTTGGTTCAATAGTGTAGGAACAGCGCCGTAGGAAAATAAAGCTCTAGCATTTGACCTTTATCATGTACAGTGCGCTCACCAGATAAGCCAAGCTGTCAGAGGTTAATGAGTGCTGCAGGTAGATGCCATTTTGCACATGTGCACACTTCAACCGAACTGGTGCAACTGCGACTCAAATATCACAGCAACGGGCCGATTATATATATATATATATATATATATATATATATATATATTACTTAATCTCTTGCTGCACTATGCTGTCTAAACTTAAGAAGATTTTCTCTTCTGACATGCTGCATGCTTAAAACTTAAAATAAAACTGCCATCTTGCCCTATTTCTGATTAATTTTGATAACAAGTATCTGACCACTTGGTGGCACTCATAAAAAATTAATTCATAGTAAACTCGAATTTTGAAAAAAGGGATTTTTTACATCAATGTTTAGCAATATCCTATAGTGTTATGTAGAGTCAAAGGATGTCGCCGAGGTTTCTTTATACTCTTTAATGTTGAACAGAACACGAACACGTTACAGACCACAGAACAGTACAGGAACCTCTCCTAGTTCTTCTCCACCTTCTTAACACTTCCGGTCTCTACCCCATGTATCCATCCACATAAAATATTGCCATTACATTACATCACCCTTTCTTTCAGTCTTTCAAGACAGAGGAATACATAAAGATTGTTTTCTTTCTTATTCCTCGGGAATACAGTGTATGAGATGCTAAAACACCTTAGCCGAACAACAAAAAAAATAATATATATAACACGAGCCCAACAGGACTTTCTCAGAATACCTGCACAATCATGCTCATAAATGGTCAGGTCAAAATAACTGAACAACCTCCTTACTTAGCATATCTTTTAGGCAATCTAGCAACTCTGCCGCTGGAAGTTGAACAAATTGGAGTCATAGGCAAGCTAGGATTAACGGGATCGGGAGGGTCATGCTCTGGTTCAACTGGAGGAGGAGGAGGTGAGTGTGTCTCCTTTTCACTCCGAACCCCCGACGACCCTTCTGTTGCAGGAGTAGGCGGCTTGCTGAGGATGGGTCTCAGGTGTCTGCGTGTCCTCACAACCCCTGAATCAGTTTGGACAAGGTATGATCGCGGCGAGCTGCACTTTTGTAGGACAGTAGCTGGTTCCGTCCAACCTTTTTGCCTGTCCAGTTTCACAGAGACGCTGATTCCTGGTTGTAGTTCTGGTAATGGTTTGACACCATATCTGTCGTTGTAATAACGTGCATAGTTCTCTTTTGTTTTCCCATCAGTTGATCTGACGAGCTGTAGGTCCGGCCATGCAAGCTGCAACTTTGTCTCCAACATCGGCACTGTGGTCCTAATATGCCTCCCCAACATAAGTTGGGCTGGACTTACACCAGTTGCTTGTATGGGAGTTGATCTGTATGTCATGAGGGCCAAGAAAGGATCTATCTGTCTTGTTGGGACCCAGCCATGGATTTCAACATTAAACTCCGGTACGGACTTTTCTGGAACTTTCAAAATAAATTCCATTTAACTGACTTCCAGCAACTGAGGAAAGGGGGGTAGCAGCAGACTTCCCATGATGCAACTGTCTGAATAAGAGCACCCCCTCTCCAACAAGCCGACCTCTTTCCACTGCTCCTCTGCGGGACCAGGATGGGGGAGGCCCAGCACGCTGATGTCTCTTTGCTGGCAAAAAGACATAACTCTTCAACCGGATCCAAGAGTGTCATAAGATCACGCGATCACATGCACCAGTAAAGTACGAGTGAATAGCTGTGTGTGTACCCAGTATTCATTCATAAAAAGGGGAAATTAAGGTATAAGCATTGCCTGACTTTCTCTCTGAGGCCTGCAGAAGCAAACTGTGTTCCAGAGAAGCCCTTGCAGAGACGCGGTCTCCCAGTCTGGAAGGAAGACAGCAGAGACCGCATCACCGTGTTATCGTGCAGTGTGGTTGGCGGACACAACGAGCCGTTTTTCATCCACAGCTACAGAGGTTAGCTGGAAGCTAACCCGTTTGTTCGCACATTCGGCAGATTTAATCCTCAGGCAATAGACGTGTTACTTCTTGTTTTTGTGATGCGTTTAGGTCTTTTCTTCTTTACATTGGCGGTTGGGTGTTTCATTTGCGGTTATGCAGCACGACACATGATGCTTTAAAGCCGCGCCTCCAGGAGGTGTTCCCTTCAGCAGAGCAAAAGAGGGTTTATGGAAATGCAACACACAAAGTGCAGAGCCAGCCGTGCTGGCCAAATCGAGCCAGTGGAAAAGGTGCATTACAGTTCCTGTTACACAAGCTAGCATTAGCCCGTTAGCACGGCTAGCTGTTACAGGAAGTTAGAGACGTTGCAGTTTGAATCTTCACTGAGCTTTGCTTCAAATGTATCAGGATCGTTTATAATCCAGTTTTTGATTTTTATTATGTAGCAGCCTTTTAGGAAAAAATGTATTGTTCCGAAGGAATTTGTTAGTTTTTAGCACTGGTGTTGCCAAGGTCAGTGAAAATTGGCAGCCACAGCAGAAATTCTTTCAACAATGGCTGATGTAGCCAATGTGGGACTGCAGGCTGTGAAGATATGTAACAATAGTAACAGTTAAGATAATCTCCTTGCTGTTATGTATTATTAGAACATTATTAGAACGTTATTTTAAAATGTTTACAGTACTTGACTGCACTCATACAGAAAGCCTTTTTAACCAATTTGAATAATAAGCTGCTAGAAAAAAATTTGAAATGCATGTAATTGACTTGGAATCTGTCTGTATGATGGGTTTAAATAAATTTTTTTCGTCAACTGCCTTGAGTCAACATTGTTGTGAATTAAATAAATAAAATGAATTGAGTTCAAATTTAATTGACACAAACATCTAGAATGAGGTTAGCTTTCTCAATTCAAACCCAAATTTAGCAAGAGTTAAACATTACACAGCTGTATTAGTGCTACAGTAGTCATAATATTGACATTGTGGGCCAAAAAAGAACACCATAGCTCTCTGTCTGAAGTCAAGATTGTAGCAAATAAAAGCTATTATATTGCTTAGATTTATATGCTTAGAATAAATGCTTCTTTTACAAATTAACAAAAAGCTAAGTTATTTGTTCAACAGATATGAAAAAAACATATAAAAGAAAGAACAACACAAAATCAACCAAATGAATATGAATTCAGATTTATTGCAGCTTTTTCTGATGGTACAGTTCATAATAAATCTGGTAGTTGCAGTCAGCCCTATGCAATCAGTTTTACAGTTGTTGAGAGTGAAAATTTAAGTAAAGCATGATCACACGCTCCACAACAGTGAAGAGCTCATGTGCTCTGAAAGCAAGAGTAGGAAGAAAGAGGATTGATTAAAAAAATCAACTTGTGTGTTACACGTGGCTGCTTTTCAAGATGTCAAACTACACAGGATGACACATTTGAGTCAACCGAAGAGACAAGGAGTAGGACTAGAAAACATCTGCTCCTCAGGTACAAATCTACTTCCTGTTCCCTGTTTTTGTGCAGCAGTTGTTGCACTGTAAGGATATGTCGTCATAACACTACAACTATTCTCTTGTCTGTACAACAACACATCCGGCAACCAGAAGACAGCCAGGCTGACTGATGTAAAGATGATGGCTTACTCACATCTCTGCGGATCTTTGTCTCTGGTTTAACAATCTCTCTGCCTTTACTTGTATTTGGTAGCTATCTCTTACTCTCTGTGTAAATACGGTGGTTGTAAATGGTAAAGCGTGTTCCTGAGGTGACTCTGAGGTGACTCTGTCTGCGGGGAAAGGTCAGGGTGGGGTTATTAGGTAAGAAGAAAAGGGTACAGAACAAGTGAAGAAGAACGAAGACCAGGACTTTTAATAACGGAGCCGAGAGGAAGAGACCCTGCTGCTGCTGCTTTTTGTGCTGAAGCCACCGCCTCCTCCTACGCTCATGGAGCTCGTGCCGCCCATGCCGCCACCATAACCTCCGCTAAATCCTCCACCCATTCCCATTCCCATTCCAGAGCCAAAGCCACCGCCACCGCCCATGCCTCCGCCCATTCCTCCGCCCATTCCTCCGCCCATTCCTCCGCCTCCTGCACCACCACCTGGTAAAAGAGAACCACAAATTTTGAGTGGACTACATCCAACTTCTCAGTGTTCCAGTTATTACTTGAAACAAAAATGCCAAACTATAGTGTTAGATTTTTTACAGATACATACCAAAGCTGCTGCTTGAGGACTGTATATGGATGGTTGCATTTCCACCTCCAGAGCCAATTCTATAAAGATAATAAATGAAAGATTTTCAGCAACAGATATCAACTTTACACAGCTTCAATGTGCCCTGCTGCAGAAGATTAATGTAACTCAGATTTTACCTGGATTCCTCTCCTTCTAGAAGCTTCCTGTAGGTGGCAATCTCAATGTCCAGAGCCAATTTGACATTCATGAGCTCCTGATACTCGCGGACCTGGCGGGCCATGTCCTGCTTGGCTCTCTGCAGTGCCTCTTCCAGTTCCCTGATGCGGAGCTTGGCGTCCTTCACAGCCAGCTCACCACGCTCCTCAGCCTCAGCAATCTGGGCCTCCAGGTTGACTCGCTAAGTAGTTAGAAAGGTAAAAGAAGCTTCACATGTGGCATTTCTTTTTCTAAATTCTGTCTAGATGCAAAGCTTTTATGATTTTTGTGCTAAATGGTACCTGTGCTTTAACTGCCTCAATCTCATTCTGGAGTCGGCTGATCATGCGGTTGAGCTCAGCAATCTCGCTCTTTGTGTTGCGAAGGTCATCTCCGGCCTGTGATGCAGAGGTCTGCATCTCTTGGAACTGGAGAATAAGTCCAGTAAAAACTGTTAACACATATTCTACAAACACACCCACCATCCCACTTTGAGTTGGGAGACTTTCTAACCTTCTGCTGGTACCACTTCTCAGCCTCAGCTCGGCTGTTGTTGGCAATCTCCTCATACTGTGCCCTGACTTCGGCCACAATGGCATCCATGTCCAGGTTGCGGCTGTTGTCCATCTCCACAATGACTGAGGTGTCCTTGATCTGTCCCTGGAGCTCATTCAGTTCCTGAATGCAACATAAAGAATTATTTAATATCCTAAAATGCTGAACAAATACAAACGTGTGTGTCCTTCAGGGACTTTTTTCTTACCATTTCATAGATAGCTCTGAGGAAGTTAATTTCATCCTGAAGAGCATCAACCTTTGCGTCCAGCTCAATTTTGTTCATGTAGGCACCATCTACATCCTGATAAAGAACAAGTGGTTGGCATTTGTTAAAGGGTTTTTAGGAAAATCAATAATTTATGCATCATTTATTGTTCATGGGATACAACACTGATAGGCTGTACAGTGAAAGATGAACATGCACCTTTTTGAGGAGCACAAACTCATTCTCCACAGCAGCACGCTTGTTGATTTCATCTTCATATCTGGGGGGGATGGGAAATGATTATCGACTTAATCTAGTGCAGGGCGGATTTCATATGTTACAACATGCCACGCTTGCACTCACTTGTTCTTGAAGTCCTCCACCATGTTCTGCATGTTCTTCAGCTCTCCCTCCATCTTCATCTTCTCATTGCCGAGCCCATCCAACTGTCTGCGCAGGTTGGCAATGTAGGCCTCAAACATGCTGTCAATGTTGGAGCGAGTCGTGGTCTGATCCTGCAGAAGGCTCCATTTGGTCTCAAGCATTTTGTTCTGTTGCTCCAGGAAGCGGACCTAAACAAACATTCGGCATGCTTATAATCACATTCATTGGACTGGGAAAGGCCTTTTACCTTTTGGCTGGGCATTCTTACTCTAAGGTTTTACAGATGAATTGTGCACACTTTCTTCTTGTGTTTGACTTTCCCACAGAAAAAGGTTATGTATACAAAATATTGCTAGTTGCTGTATTTACTTCTCCTTAAGGGCAAGGATGTTCTAGGCTCTCTACCTGTGGGTGACTCATTGAAAAGTGGAACTGAATGGCACTTTCTCTAATAAGACTAACTTGAGTGGAAAAACTCACATAATGTGTTCTCTTGTTGAAGTGATGAAATCCTAAGGATTAAAGCATCTAATCCATTTTTGTGTTGGTGAAGTAAAGCCAGGTTCAGGGTGCCACGCCTGAATTCAGACCCTCCCTTAAACGCCTGACATTGATGCTCCCTTGCCTTAAGGATGCATACTTTCACTGAAAGAACATGCCAATCTGAAACCTCAGCAATAAATGCATTATAGTACGACATCACCTGGCAACCTCTTATAAATGTTACTAGATGTGCAAACTGATAAAGAAACACCAAGTCCACAATATTCTGAAACTGCTACTTTCTTAGACTGTTTTGCATTTATGTTAAATGTCTTGAGTTTGCCTTGTGTTTGAGGTGTGGTGTTTACCCAGCAGGAAAGCCTAACTGTGCACTTTCTCACACAGGGTGTGGTGCATTTTTGTTTAATCATGCAAACATGTGTGGATAATTCGAAAAAAGCAGTTGTCATCACATGCAATAAATTTCAAGAGTCAGAGAAATTATTTTGCACAAGCATATTGGCAGAATGCAACTGGATTAACAGAATGAAGTGTACTTTCTGCATAAATGAAGAAAGTCTGTCATCATGCTGTCATGGTTACCAGTGTTAACCTGATCTCCTTTTGCACTAACACTGAAAGCCACCAGTCACTGGATACGACCACTCTAGAGTTTCCTGCTTCCTGCTCTGCATAGAGACACCTGGTAAGAGGCCCGTCATGGTCAAATGCAACTAAGTAAGCAGCGGTCAGCTTTCACTTTGTGAATAGATGCACAGCATCATGTTGAGGACCCCCTTTGAGATGAGACATGCCTACCCTGCAACCATCGTCATATTAACAGTCAGTTAGGTTTTATATTCAGTCTTGGTCTAGTTACTGTGTAATACTGACCTCTTCAGAGAAAGTCTAAACTAATTTACAAATCATTTCTACAGTTTTTATTGAATGATACAAAGATACATACCTTGTCAATGAAGCTGGCGAAGCGGTTGTTGAGGGTCTTGATCTGCTCTTTTTCCTGGGTACGGACAGTCTGGATTGCGGGGTCAATCTCAAGGTTCAGAGGAGCCAGCAAGCTCTGGTTGAATTGGACATTTGCGATGGACGGTGCAATGAAACCTCCAGCACCACCGCCGAAACCAGAACCACCGCCGAAACCAGAACCACCGCCAAAACCAGAACCACCGCCGAAACCTCCACCACTGCCGAAACCTCCACCACTGCCGAAACCTGCACCGCCGCCAAAACCTGCACCGCTGCCAAAACCACCATATGCAGAGCCACTGCTGAAACCGCCACCCATGCTTGACCTCTGCATTGAGCCACCTCCAATGTTTGCTGTGGCCATTTGGAAAGATGATGGCCTGAAGGAAACAGCAGATCTTGAGGAAAATCCTACTCCTCCTGAGACACGGCCACCACTGCCAAAACCTCCGCCACCAAAGCTGGACCTGGCTGTTTTCACGCTCGTTCTGGTCGACATGGTTGGTCTAGTTTCTTCTGAGAAGAAGCTTACAGAGAAAAAAGGAGGAACAGAGACAGAGAGAGGTTTGGCAGAGATGTGGAGCACACTAAGAGGAGAGCCAGGTCCCTCTAAGTGTCTTCTTACTGTGAGGGATGGATATTTATCTGTCTCCAAGTGAAGGAGGTTCCAATAAGTCCTGCCTCCATTGGACCTCCTCCCCAACTCTCCTCCTATTACCTGGACCCTTGAAGGTGCTCTCACAGGCAGGTACACTGGCCTGGGGCCAGTTACCTGTCAGACAGGTAACAGTGACGCCTTGTAAAGTGATCTGGGCTCGACACACCCAGATGCTCACACAGGGAGTGGGGAGGAAAGGCATTTTGGCAAAGACCGTTTTACAGGATAAGCTAGGGGCTTTCAGAGAGGTGTGTGAGGGCGGGGGCCCTAAGTACATACTCACACAGTACCCTTTTCTGCTTTTTATCTTTTTGCAACAACACCATTTAAATTCCTCCTGCATATTAAACTCACTTTGTTGATCATTAATTTTTACATGAAATTAAATTAGGTTAGTTCTAAAAGGCAACACAGTGAAATTCTAGTTATTTTGGCCTTATTTTTTGCCCTTTATCACATCATCTGGGTCTGACAGAGATCAATTTAAATGTTGATTATAATAGTGCCATGGATTATAATCAGTCAGAAAATAGGGGAAAGAAAGCTGAAAAAAAATGACAAACTAAATAGCTGTGATAACAGCTTTTAATGATCTAGCTTTGCATGGAACCTAATTAAAATAGTAACGTCGAGATGCAAATGTATTCAAAGTGGGGTAAAGTGTGTTCAAAACAAGACCACACAAAGCTTGAATGCTTTTTCTTAAGTGGATAAACTGTCTTTGAAATGGGTAATTTAATAAAAGGGCTGGTGCATTTCACATACAGTGCCTTGTCACATTTATTCATGTTCCAACCACAGACTTTTTGACTGGTATTTTATGTAACATACCCATTTAAAGAAATTCATAATTTGGAAGTGGAGAGTAAAGGTTTCAAAAATGTTTTACAAATAAGTCTAAAAATTCTGGGGCGTATTTATATTCAGCCACCCTGAGCTAACACTTCATATAATCACCTTCTGCTGGAATTACTTTTTTTCTCTGCCACAAAATATAAATTACGTTTATTGACTGGGCCATTCTAACGTAGCTCTGGCTTTATTTTTAAGGTCATTGTCCAACAGAAAAGTAAATCCAGTCTCCAGTCGTTTGCAGCCTATAACAGGCTTTCTTCCAGGATTGTCTTGTATTTAGCTCCATACATTTTCCAATCTTCTCTGACGAGCTTCCCTGTCCCTATTGAAGAAAAGCATTTCCAAAGCATAATGCTGCCACAGCAATGTTTACCAGCAGAGACGCTGTGTTCAGGTGGATGAGCAGTTTTAATTTTCCTCCAAACATGGTGGTGCATGTAGGTCAGAAAGATTAATTTAGTTTTTATTTGATCAGAGCAGCTTCTTCTCTATGCTTACTGCGTCCCCTACACAGATTGTGGTAAACTTTAAACAGGAATTCTTGTGTTTTTTCATTCAACTATGGTTTTATTCTTGGAATTATTTCAGTAAGGCCAGATTTGTAGAGTGCAGGACCAATCGTCCCGCCGAGATAATCCTACCTGAGCTGTCCCACAGTCAAAAAATATGACTGTGAGGCTAATTGGTGTCCCTCAATTACCCTTCTGTGTGCATGGGTTTGTGCATGGTTGTTTGCCCTGTGTGCCTCTGTGTTGCCTTCGATGGACTGACGACCTGTCCAGGGTGTACCTCGCCTCTCACCCGAAGACCGCTGGAGATAGGCACCAGTTCCCCCAACCCCTTACAGAAGAAGCGGATTTAGAAGATGGATGGATGGATGGATGGATGAATAGTGTTATTTTTCTTCCACTTCACAATTCTGCCCCAGTTAGGTAAATAACAGAATATTCTTTCAAGGTAGAGAATGCATTGAAAAAGATTTGGTATTTTAATATTGTATTGTTCATAGAATACAGGTTAAAACAGATGTGAAAGGGTGTGAGGTTGTAAATGGCAACTGATTTTATTACCAAAGTAATTAAATATACAGATCAAAGATGAATATGAAAATGGTTTCACTTCAAGAGAAATTTAATTTTTGGTTTAGATTGAGCTGTGGTTAATCACTATAATAAACAAAGTTCTCACAAGGAAGAAACTGGTTTTGCAGAAGGTTCCTTGGAAGAACTTTGATAAGGACAAAGTTCCATAAATATTGCTCAACCAAGAAATATGCACATTTCTCTCTGTTAACCTTAAAGTAAAAGCAACAAAAACAAATGAAACCAAGGTAATGGTAATCTTTGACATTATTTAGTGTGTTGTCAGTACTTACATCTCTAAGTTGTAGGTCATTGTAATGGATGAAAGTTCTGCTAACTTTCGTACTTTTGTTGTGTAATGCAGGAAAACCAACTTTTGGAGTTGGCAATTGAGTTAGAGGCTGATTGCTGTTGTAATGTTCAGTTTTAACAATAAAAATACTGCTAAAGAAATGCAGCTAATCAAAATTTTATTAGATTTGACAGTAAAGCTTCCCATTTATTTGAGTCTCTACGACTTATAGTTAAGTTACCAGGAGTCAGGATTGTTAACTGTCAGATGGTGGCCTAGTGGTTAGAAAGCAGGGTGTTTGTGTTCTGGCCCCAATGGTTGCTGGTTTGGAACTCCGACCATCATTCTGGGTCAACTCTGGGTCCCTTAGTAATTAAGTACCTTTAATGACAGAATGCTTCCCGGGTGCCAGTGGTCCCAGGAAAAAAAGGGATAGGTTAAAACGCAGTGGACAGATTTCCTGACTAAGGGATGAATAAAAAAAAAGTTATTATTTTAAGTGAGAAATTTGAGATTAAGTTTGTCCAACATAAAATTTTATGTCACTGCTATTATTATATGAACTAAAAAAAATTCAGAATTCAATGTTTTTACTGTCCAGAAAACAACTTTTGGTTGAGTTAGAAAAATGTAGAAACTGAAGTTTGGCAAACTCGAAAGCAAGCTTAAGTGGTTAAGTTGAAGTCCTAAACTTAAAATGCCCTCAAGTTTGTTGCCTTCGAATTTTGGGTTCTGACAACCTCTCCTTCTTTTACAGTGTACATCAACTCTATAAGGGAGTTTGGACCCCTTGCAGGGGCTTCAGGGGACTGCACATTCCACTTTCTATATTCATCTTTCTTTGTCTTAGCAGTTCAATCCCCTACTTTTTGGTTGCAAGGTGTTGGCTCCTTTGGCACAATATGGGCATTTCAGCTTTAGAAAGGTCATTTTGAAGTTGGCTTTCTCTGTATAAAATGGGCCTGGAGCTAAACGACAGCAATGGGAGAGCTCCTTAATTTCTTGTTCTAACAGATCTGGAACTGTCAATACCTGTTCAGAGCCCTTCTAACAACTCCACTGAAGGTGTTGCCCTGCCAGATTACTATGGCGCATCAGAAAAAGCTTTAGGGCATAACTGAGTCACACCCCAGATGAAAATGCCAGTGCCTTGCTATGACTCCCAAAATGTTCTTGTCTAAGAACAGTTTCCATGCAACAGAAAATTTATTTTTTGGCTAAATTAAAGTTAATTTAAGTAAATAATGTATAAGTCATAGCCTGGAGCACCTCTATCCCTTTTAAACACAATCCCTGGCTTGGTTTTTCCAGGAAGCAGTAGGGTGCCCTGCGATGGACTGGCAACCTGTGCAGGGTGTACTCTGCATCTCACCCAATGACTGCTAGAAATAAGCCCCCAACACACACGCCCACAATACACATGCAAACATCCACATGCACACACACAGACATACACACACACACACGCACGCACGCACGCACACACACACACACACACACACACACACACACCGTTACAAGAATAAGCTGGTATAAACAATTGGTGGATCAATGGATAATTATAGGGTACTACAGACGAAACATGCAAGAAACCAAACTATAGGCTCATTATGAAAGGCTTGCCAGTAATACCATGTCTAAGTGTTTTTCCCTCTTTACAATGAAAAGAAGTGAAAGGACTTCATTGGCTACTGCACCTCTTTTTTCTAACTTTCTTACTTGTGTCATATTACAAGCTCTGCCCGCTGCTTACACATGTTGGGCCCAGCAATGGGTGGGGAACAACATCTGAACTATACAGACATGGTAAAACTCTTAATCCCAGAATGCAAAGTATTACCCTACTAGTACAAAACGTTTTAAACCCTCAGAACATGGCAGAAGTCTGGATAAGGTCTCCTGGTCTTTGGCCCAGTTACATGCAGCCTACAAATAGCTAAATGAACTAAACCTGCCAGATGCATCGGGTCATGTAATGCAGTGTTACTATAGAGAACACGTTTCTCAAAAACAACAACAAAGGTGTGACTTAAAGCGATTGTGATAGGTTTATGGCTGATAGTGCCTGTCACAGGTTTGGACAGGCCACTTTCTTCCATCTGAATGAGTCAGAATGGCTTCACTTTTAAGATCTATTGACACAGGAACATCAATTCTTGTCCAAACCGTTTTTAGGTATGGCTACGGTTCTAAGAACACTAAAGTAATGTAACTTAATCAATTCTAACCAATGGTGATTTTTTAACCACTTATCTATTTAAAAATCTCTGCACAAAATTTCAGACCTCTCTCCATTTAGATAACGTTCCTGCTCTTCAAGTGCTACACCCAGGGCCTCAAACCCTTCAAGAGACCATGGCCCACCATTGGAGACTCCTTTTGAAATGTTCAGAAGACTCTACCTTCTAGCTTTCCTGAAGGCATTCACATACCTTACAGGAGGAAATAAGCACGTCTAAAGAGTGATCTCTGAGCCTATTTGGAGGAAGAACATTTTAGCTGGGGCTGCACGGTGGCCCAGTTGGTAGCACTGTTGCCTTGCAGCAAGAAGGTCCTGGATTCGATTCCCAGCCAGGGGTCTTTCTGCATGGAGTTTGCATGTTCTCCCCGTGCATGCGTGGGTTCTCACCAGGTACTCCGGCTTCAAAGACATGCCTGTTAGGTTAATTGGTAACTCTAAATTGCCCTTAGATGTATGAATGAGTGTGTGCTTGGTTGTTTGTGTGTTGCCCTGCGATGGACTGGCGACTTGTCCAGGGTGTACCCCACCTCCCGCCCATAGACTGCTGGAGATAGGCATCAGCTCCCCCGCGACCCAGTATGGAATAAGCGGTAGAAAATGACTGACTGTTTTCTTATTTTTTGGAGATAATTTTAACAGTTGATAGGTGAAAGTACAACTGTAGACCAAGCTGTAAATCAGCAGCCTCACCTTTTGGATAAACTCTATTGCTCCAGAGTTTAGTCTACTGCAGAAGTCACACTATCATGTTTTCTCATACCTTCAAATTGAAATAATTTGCTATAGTCCACATTTAGACTGGCTGATTAAACCACAACACACCCCTGATAAGTCTTGGGAGCTTATAGAAGTTGTAATTATTTATATCACCAGAAAATCTTCATGCTGTTTTTTCCTGGGAAGTGCATGGTCAATAGAAGTTTTAGGGATTGGGATAAAATAAGAACCAATAAGAACATTATATGATATTAAACTGAGTTCATATGGAGGAATATGTTGGCGTCAATATCTGACTCAGATTTGACAGAAATTTGCCACAGCTTGCAAAAAGGGCACAGCTTGAGTCAGGTCAGTATGCAAGTAAGGTGTTAATGGGTCTATTCACCCAGGCCTGTTAGACTAGTATTAATCAGACAAAGTTGTTTTTCCCAGTGCATTCTGGGTGCACCCAGGGTCTCCTTTCCAGACTTCCCTAAAGGGTATTGTAGTCAAATGACCAACTCAACAATTATCTTTCAACTAAAGACATTCCAGCCAAAGTCCTTGTGAGCATAGATCTTCTACAGGAAAGCATGCTTTACACAAAATCTTGTGAACATTGTTCAAATAATATCAAAGATCAGCAGTACTAGTGGGATTTTACTGATAATGCCAGGGTAAAATTAATGACCATCCCAGATTTAGATTTAAAATTGTTTTCATTCAACCAAGTTTCTTTCTTAGAGGAAATGCATCAGGTATCTCTCAAAAGATTATATGTTTCTCCAAAAATAAGCAAAAGACATAAAGGAGACTTTTTAATGAGGCTGAAAGAGGCCTACAGCAACACAGAAGGCAGGAATTGCTGGCTGGAATCTGTTGTGTCCTGCGTGTGACAAAATCCTCCTGTATTCTCCCAATCTCTATTGTCAGTACAAGGGCCAGAAGCATTTTCCTTCCAATGCAAATAAAACATCTACACCTGTTTCCAATCTCCTAAAACATTGTGGGAGAATATGTTTTGGTTTGATGAAACCAAAGTTTTACAACATGGATGCAAAGGTGTATGTTTGGAACAAAAAAACAACACCAAGGATGACCAAAAGAGCACCTTTCGCACAATGAAACATGAGAGAGCCTCATCTTCAGATGGTCCTGGGGTATTTGAGAAGGTAGATGGAATAATGTAAATTTCCAAATATCAGCTAGTTCGACCTGAACCATTCAGGTGACAAAACTGAAAAAGAAAATAGATTTTATTTTTCAGCATATCATGGGGGTCTCCAAATTAACATTTGGAATAGCCAAGCCAGAGTCCAGAACTAAACCAGACAGGAAATCAGTGGAGCCACTAAATAACTGTTGCAATGTAAAGTGGGCATAAATTACCTACAGTGGTTCCCAACCCTGCTCCTCAGGGCCCCTGTCCCACATGTCCCACAGGTGTTTCTCTGCTTCAGCAAACTTGTTTCAATTAATGGCTGATTAACAGGCTATTGCTGAACTGCAATCATCTCAATCAGGTGTGTTAAAGCAGATAAATATCTAAAACATGCAGGAATGCTGGATTTAAAAATTATTCATTATGATCTCAACTTTTTACAACACAAAAGGCTGTTATTTAAACAGGACTATGTACACTTTAATAAAGCCCAAAAATCAAGAAAAACAGAACAGCCTGGGTCAAAGCGTAACAGTGTTGTCATGCATTCTCAATATACAGTCCATTCCAATTTTAAATAAATGTGATCTATATTTTGCACTGCTTAACATTTAAAAATTAAAGCTTTCCACCTAGTGATCTGTAGCAAAGCTTCTGGCCACACCTTAAATTACGCAATTTTCCAACAGTTTATTTAGGTTCACAGTTTATGTTTGTGGTTCACTAAGCTAGAAATGTAAAACTTGTCGACAGAATCCGACTAGTGTCGTAACTTCGAAAATGTATTTTGTATCATCAAGCTAATACAGCTGGAGAACTTTAGCATTCTCCTGAAAGTTTCAAGTACTTTGGAGATTTTGTGACCAAAAATTTGAAAATTAAAGTAAAATAAATAAATGAACAAGAAGCATTACAAAGTGCAATTATTTTTATTTTGCTTTTCATGCAAAACATATTCACCTTTAATTGTTTTAGTTGACAGAAAAAGTGAATGTCCTCTCTTCTCTGAAAACATTGGCAGCCACAAATCTGTGAAAGTTGATCGTATCTCTCACGGCTGTGAGAGGGAGCATTCCAGGCTTTCTAGTCAGCACATGTAGAGGAATGTTCACATACTCATTTCACATGTGAGAAACAACCTTCAGATGGGAGTTACTCCATTGAAACTTGGCAAAAGAAGCCATAGAGAGTTCAAAGAGTAATTATGAGACATAGAAAGACTTGGTGCCATTTTAATCATCAGGTTTAGATGGCTGTATTCTGCAGTCATCTATTAAGAAGACCTTTAAGGCCTTTTTTATTGTGGGAAGGGCTCTGAATCTAAAATGCAAACCATGTATTTAAATCCCCATACACCACAGGTGCATAGTGATCTTAGCCTTGCACGCTTTCTCCTTTTTCCAAAAACTGTTACAATGATCAAACATTTCAATATTAGCGTCATTAGACAGGACATGTCTCCACAACCTTTCAAACTTCATTCTGGCCTTTCATGTTGCTTTTGGAGTAAAGAATTCTTCCACTCTGATTGGCTTTGAACCACAGTGCTCTTCGAATATCTGTCAGGATGTGAGATTTTGGACTTTGTTTGTGGTTTGGTGTTTTGTTTTACTAGATGCTCTTGTTTGAAGTTTTGTATTCTTGTTCATCGATTTTTGTGTTCTGACAATTCTGGTTTCCTTTTGCCTCCCTGTCTATTCTCCTCTCATCATTAGTTTTCCTCTTTTAGTTGTTAATTACTCAGTTTTTGTTCCCTTTACATTCATGGTCCCTCTTAGCTCTGTTTCTTCTGTTTATCTTTTATTCTCCAGTTCCTCCTTTAACAGGTTAGCTTTAGTTACTGTTTACTTTTATTCTAGTCATCATTTCTCCTGTTCCATTCTCAGTTTATTCTTTCGGTGTTTGCTTTTGTAGTCAGGGTTTCTTTATGGTCCCCTTTTTCTTAGGCCTTAGGTTCTGTTGTCTTTCCTGTTCCTTCCAGATTCCTCTGTTTCCTCTATCTTCTGGTTATTCTAGATTTCTTATGCTTTGGTTATTTTACCGTAGTCTCCTGTTCTGCTTGGGTTTGTGTTTCTCCTTATTAGTTAATCTGTTCCACCGTCCCTTCGGCCTCCCTGTCTCCTTGCCGCACCTGTTCTGTATTTTTTGATTATCTGTCCTTTGTTCTCCTCTCACATCCTGCTGTATATGAATTGCTTTGTGCTCTTTGTTCCCGGCTGGTTCCTTGTTGTTGTTCATCTTTACTCTTTTCTGCCCGCTCGCTAGACCAGGACTCTGTTTTATGTTTGCTTCGTTTCTGCAAGGAGTGCACATGTAAGTTTTGGATTAATCATGTTCGTACCTGCAGTGCTTTCATTTTTGCTCTTTTGGAATCCTTAAAATAAAGTTTGAAGACTGTTTTTGAAAAGCCGCATCCAGAACCTTGTCTGCATATTGGTCCACACCAAAACCGCACCATGACATTAGGAACCAGCCCGATGGACCACGCGGACAAAGGTGTGATTACTCTGTGGGAGTACCTGAGACGGGAAGCGGAGAAGAGCTCTCGTCAGGCTGCAGAGAGGAATAAGCAGCGGTCATTCATCGTTCTGGGGCTCCAGGCTAGCCGTTCCCCTTCCGGGAACCGGTCCGCTGCGCCACACACCCTCTCCTCATCCCCGGAGTAAGTCACCGGCTCCAGTCTGCTTTTCCTCCTTGTTTTTGGAGCCAGAGTTGCCTGCTGCACACTCTTCCAGTTCGGAACCTGTCCTGCCTCGTCGGAGATGCCGCCGGCGCCGCAGGCGGTCCGCAGCAGCAGCAGCAGCAGCAGCGGTAGCGCCTGGGCTCGTCACGTCCGCAGCAGCAGCAGTAGCAGCGCCTGAGCTCGTCATGCCCTCAACAGCCTCATCTCAGCTCAATTCTGCGGCAGCTCCAGCTGTACTTCGCACGCCCACCAAAGTAGCTGAGCAAAGATTTACTCCAGTTTGTTTTTCGCCTTATTCCCTGGAGTTCATGAGGCGGGTGCTCAGAAAAGGCAAGGTCCTTACAGACTTAATCATCCATCTGTTAGTTTCTGGTGATTCGCCTGAATACACACTGGAGGTCCTGGACCAGCTAATAGACTGGGAGACTAAGTGGGGACGCTACTCCCCGAGTTCATTAACGGTGGAGATCCTGGAGGTGAAGCGGCAGAGAATTATTAAAGGGGCGGGTTCTACAGAGCCTCAGCTGGCCGCCGCCGCCTCCGTTGGATCAACAGAACCTCAGCCGGCCGTCGCCGCCGGGTCTACAGAGCCTGAGCCGCCCACCACCGCCGGGTCTACAGAGCCTGAGCCGCCCGTCGCCGCCGGGTCTACAGAGCCTGAGCCGCCCGCCGCCGCCGGGTCTACAGAGCCTCAGCGGGCTGCCGCCGCCGGGTCTACAGAGCCTCAGCGGGCTGCCGCCGCCGGGTCTACAGAGCCTCAGCGGGCTGCCGCCGCCGGGTCTACAGAGCCTCAGCGGGCTGCCGCCGCCGGGTCTACAGAACCTCAGCCGGCCGTCGCCGCCGGGTCTACAGAGCCTCAGCCGGTTGCAGCTGCTGGATCTCCAGAACCTCGCCTGATCCCGGAGGAGCCTGTGGGCGGGCTGCCTCCACAACCAGGTCCGGAACACCTTTTGGTTTTTCTTTGGGGGGTGCTCCTGGCTTTACAGCATGACACAGCCTGACACACAGCCTGACACACACACAGCCTGACATACACACACAGCCTGACATACACACACAGCCTGACATACACACACAGCCTGACACACGCACACAGCCTGACACACGCACACAGCCTGACACACGCACACAGCCTGACACACGCACACAGCCTGACACACGCACACACACAGCCTGACACACACACACACACACAGCCTGACACACACACACACACAGCCTGACATACACACACACACACACAGCCTGACATACACACACACAGCCTGACATACACACACACACACAGCCTGACATACACACACACACACAGCCTGGCATACACACACACAGCCTGACATACACCCACATTACACTCAGTCTTTCTCCAGGTCTGACACACAACCTGTCCCCAGGTCTGACACGCCAGACACACCAGAGCCAGACATGCCAGACACAGTTCCAGGAAGGCCATCCACACTGCTTGGTCGACCTCTAGATCTCCCGCCTGGGTCCAAGTCTCCGCAATGGTTCTGGCCACATCGCAAACCACAAGGATGTGAGATTTTGGACTTTGTTTGTGGTTTGGTGTTTTGTTTTACTAGATGCTCTTGTTTGAAGTTTTGTATTCTTGTTCATCGATTTTTGTGTTCTGACAATTCTGGTTTCCTTTTTCCTCCCAGTCTATTCTCCTCTCATCATTAGTTTTCCTCTTTTAGTTGTTAATTACTCAGTTTTTGTTCCCTTTACATTCATGGTCCCTCTTAGCTCTGTTTCTTCTGTTTATCTTTTATTCTCCAGTTCCTCCTTTAACAGGTTAGCTTTAGTTACTGTTTACTTTTATTCTAGTCATCATTTCTCCTGTTCCATTCTCAGTTTATTTTTTCAGTGTTTGCTTTTGTAGTCAGCGTTTCTTTATGGTCCCCTTTTTCTTAGGCCTTAGGTTCTGTTGTCTTTCCTGTTCCTTCCAGATTCCTCTGTTTCCTCTATCTTCTGGTTATTCTAGATTTCTTATGTTTTGGTTATTTTACCGTAGTCTCCTGTTCTGCTTGGGTTTGTGTTTCTCCTTATTGGTTAATCTGTTCCACCGTCCCTTTGGCCTCCCTGTCTCCTTGCCGCACCTGTTCTGTGTTTTTTGATTATCTGTCCTTTGTTCTCCTCTCACATCCTGCTGTATATGAATTGGTCTGTGCTCTATGTTCCCGGCTGGTTCCTTGTTGTTGTTCATCTTTACTCTTTTCTGCCCGCTCGCTAGACCAGGACTCTGTTTTATGTTTGCTACGTTCCTGCAAGGAGTGCACATGTAAGTTTGGTATTAATCATGTTCGTACCTGCAGTGCTTTCATTTTTGCTCTTTTGGAATCCTTAAAATAAAGTTTGAAGACTTTTTTTGAAAAGCCGCATCCAGAACCTTGTCTGCATATTCGTCCACACCAAAACCGCACCATGACATTATCTTTGCTGATTTCTTTAAATGTTGTTATGATTTGATGTCACACAAGGAAGGAGTGTGCTTGATGTGTACCTTAAAATACATCCACAGGTGTGCCTTCGTTTAACTCAGCTGTTGTGAATTAACCTGAAACCATGGCATGATCATCTGGGCTTTTTCAGATTGTTTCAATGCACAGTAACCTTAATGAATTAATGGACACGTCTGACTTTTTGAAGAAAGTAAAAAAACAAAAAAAAAAAAAACTATTTTGCAGAGTATTCCAAGAAAATATTATCCCACGCCATCCTACCACCATGTCCAGCGTGAACCACTCACGCAACACAGGATGGACTCATTGTTTGATGTTTATGCCAAATTGTGATGCTATCCGAATGTTGCAGCTGAAATCGGCTCAGCTGACCATGCAACGTTTCTCCATAAAGTTGTTGTCCAATATTAAAGAGTCTGTGCAAATTGGAGCCTCAGTTTCCTGTCATTAGCTGACATAAATGGAAAACAGCATGGTCTTCTGTTTCTATAACCCATCTGTTTCAATGATTGATGTGCTGGGGGCTCAGAGGTGGTGTTCTGCATGCATCGGTTGCAATGACTAGTTGTTTGAGCTGCTGTTACCTTTCTGTCATCTCTCCTCTGAAATTAACATGGAACTTTGTTCCACACAAATGCACAGCTGGATATCCTCTGTAAATCCAACACATGGTTGACCTTAGCCAATCAGCAGTTTCTGAAATATTCAGGCCCCACCAACGACCATGCTACGTACAAAGTCTCTTAAATCGCTTGTCCATAATGATGCTTTGTTGGAACTTCAGTTCCTTTTATCATGTCTTGTCTAAATGCATTGAGCTGCTGTCATGTGATTGGCGGATTCTGTTTGTGCTAAGCCAATCAACAGGTGTGTGTAAAAAGTTCAGTGCAGGCTTTTTAGGGGATTCACCATTTAGTCACCTAAACAGAACAATGTTAGATGCCAGGCAGCCAGTTGCTATGGACCCAGACAAAAACAAAAACACGCCAGTCACCTCTTTGTGTATGTTCATATTACACATGTGATTTCAGCTGAGAATAATCCATCATGTTAAGACAAACATTAGCAGGAAAAAACAGGTGTGTGTTTGTTTCCTGCAGGTCACCTCTGCTATCCAGCCTCCGTCTCCAAGCATTCTGTGTGTCCCCACGCATTCAGCTCAGTGAGTTGGTTACCCTTAAAGTGTTGAACCTACAGCTCCTTCTTAACAAGTAGCCTCTGATCTTCCATGCATCAACATCAAAAACATTAAAAAAAATATGTATGTATCACAGGGCATTGAGCCAAAAATACATGTATTATTTCTGGGGTAAAGGAGGCTACCACAAGCTTGTGCATGTTTACACCTTTCAACAACTGCTAAAACCTGATTGAATATTGTTTTTTTTTGGTTTTCCTCTGTTCCAATGGCTAAGGGGATATGAATTTACGTTCCACCTTCTCTATAGTACACATGACGCTTTCTGCATCATTTAGAGGTGGTTTTTGTTTTTGTTTTTTTTTGTGTAGTCAGTAGCTCTAAATGATTTGGTTTCTGTAATATACGCAAAGCAAAAGAATTGTCTGCTACAATCAGATATCACCATACCGACCACAGTACATTATGTGCAGTATTGGCTTTGCTGAAATACGCCAAGTAAAACATTTTTTACAAGATCCCCTCAGGCTAATCAGGGAATGTTAAACCACATAACATTGCTGCTGCAGAGTCGCTGTATTGTTCGGCTGCATTCAGAGGGGATTCTAGATCCAAAAATGTAGCACAATTAACAGTTTCATGGAAATGTGCAGGTTTTTGCTCTATTATCATTTAAATAAATATGGATTTTAGTTTTATAAATTACTTAAAATATATCATTTTGATCTCTGTAGAACACAAAACAGGGGTATGTTTGCCACCTTTTTTAAAACTGTTGCGTCGTCAGCCCTAATTGTCAATGCCAAAGTAAATGTCAGAGAGGAAAACTTGGCAAAGGTAGCAATACTCTTAGTGTGTGGGACATGTGCTTTTTGAAAATGTAGAAACATACATGATTAATAAGGTTCTCACCTTATTTTATTACATTAATAGGTTTTAACACATTAAAAGGTATGAAAACAAGAGACAGGTAGAATAAAAATCTGACAGAGACCCAAAAGAAAAGCAGTCTTTTCTGTCCGGCAATTTGTCTCACTCAAATAAAATCTGTTAAAGACTTCTCTAAATCTTCATCTAACTCCCCCCATGATGGTAACAAGTTACGGATGGACCCCACAGAATACCTGCCAGCGCTCTGAGATAATTCCATTCACTGGGTTCCACCTATCTATAATTCTTGATGTCTTGCAACCACACCCAACACTATAATAGCCCAAGGGAAACTGGCACAGCTTACGCAAAGATGAATTTGACAAAGGCTGCTTAGAAAAAAGGCCCTATATGTTGGGGTTATTTTTAATAGAGCATACAGTTTGTTATGATGGGACAAAGTCCAGAAGACTTAAGGGTTAAGATTTTAGAGGTTTAAAAAGGTTCAGGTAAAGCTTTGACAAGTGGTATGCTAAAAGATTTCTTTGATTGGAAAGAAATGCATTTTAATCTTATCAAAAATATCAATAAAGACACGTGTGAATCTTGAATGATTGTAACTTTATTTACCAAGTTTGTGTGCACAAGTAAGAACTTTGACTTCACTTCCACTTTGGTCTGAATAAGATATTTTAAACATAAATATACAAAAAGGGGAAAAAAAGTTCGTTTTTGGAAAATATACATGTATACATTGTTACCTTGTAAATGGCTCTTTCCATCTTCCCATTTACTCTGAGCAGCTTTCCCGTCCCTGTAGAAAAGAAAAAAAAAACACTCCCACAGCATAATGCCACCACCACTGTGTCACTGTGGGGATAGTGCTTAAAGGTTGGTGTGTAGAGTTGGTTTTCCACCACACGTTGTGTTTTGCATGAGGACTTAAAAATGTTTTCTTTGGTCTCATCTGACCAGAGCGCCTTCTTCCATGTATTGCTGTGCTCTCTTCCTGCCTTGTAACAAACTTCAAAAGGGACTTCTTATGGATTTTTTCCCAACAGAGTTGCTTCAGCTCTTCCATAAAGGTCCCATTTGTGGACTGTATGACTAACTGTCATACATGAGCTGTGGATCTTGGCAGCTCAGTTGTCATCAACTTCTTGGGTGCTTTCCAGATTAATGCTGTCTTCAGCTATCAGTTAAGGTGAATGGTAATATTTTGGTAGGTTTGCAGTTATGCCATAGTCTATTCATTTTGGATGATGATTTGAACAGTTTTCTGGACGATGATGTTCAAAGCTGAATATTGTTTCATAACTGAACCCTGCTTCAAACCTCACCACAAATTTCTCCCTGACATGTCTGCTTTGCTCTTTGGTCTTCATGATGCTCTTTGTTCTCTTATAAAATTCTGATATATACTAAGATCAAATTACACAGAGGTGGACTAATTGGGTGAAGTCTGGAGGCAATTGGTTGCACTGTATTCATTCAGGGGTATCAGAGTAAAAGAGCTTGAAAACAGATGCACACCACACTTTTAAAAGTTTTTGTTTGTGAAATAATTTGAAAAACATGCATAATTTTCCTTCAACTACATTATTATGTGCTACCTTGTGTTGCAAAAATCCCAACCAAAACCATTGGAGTTTGTGGCTGTAACATCACAAATAGTTCACTATACATAAATGAGTCAGCAACAGGCAACACTGTGTAAAGCTGAAATGAGCTGCATCTTTGAAGGCCTTTGTATTAAATCAGTAGTTCACTAACTTTTCATAGCAAGTACCAGCTCAGGAAACACACATTCCCCCCATACTAATGGAGATTTTATAACAATTCAGAATCCAATATGGCTGCAATGCCTAAAGCTGAGCATATGTACACAGTACTGTAGAGCCTTGTTTAGTGAACATGTAGTATTTAGCCTCAACACTGAGCAGAAGCAAGAGGAAATCCCAGTTTTTCAAAAAACATTAAAGATTAAGATACTACATCAGAACGAAAAAACAAAAATACAGTATTGTTGGCTTAATAAAAAGTATGTTTAATACTTGCTCTAAGATTGTTGTTCTTATTTCTTTTCTAATTTATTAAATATGACTGTAAATGTCTTTGGACAGAGGAAGATGAGGTATTTGGAGAAAATCTAGATGTGACGGGTAGAGTATTCATATTCCATACAGAAACCTGAACCTGTTCCGGGCTAACCCGGGCTCACCAAAATGACAGTCTCTAGATGTGTAAAGCTGGTTGAGACATTATCCAAAAGACAAAATGCAGCAAAACATGGTTTTAGAAATCATTTATTTAGAGGGTTAAATACAAACGCCCATCGCAGTTTTCAAAATTTTGGTAGCAGAATTAGTTGAAACTCATGTATCATGATCCTTTAAATTAGCAACCCTACACTATTTTGTGTTTGTCTGTTACATAACATCCGAAGAAAATACATTGACATATGTGGTTGTAATGTGACAAAATATGTAAAAGTACTCGTACCCGTCATCTTCCGCTTATCCGGGACCGGGTCGCGGGGGCAGCAGACTCAGCAGAGACACCCAGACGTCCCTCTCCCCAGACACCTCCTCCAGCTCCTCCGGGTGGAGCCCAAGGCGTTCCCAGGCCAGTCGAGAGACATAGTCCCTCCAGCGTGTCCTGGGCCATCCCCTGGACCTCCTCCCGGTGGGACGTGCCTGGAACACCTCCCGAGGAAGGCGTCCAGGAGGCATTCGGTATAGATGCCGCGGCATCTATACCGGATGCCACCTCAACTGGTTCCTCTCGATGTGGAGGAGCAGCGGCTCAACTCCGAGCCACTCCCGGATGGCAGAGCTCCTCACCCTATCGCTAAGGGAGTGCCCGGCCTCCCTACGGAGGAAGCTCATTTCAGCCGCTTGTATCCGGGATCTCGTTTTTTCGGTCACGACCCAAAATGTATGGCCATAGGTGAGGGTAGGAACGTAGACCGACCGGTAAATTGAGAGCTTTGCTTTTCGGCTCAGCTCTCTCTTCACCACAACGGACCAGCACAGCGTCCCCATTACTGCGGCAGCCGCACCGATCCGTCTGTCGATCTCCCGCTCCATTCTTCCCTCACTCGTGAACAAGACCCCGGGATACTTGAACTCCTCCACTTGAGGCAGGAACTGCCCTTCAACCTGAAGAGGACAAGCCACCCTTTTCCGGTCTAGTACCATGGCCTCTGACTTGACAACATCCACTTCATCCACTTCTTTGGAAAAAGTTATTTGTTTTAGTAGAATGGAAAATGTATTAATGGGGAAAAAAAACAAACAAACAAAAGGAAGCTGTGTGGGTTTTAAACTAGCATAGAAAATGCGACAGGTGTGGAAACGTGCAGTACTGAGCAAGAATTTTGAGGTGTGCTCCTCCTCGAGCAGTTTCGTAGGTAAGCTGCAGGTCATAAATCAAAGGCAGTATACCCTGACACTGGCATTTAAAATTAATGTGCAAAGCCTGGTATTGATGGAGATTTTTCTGTATTTCTGCAGGGCCATGCCTGTTTGAATGGCATTTATCCTGGAGATGATCTTAGAAGTTCATGATTACCCTCAGAGTCTGCTTGTCACATCTCATCACAACCGTTAGACACTTTTCTCACTCTTAGTTGAGTAATTAAGCCACACTCCTATAGAACGAGCTATCCTGCAGCCATGCTCCACCTGTCCAATTGGTTCAACATCTGTAGTCAAAGTACACACACACACTGCTATATTTGCCGGAGGTAGTTTAAGCTCTTATCAGATAATTCAGCCTCAGCAACAAAAAAACATGTTATTGTTTTCTTGCTCTTGGTAAATTGTAAAACCGGCACAGGGGTTTGATATTTTATTCAAGGATTGAAGTCACTACATGAAGTGCCACAATCAATAAAGGCACAACATGTGCATAGACTCACTCACACACAAACACACACACCCCCCGCAGCTGTTTTAGCATGAATTTCCCTGGAGGCTTCTGGTTCCATTTTTCTTATTAAAACACACCTGGATGAAAAGACCCATAAATAATTTGTCACCAGCATTGCTGTGACACCTCTCACTCAGTGAGTTTGAAGATAATTGATGTTCATTCAGAGTTATCATTCCTTCTGCAAAACAATTAAATATTATGTAACAGCTGGTCAGTTACAACTGAAAACAGATACTTACATACGTTGTTAAAATAAAAAACACGTAACACGTTTTTAGTCTTACTCCCTGATGTGAAATCACACTAAACATTTCCTTTTATTGGTGAGCTGAGATTTCCAAAACGATTTATGGTTTGAGCTGTATATATGGATTAGGAATAGAGAACTGATGTTTGTGTCTGAATTTGTGACAGTCATTCTGACCCATTCACAGCATATAAAGTACAGGAGATTGTGTGAACCTTAAAGTGATTTGCAGCTGACATCTCAGCCCAAAACTGCCCCTGACCCAAGCTCTGAGAAATCACAGTTTGCATGTTTCCAGCCTGAATGCATCCCAGATTTTGTTCTACAACCCCCAGGCCCTTTTTAATGGGATGTATTCTCACTAAATTTATTCTCTTATTATGTCTCAGCAAGACTTACAAACTTACTATTTATCTGCATGGAAACTGGGCATCTGAAGTACAATCAAATAGCTTGAAAGTGAAGGCCAAATGACTGTATAATGTTTGGCGTTATTTGCTACACAACTTTACAATGCACAGTTTGCACATCCACTTACTAACATGGAATAAACTAAGGAAAACAACAAGCAAATGCTGAGGTGTTTTGAAAAACTCTGAAAAGTGTGCCTCGCATTTGTGTTCAGCCCCCCACACATGCCTGTGCAAATTTTCTGTCATTTGGGTAATGGCAACTACAGCAGGCTTAAATCGAAGGCAACCAGACTTTCTCTCAGTTTTTCTGAATTCGTTTCAATGTCTATTCAGGAATCCGTTCATTCCTGAGGCTCACAGTTGAACAACCTGGAGTTTTGGGAGCTGCTGTTTTAAGCACACGGAGGCCGATCCTAAGAGCATTCCAACTCAAATGCAAATTAATATTGTTTGATGTGAGTTGTTTACTTGGTCACCTGAATAATAATGAGGCTGCCTATGGAATTTCTTTGGAATGAGTTTCAATGCAGGGTTGTAGATGCTGGAAAACTGCAACCTTCCCCCTCTGTTCAGGGTCGGTTTCTCTCTTCTGACAAAGATGGCTTCCTTCACCTCCCTTTCAAACAATCTGTCCTCACGGTCTAAAATCTGAACAACATTGTCATCAAAAGTGTGTCCTTTGCTCTCGAGTTGGAAGTAGACTGCTGAAGCCGGGCCTGCGCTCTAAAGAAAATCCAGTGGATCCATTTGCCTTCAAAAGTTACAAATTAGTAAACGTAATCGATCTTTGTGTAATTAACCACAGCCTAAATACAGCTGTTCTGTGAAGGCCTCAACGGTTTGGTGACAAAACAGCATCGTGAAGATCAACTATGGAGGAGCTGCAGAGATCCACAGCTCGGGTGTGAGAATATCTTGACGAATCTCGTTTTGATAGCTATCAGTTGAACACTCCACAAATATGGCCATTTTGGAAGAATGGCAAGAAGAAAGTCTTTCTTGTAAGATGCCATAAGAGGTCTGATTTGCAGTTCGCCAGAAGCCATGTAGGAGACTCAGAAGCACCTGGAAGATGGTGATCTGGTCAGATGAGACCAAACTAAATCTTCTAGGTGAAAAGTGCTTTGTGTGGTGGAAAACTGAGATTCACTTAGAGCACATTAACATGGTGAAACGTGTAAGATCACACAGAAGGGATGCTCTTCATCAGCAGGGACAGGGGAGCAGGTCAGAGTTGATAGGAAGATGGATGCAGCTTTATGAAGAAACACCTGTTAGAGGCACTGATAAATGAAACTGGGCTGGAAGTTTGTCTCTGAGCAGGACCAGAGTACCAGTAGAATGGTTTAAATTAAAAGCTTATGCATGTGTTACAATGGCCCAGAATCTGAGAAAAGTGATGGTCACCGACCCTCCCTAATTCAAATACAGATTTTTATTTGTAACTATAACTTTAAAAAAGTTATAGTTACAGTCATTTTCCTGCCAATTCACAACATTGCACTATTTATGTGTTTCTTTATCACATAAAATCCCAGTATATACATTGAAGTTTGTGGTTGTATTTTGACTAAATGTGAAGAAATTCACAGGGTGTGACACAGAAAGATCCTGGTTAGTTTTGAACTGCAGATAATCTCTCTTTGAAGCCATAGCTCTAAATGTCAATATAAAATCCATCCTAATTAAACAGAACAAGGACTATTTTATTACCAATGATAGAATGCAAATAGCATTTTAATATTTTCTTGCAGGGTAAGCAAAAAACACTGCGCTTAATCTTTAACCCCTTTCACAAAACCGTTCCAGCCTTACGAGACAAATGCTGGCTGTCCCTGATTCATTTTTGAAGGGTTGAAGACAGAATGAAGAGTCAAAGTCAACCCACCCCTCAGAAAGACTGAATGAGGTAGAGACAGATTTGTAGAAGTCAGTCATGACAGGTTATTTATGAAATCTGTCAGCTTCGCAGGACAGGGCTTGCTGGAGCAGTGACTTAGGCGCGCCAGAGGCGTGGGAGTTTTCTAGGTTTCTCAGGTGGGTGTTCCTACTACTATGTTCTGGTTCTGGTTGTACTATGTTCTGACTACTATGTTTTTTTTGTCATAAAGTTAAAAAATGAATGCATGTTAAGGTAATTGTTGAATTTAGGTGTGAATGAGAATCTGCATGTGTGTTTGCTCTGCTTGTCTCTGTATTGGCTTGCTGTCGCTGGCCGAGCAGCTCAGTGTGCCCCTGTCCTTTTCTACGTTAAATTCTAGGATCACTTCCAGGTCCCTAAAAAACACAAAAGGAAAATATCAGGGATATCAAATTAGTGGCAAAGTATTACATTTGGATTGAAATGGAGTAGTATTTATGTTTTAGTCTGACTGTACTCAATACAAGCCCAGTGAAGAACTGACTGGACAACGTTGTCATTTAATTAGATGCGTTTTCCTTGTTAAAACCAGCTGATGCATTAAACCTGTTGTTCAGTGTTAAGCAATAAGGAAATTAACAACTGGCTTTTTTGTCACTTTTTGCTCCTCACACATGCTTGAGTTTTGAGATGTAGCATCCTGGCTACATTCCTTGTTTCTGAGTGAATGTGATGGTCCTCAGAAAGATAAAGTTGCATGGGAAAACCTTCAGGTTTAAGCTGATTATTATTTAAAACCAGACTGACTATTGCATTTAAGGCACTAAACTGTTATGATCTGTTCTCATTCAGTGACAACCAGCATTAATCTGAAAGGATGCCATTTTAGATCTAATCATGCATCCACAAACTTGCAAAAATCAAATGCTCAGTCTTCACCTGTTAGATTCATTGCTTTACTCCATAATCCACAGGAATTTGGTACTCAGCTGAGATTTTCATTATGGAGTGATCATCAGTTTTCACTCATCCTCGGTTTGTTGCATAGTTTGTACAGCACAGGGACTGTGTGCATGAAGGCAGGCTTGGGCATGTGCTTAATCTGATCTGGTAACTCTTATATGCGGCATTTCTTTTTTTTCTAATGGGCAGTCAAATCTGATCCGTTTCATACTTTGTGAGTAATGCCGCTGCTTTGCCCCGACCTGCTCTCTCCTGGCTTTGCCTGCAGGCAGTAATCAGAAAAATGAGCAGGATGTAATAACTGCGTTAGGTAAGTCTGAACAGACAGTGACAAGCAGAAGATCAGCTCTAGACCCCACCTATTAAAACCTTGTTGTTTGTTGTTTTTGATCATAGAATGACATAAGCAAGTAAACGTTTTTTTTTTTTTTTTTTTCATATGGAACAATTTCTGCTTCATACAACTGCTACAAATTCACTGAAACTCCAGCTGGGTCAATATGCACAGGCATGTTTATGGCACTCAACAGTCAGACAAGAATGCCATTGATAACATTAATGCTGTAGTCCTGACAGCGCTATGCAAAGCCTCCATGAAGACTCAGGATTAATAATATTTCTATCTGAGAAGCAGCTGTTTTTCAATAAGTGCACTTGACTTATAGGTTTGGAATGGTTTGGCAAAAATAAAGTCCCACGTAGTGATGGATTGTCAGTGTCAGTGCATGAATCTCTCGGGGGTTTCCAAATAGATATCCAGATCTTTAGTGCAGCTGAAGTGAAAATAGATTTGACATTTGAAAATAAACATTTTGATAAATTTGTAAATGGGGGATTAAATTTAATGCCTGGATTGTTAAATTTATATGCATCATACAAATGAGCTTAAATGACAAATGTTTTTGCAATGTTGTTTAGATTTATTGTTTTCTCAGCTACTCACTACAAGAACCCCACCCTGATCACGACAGCAGCTAACAGACCGTAAGGTTGCTGAGAGCTGTATGGCACGTTTACAATTGTTACCACGCCTGCTGCTGCATCCAGTTATGCCACACCCAGATTTCTTACTGGGGGGCAGAAAGTCGGTTCAGGAACATGAATAACAACAATAAGAGAGCCAAAGATTTTAGGATTCATGATAGAAATTACATATAAGAAGATGCTGCAAAATCTGACACCAGTACTTTTTTACATTTTTGGCACATTTTAAATGCAATCCCCTAAAGGGAAGTTGCAAAATAATGATAAATCATGTTACTGAAGTTACAGCGTGCAGGCAACTGAAGATGAGTTGTTTTATTTAAAAATACAATGCCTTGCGAAAGTATTCGGCCCCCTTGAACTTTTCAACCTCTTGCCACATTTCAGGCTTCAAACATAAAGATATAAAATTCTAATTTTTGGTAAAGAATCAACAACAAGTGGGACACAATCATGAAGTGGAATGAAATTTATTGGATGTGTCAAACTTTTTTAACACATAAAAAACTGAAAGTGGGGCGTGCAATATTATTCGGCCCCCTTGCATTAATACTTTGTAGCGCCAACCTTTGCTGCAATTACAGCTGCAAGTCTCTTGGGGTATGTCTATCCGTTTTGAACATCGAGAGACTGAAATTCTTCCTTGCAAAACAGCTCGAGCTCAATGAGGTTGGATGGAGAGCGTTCGTGAACAGCAGTCTTCAGCTCTTTCCACAGATTCTCGATTGGATTCAGGTCTGGACTTTGACTTGGCCATTCCAACACCTGGATACGTTTATTTGTGAACCATTCCATTGTAGATTTGGCTTTTTGTTTTGGATCATTGTCTTGTTGGAAGATAAATCTCCGTCCCAGTCTCAGGTCTCTTGCAGACTCCAACAGGTTTTCTTCCAGAATGTTCCTGTATTTGGCCCCATCCATCTTCCCATCAATTTTGACCATCTTCCCTGTCCCTGCTGACGAAAAGCAGGCCCAAACCATGATGCTGCCACCACCATGCTTGACAGTGGAGATGGTATGTTCAGGGTGATGAGCTGTGTTGCTTTTACGCCAAACATATCGTTTTGCATTGTGGCCAAACAGTTTGATTTTGGTTTCATCTGACCAGAGCATCTTCTTCCACATGTTTGGTGTGTCTCCCAGGTGGCTTGTGGCAAACTTTATACAAGACGTTTTATGGATATCTTTGAGAAATGACTTTCTTCTTGCAACTCTTCCATAAAGGCCAGATTTGTGCAGTGTACGACTGATTTTGTTGTCGTATGGACAGACTCTCCCACCTCAGCTGTAGATCTCTGCAGTTCATCCAGAGTGATCATGGGCCTCTTGGCTGCATCTCTGATCAGTCTTCTCCTTGTTCGAGATGAAAGTTTAGAGGGACGGCCGGGTCTTGGTAGATTTGCAGTGGTCTGATATTCCTTCCATTTCAATATGATTGCTTGCACAGTGCTCCTTGGGATGTTTAAAGCTTGGGAAATCTTTTTGTATCCAAATCCAGCTTTAAACTTCTCCACAACAGTATCTCGGACCTGCCTGGTGTGTTCCTTGGTCTTCATGATGCTCTCTGCGCTTTGAACAGAACCCTGAGACCCTGAGACTATCATAGAGCAGGTGCATTTATACGGAGACTTGATGACACACAGGTGGATTCTATTTATCATCATCAGTCATTTGGGACAACATTGGATCATTCAGAGATCCTCACTGAACTTCTGGAGTGAGTTTGCTGCACTGAAAGTAAAGGGGCCATTTCTTAAAAGAATTTGACACATCCAATGAATTTCATTCCACTTCACGATTGTGTCCCACTTGTTGTTGATTCTTCACAAAAAATTAGAATTTTATATCTTTATGTTTGAAGCCTGAAATGTGGCAAACTGTTGAAAAGTTCAAGGGGGCCGAATACTTTCGCAAGGCACTGTATAGTGGGTCGCGGGGAAGCTGGTGCCTATCTCCAGCAGTCTATGGGCGGGAGGCGGGGTACACCTTCTAGTAGCTCTCTCTCTCTCTAAAACTGTTGCTCAAATAAACAGCAATTGGGTTTGAGCAACATGCTTGTTTGTATTTATGTTCTGTTCTGTGGGACAGTTCAACTTTTTTTAAAACGATTGGTAATAACTTTTCTGTTTCCTAATTTCTAATCTCACTAGTGCATATTCAGTTGAGTCTAAATGTCTTAGTGTCTGCAAAGCAGATAAAGTCTTTTTAATAATGTTATAGCCATGTTGTGTCTGCCAGAAATATAACCGTCCCTTTGAAAATCAAATGTTTACAATCCGACCTTGTCAGTCTTCAAAAATAAAGCTGGCTTTTGCACTACTGGTCTTGTCCAGGGATCAGTAAATGTGAGAAAGGTCACATCAAAAACATCATGCAGTTGCAACGGATTGTTTCAGGGGCAGTATTCTACTGATCGAGAAGAAAAAAACACGAAGAAGAAAGTCCATCTCATTGGGGTATTTGTTGCTACTTTAGTGTACAAATATAGCTGTGTGCCTGCACCTCCTAACTATCCCAAGTATTGGATTTACGCACTTAGTTTTTCCTCTACTTCTTCTTTTACTCAAATGTGCTGCTCTTATGTCACATCATATGTTTCGCTGGGAGCAGCATTCACACTGCAAGCAAACCGCTACAGAGTCTGGATAAACCTAGACATAATAAAGACAACTTGCTGAAGTTTAAACTGAGCATCAGAATGAGAAAGAGAGGGGTTGAAGTTTGAATGTGGCATGATTGTTGATGTCAGATATTTTTGTCTGAGCCTTTCAGTAACTGCTGATCTACTGCTATTTTGACTCATACTTATCAAATGATTTCTAGAAAGGCAACAGTTTCAATTAACAACTCATTGCAACCAAGATATGCAGAATGCCATCTCTGAATGCACAGCATATAGATCCTTGAGGATGGGCTACAGCAGCAGATTACCAAACCAGGTGCCACTCTTGTCGGCTAGGAAACAAGAAACTGAACAATAACAATTTTGGAAAAATATGAATAATGGGGGCTGCATGGTGGTGCAGTTGGTAGCACTGTTGCCCTGCAGCAAGAAGGTCCCGGGTTCGACTCCCGGCTGAGGATCTTTCCGCATGGAGTTTGCATGTTCTGCCCGTGCATGCGTGGGTTCTCTCCTGGTACTCCGGCATCCTCAAAAACATGACTGTTAGGTAAATTGGTTTCTCTACATTGCCCTTAGTGTGTGCATGGTTGTTTGTCCTGTGCGATGGACTGGCGACCTGTCCAGGGTGTACCCCGCCTCCCGCCCATAGACTGCTGGAGATAGGCACCAGCTTCCCCGTGACACACCATAGTAGAAGACGTAGAAAATTGTCGGACTGACTGTTGACTGATGATGAATGATGGTTCTGATTTCAGCTGTGACATTCTGTAGCAAGTGTTCAGCCCATGCTATGGGTGGTGTTATGGTGTGGTCAATAGTGTTTGTGCACCC
The DNA here is from genome assembly GCF_021462225.1 of Girardinichthys multiradiatus. Taxonomy (NCBI): domain Eukaryota; kingdom Metazoa; phylum Chordata; class Actinopteri; order Cyprinodontiformes; family Goodeidae; genus Girardinichthys; species Girardinichthys multiradiatus. Next base: position 8,875,856 of record NC_061794.1, on the reverse strand, counting down.
TTTGAGTCCTTCAGTGCTATGAGCATGCCACAGTCTACCTGAGTACCCATCTTCCTGGAGGATAATACACAATGCAGCTCAAATCATCTCAAACGGGTTTTTTTTTTTGATGATGACATTGAGTTCACTTCAGTCCAATGACTTGCACAGTCAAGTATAGTCAAATTAAACACCTTTGGGAAGTTGGAAAATAATTGCATCTTGGATGTGCATCAACTGTGTGTTAATATGTCAGTATGGCAAACAAATCTCTGAGGGTGTTTCTGACACTGTTTAATCTGTGAAATGAAGAATCAATGCCGGTCTGGAGGCTAAATGGGCCAAACCCAGTCCTAGCAAGCTTTAAAGGGAACTGCTGGGTCTGCCAAGGCAAAATCAGTACTTCCTCACTAGGGACATCAGGAAATAAACAAGCTTAACATTTGTTGGAAAAATATCAGATTTCTTATCTTTCTGTTTTAAACTGTCTCCCTGTGTTCCTGATAGGGTTTCTGGAGTGTTGCCTTAGACTCTCTCCACCCTGGCATCATTGATATTTAACTATGAGAATGGAGCACTAGAAAAAATGCTCAAAATCTCCCATAGATTAATTTCTGCACTGTCAAAGTGAACTCCTGCTAAGATAAAATTGGTTTAACAAAGCATAAAGCTGATTGTTGGGGTAGCCTCACAAATGTAACAGTCGGATATTCCAGGTCAATTCAAGATGAAAGTCAGCCATTGTAGAGTACAGTAAATTAGATGAGTATACACAGAAATCCCTTAGCGATGGCGGATCTATGTATGTTTGCAGGAATTGTAGCTCCAAATGGTACAAGTAGAGAACGATACATTATCACAGGGGTGTCAAAGTGCAGCTCGGGGGCCATTTGCAGCCTCTGGACTGACTTTATGTGACCCCGGACTGCAACTTAAGAATTATACAAATTTAGTAACCCAGAACGGGTGGTTAAAGCCGATAGAGACTTTTTATTTTTTAATACGGAAATATTATAGCTGACAAATGTAGAATTATGAGGTATGACACAAAGTAGTTGTCTTTTATGAACTACATTTTTGTCATACTTTTCAATTTTGTAGTAAGCAGGACCACATCTAGTACAAAAGAATTTGCTAACTGGATGCCTTCATTTTAACCAGGAAAACGTGCAAAAACCCTTTTTAAGTTTTAGCCCTAGAATGATTTACTCATCCTTCCCCTACAAAAAAAAAAAAACAGACTACTTTAGTTGTTTGATTAAAATATTGCAGGCTTGGTTTATTATTCGGCAGGTAAAAATATTATATACAATTAAAAAATAAATAATATAAAATATTTTTTGTGATATTTTTTAAAATGTATAAATAGTTTTGGTTCTCCAGTACATTTTAACTTGTCAATCTTTGCCCGCATGACAAAACATTTGACGCCACTGCATAAATAGATCCATGCATCTGCCTGAACCTACAAAACAGATTTTCAGTATCCTAATGCACACATTAAGGCCCTGAGCTTCGTTGGAAAGTGAATTTTGCTAATTCCCTTGTTTAAATAGCTTTAGTGGCATGAAAAGTACTTGCAGATTTGTTGTTTTTGATTTCTATGTTTTTGAAGCTATGCAAACCAATCTGGCACTATGTGAAAAGTAAATCCCCCTTAACCTAATAAATGGTTGTGCTTGGGACATAGTTTATTTCACTTCAATGTCAATAAATCTGGGACCACTCTTTTCTGCAGAATTGTTTTAATTCATCAACATTGGAGTGTTTTGATCATGAATGGCCCGTTTAAAGTCATGCTGCAGCATCTCAGTGGAATTTAATTCCAAATGTTGTCTAGGCCACCACAAACTTGCCTTTATGAGCCATTCAGAGGTGGGGTTGCAGGTGTGTTTTAGATTATCATCCTTCTGCAAAACCCAAGTGAGTTTCTGCTGGAGAACAAAAAGTGAGGACTGCTGTGCTTTAGGTGTTGTTCTGAGTTATTTTATGACCTCCTGGATGAGTCATCACTGCATTGTTGGAGTACTTTTGACAGACAGACCACTCCCTGGAAGGTACACCACTCTTTAGATTAAGGCATGATGTGGTGCTTTTTGAGATCTTTTAGTCTGTTTCTTTACCTCAGACAGGTTCTTTTTAACTGATTTGTTGATTTTACCAGTGTGGCAGTAATCAGGCCTGGGTGTGGCTAGCAAAACTGAACTTGAGCTTTCGTGTGGTTAATCACACTTGAGTCATGATTTAACAAGGGGGGCAATTACTTTTCTATACAGGGCTAGGTCAGATTAAATAGCTTTTGTCACTTAATACAAAAATTGATCATTTGGGAAATGGATTTTCTATATACTGAGGTTATCTTTGTCTGATATTAAACCTTGTTTAATGAAACAAAGTGTGAAAAAGCAAACAGGCTAAAAAAGTAAAAATCTGTAAGGGGTCACATAGTTGTTAACTGGACTGTACACATGATGTAAATGTACATCTGGAGGCTTCACTTTCTCATTCAGTGTTACTGGCTGTGGTCAGAAATCCATTCACTCTGCAGAATTACTGGATATCATTGCTCCAAATCTCAATGGCTCCTTAAAGACCACTGATAACTGATGCAAGACCCTGTCTTGCTGAGTAACATGCATTGTTCAGTCATCTAATGCTGTCCTCTTGTGGTAGACTCAAGAAAAGGGCAAACATGCCTTTTGTTTATTAACTCTCAGCTACATTTCAGTGTTTGACTGTCCTTCAGTTTTTTTAAAAAGGGCTTACCAAACATAAAGCTTGTCAAATACAGGTCCTTCTCAAAATATTAGCATACTGTGATAAAGTTCATTATTTTCCATAATGTAATGATGAAAATTTAACATTCATATATTTTAGATTCATTGCACACTAACTGAAATATTTCAGGTCTTTTATTGTCTTAATACGGATGATTTTGGCATACGGCTCATGAAAACCCAAAATTCCTATCTCACAAAATTAGCATATCATTAAAAGGGTCTCTAAACGAGCTATGAACCTAATCATCTGAATCAACGAGTTAACTCTAAACACCTGCAAAAGATTCCTGAGGCCTTTAAAACTCCCAGCCTGGTTCATCACTCAAAACCCCAATCATGGGTAAGACTGCCGACCTGACTGCTGTCCAGAAGGCCACTATTGACACCCTCAAGCAAGAGGGTAAGACACAGAAAGACATTTCTGAACGAATAGGCTGTTCCCAGAGTGCTGTATCAAGACACCTCAGTGGGAAGTCTGTGGGAAGGAAAAAGTGTGGCAGAAAACGCTGCACAACGAGAAGAGGTGACCGGACCCTGAGGAAGATTGTGGAGAAGGGCTGATTCCAGACCTTGGGGGACCTGCGGAAGCAGTGGACTGAGTCTGGAGTAGAAACATCCAGAGCCACCGTGCACAGGCGTGTGCAGGAAATGGGCTACAGGTGCCGCATTCCCCAGGTCAAGCCACTTTTGAACCAGAAACAGCAGCAGAAGCACCTGACCTGGGCTACAGAGAAGCAGCACTGGACTGTTGCTCAGTGGTCCAAAGTACTTTTTTCGGATGAAAGCAAATTCTGCATGTCATTCAAGGTGCCAGAGTCTGGAGGAAGACTGGGGAGAAGGAAATGCTAAAATGCCAGAAGTCCAGTGTCAAGTACCCACAGTCAGTGATGGTCTGGGGTGCCGTGTCAGCTGCTGGTGTTGGTCCACTGTGTTTTATCAAGGGCAGGGTCAATGCAGCTAGCTGTCAAGAGATTTTGGAGCACTTCATGCTTCCATCTGCTGAAAAGCTTTATGGAGATGAAGACTTCATTTTTCAGCACGACCTGGCACCTGCTCACAGTGCCAAAACCACTGGTAAATGGTTTACTGACCATGGTATCACTGTGTTCAATTGGCCTGCCAACTCTCCTGACCTGAACCCCATAGAGAATCTGTGGGATATTGTGAAGAGAACGTTGAGAGACTCAAGACCCAACACTCTGGATGAGCTAAAGGCCGCTATCGAAGCATCCTGGGCCTCCATAAGACCTCAGCAGTGCCACAGGCTGATTGCCTCCATGCCACGCCGCATTGAGCAGTCATTTCTGCAAAAGGATTCCCGACCAAGTATTGAGTGCATAACTGTACATGATTATTTGAAGATTGATGTTTTTTGTATTAAAAACACTTTTCCTTTTATTGGTCGGATGAAATATGCTAATTTTGTGAGATAGGAATTTTGGGTTTTCATGAGCTGTATGCCACAATCATCCGTATTAAGACAATAAAAGACCTGAAATATTTCAATTAGTGTGCAATGAATCTAAAATATATGAATGTTAAATTTTCATCATGACATTATGGAAAATAATGAACTTTATCACAATATGCTAATATTTTGAGAAGGACCTGTACAGCAAAAAAGTTTACCTTTAGCAAACTGTATTAACTAATATATTATAAAGCAGAAAACGACTAGAAAAAGACATTAAAGTTCTTGTTCTTTAGGTGTTCTAGGTTTATGTTGTAAACCTTGTGTGATGGAAGGGAAATGATACATGGTTTTCAATATTTTGTATGAACAAACATATGAAACATACTTCTTTATAAAGAATTTTTTTGATGCAGTTCTAGTTTCTATCCTTTTAGTGTCCGTCTCCATCTTTGTACATTTGGAGATTATTTATTGAAGATCAAGCACAGTCAGATTGGATGGAGAAAGTCTGGAAACATTTTAAGTCTTGCCATAGACTATTAGACTTAGGTCTGGACTTTATCTAGGCCATTCTAACACATGGCTTAACTTTGATCCAAGCTATTTCTTTGTATTTAGCAGACAATGTTTCCATGTGAAACAGTAGGAACACTAGTGAGCATGAAACGAAATATAATAAAATGAATATCTATGAAGTAACTTGACAGTTTACAATTGTAATCTTGATTTGTTTCAACGTGCAAATGACAAATTTTCCCTTTATCATAATTTACCCACTACTTTTCATCAGCTTGAGTGTGTTGTCCACTAAAATTCATGTTAAATTTCAGCATCAAGGCTGAGACCATGCACCAGACTAAATAAATTATCTGTAAGAGTTTAAAATAATGTTACCTGTGATATAAGATCTAACTAAAAAGCAAAGCAATTCTTTGTGATGTTAACACACACTGATATTGTAATTTGATATACTGCACAGCTCCAATGTTAATGGCAGGATCCTGTACTAAGGTTTCTAGAAGACAGCTTTCTGACACACAGAGAGACAGAAATAATTCTTCTCAGAATCATTGAGGGAGAACCTGACATAGATCTTCCAGAAGATGAGAGTCCAGTGAGCCAGAAAGCAGATGGTGAAAGATAGTTTGATGAATACTGTGAGAACAGGAAGGAAGAGGATGTTTTAAAGATTGATAAATTAAGTGTGATGGTTTGATTTTACATGATTCTAGTGGGGCTTTTTTGTCCTAGAGAGATGGTGTTAGATATCAACTGGGTCTGAGGTTGGCAGGAATAAGCGGCTTTTACTTTCCAAGTGAGGGTGAAAGGCAGGAGGACGGCGGACTGGCAGGTGAATGTTTTCCAGGAGGACTAGAGCGCTAATTTTGTCCAGGAAGGCGTTAGGAGGAGATCGAGAGGATCCGGTATGAGACAGGTGTTTGGCATGGAAACCAAACTGGGAACATAAAGGAGGAAGTGATGGGATGTTTCCAACGCCAGAAGTTAGAGATCCAAAGATCTGACAGCAGTCACAATAAGAGGTAAGTAACTTCAAATAGGAAGGCAAAAGTTAAATTACTGGAGCCAGTTTACAACTAAAGTGCAGAGAAAGAACTGCAACTCTCTGTCTCCTCTGCTACTCCTTCAAAGCTGCCTTGATGAGCTCATATGAGCTGCAGCGGGAGTTTATTAACCTCACCGCCTGCCTGCAGGAGGAAGCACAAGACGGACAGACGTACTGTGGGGAGAACAAGTATTTGATACACTGACAATTTTGCAGGTTTTCCTTGCAAAGAATGTTAATTTTTATCACAGGTACTCTTCAACTGTGAGTGATGGAATCTAAAACAAAAATCCAGAAAATCACATTGTGTGATTTTTAGGGCATTCATTAGCATTTTATTGCACGATAAAGGTATTTGACACATCAGAAAAACCAAACTTAATATTTGGTACAGAAACCTTTGTTTGCAATTCCAGATATCAGACGGGTCCTGTAGTTCTTGACGAGGTTTGCACACACTGCAGCAGGGAGTTTGGACCACTCCTCTATACAGATCTTCTCCAGATCCTTCAGGTTTCGGGGCTGTCGCTGGGCAATATGGACTTTCAGCTCTCTTCAAAGATTTTCGACAGGGTTCAGGTCTGGAGACTGGCTTAGGCCACTCCAGGACCTTGAGATGCTTCTTACGGAGCCACTTCTTAGTTGCCCTGACTGTGTACTTCGGATCATTGTCATGCTGGAAGACCTAGCCATGATCCGTCTTCAATGCCCTTACTGAGGGAATGAGGTTGTTGGCTAAGATCTAACTATACATGGCCCCATCCATCCTCCCCTCAATACGGTGCAGTCGTCCGGTCCCCTTTGCAGAAAAGCATCCCAAAGAAGATGTTTCCACCTCCATGCTTCATTGTAGGGATGGTGTTCTTGGGGTTGTACTCATTCTTCTTCTTCCTCCAAACGCGTTGAGAGGAGTTTAAAAGCTCTATTTTTGTCTCATCAGACCCCATGACCTTCTCCCATTCCTCCTCTGGATCATCCAGATGGTCACTGGCAAACTTCAGACAGGCCTGAACATGCGCTGGCTTGAGCAGGGGGACCTTGCATGCGCTGCAGGATTTTAATCCATGCCGGCGTAGCGTGTACTAATGTTCTTCTTTGAGACGGTGGTCCCAACTCTCTTCAGGTCAGTGACTAAGTCCTGCTGTGTAGTTCTGGGCTGATCCCTCACCTTCCTCATGATCATTGATGCCCCCACAAGATGAGATCTTGCATGGAGCCTCAGACTGAGGGAGATTGACCATCATCTTGAACTTCCATTTTCTTATAATTGCGCCAACAGTTGTTGCCTTCTCACCAAGCTGCTTGGCTATTTTCCTGTAGCCCATCCCAGCCTTGTGCAGGTCAACTATTTTATCCCTGATGTCCTTACAAAGCTCTCTGGTCTTACCCATTGTGCAGAGGTTGGAGTTTGTTTGATTGAGTGTGCGGACAGGTGTCTTTTATACAGATAATGACTTCAAACAGATAATGAGTGGAGAACAGAAGGGCTTCTTAAAGAAGAACTAACAGGCCTGTGAGAGCCGGGATTCTTACTGGTTGTTAGGCAATCAAATACTTATATCATGCAATAAAATGCAAATTTATTACTTAAAAATCACACAATGTAATTTTCTGGATTTTTGTTTTAGATTCCATCACTCACGGTTGAAGAGTACCTATGAGAAAAATTAAAGACTTCTACATGCTTTGGAAGTTGGAAAACCTGCAAAATCGGCAGTGTATCAAATGAGGATGACCAAGATGCAGAGGCAGGTGAAGGGTAAAGGTTTGCACTGCAGGAACCTTTTCAGAAACTAGGGTAATTTTCAGAGGTAGTTTTTCTTCCCACTGCATTTCCCTCTATAGAAACCAAGCCAAATCAGACAAAAGCTGGTAGAAATCTACCTCACAAACTGCCCAGGTAGGGAGGCTGGACTTTTTGGATGAACCCAGAAGTAAAGGTGAAGGTATGTGGTGGGAGGATGCTAAATGTTTCTCATTGGTTGAATATCCCCACTATTTATTTTCCAGTCATCTCCTGGTCATTACTATTTCTATCACTATTACTATACTATAATACTATATACTATATTATGACATGACATAAGTTATGTATTTTTGCTTGCTAAAACAGCACTAAAACCCATCCCCCTATCAGAATATCAAAGGATTACAGAGGTTGCATCCAAATACTATACACTGATAAAAGCAGACCACCTTAGTGGAAATATTCAATCAAAGCAAGCACGGACATTTAATTTCTGCATCTTCAAAGATACCAAGATGGAGAGTAATTCTCTCATTAAAGACTCTGCTAAAAGATTTTAACTGGTAGACTAAGAATCCATTTCAGCTTTTATGTTAAGAGATAAAAATTAAAGCAATCATAGCTGCGAAGGATTAGTGGATCATAGTTTGAATAGAGCAGACACTGCACAAGCTGTAGTGTGTATGTGGTTACTCTTCATAGGAGACACATCTCACAAGCTTTAGTTATTAAAGATCTAGTAGGTATTACAAACGTCTAGTTAAAACTGGTTTTAATTCAGTTTCAGACCTTAACCAGTATGAAATGTGTCATGAATGATGTCTTGAGAAAGCTCTTTATAATCACAATCAAAGGGTTCTTTTTTTCCTTTTTGTGCAGTCAGAATTGGTGCAGTTCTTTTCCCTAATTATTACAGTCTTAACAGCCTAACCCTATTATGAAAATACATTTTCAGAATGAATAAGGATAAGACAGAAAGTAGTTCCAAAGATTTAATCACTTTAAACTTTCATCAAATGAGGAATCTTTCTCCTGTTTAATCATATAATTCAAGTATATATTCTGAAATCAATATTTTTCCTCTTTAAGATGTCTTCTAAACTGAAAGCAAATTCATTTACATTTATTTAACAAACCTTAATTCAGTTTGGCAGTAAAAACATTACCTCAGGACATTTTCTCCACAACAGCCTCCTAGTCACTACAATAGTTGAGGTAGGTGAGCTGTGAGTATAAAACTACCAGAGAGGCAGAGGAGATCATGACACACAAGTACAGTTAAGGTCAAAATTATCCATACCCTTGGCAGTATGTTTTTTATTTGACCAAAAGTAATATTAATGTCTTGGAGTGGCCCGGCCAGATTCTTGACTGAAATTTGATAGAGAATATGTGGAGGGAGCTAATAATTAGGGTTATGGCAAGGACGCCCTCCCACCTCCACCTCTAGCTCTGGCCCATACAATGCAGTTACACCCAGGCAAAATACCCCAAAGAATGATGGTCCTTTGGTGGTCCAGACCAGGTTTTCCAGTGATTGCTCACACATGGGCCATCACATCGGCAGCTTAAAACATAGTGGTGGCCAAATGCCAGCCTAATTTACAGTATCTCACAAAAGTCAGTACACCCCTCACATTTTTGTAAATATTATATTCTATCTTTTCAAGGGACAATACTGAAGATATAACACTGATATGATACATGTTGCCAGACAGTTTAGACATTACTGGCTGTCTATTGAGTTATTTTAAAGGGGACAGTAAATTTACATTGTACTACAGGCTGTACCCTGACTGCTTTACATTGTATCAAAGTGTCATATCTTCAGTGTTGTCCCATGAAAACATATAATCAAATATTTACGAAAATGTGAGGGGCATACTTACTTTTTGTAAGATGCTGTATATTAGGCTGGCATTTGATGCCAGTACTGAAACTGTTCTGGGCCAGTACAGAGCCACCACTATGTTCTAAGTGATGGTGCACACCCATGCGTGGACCATCACTGGAAAACCTGATCTGGGCCATCAAAGGGCTGTCATTCTTTGGGTATGTTGGCCCGATGTAATTGCCTTTTATGGGCCACAACAAGGCCAGATCTCTTTTGCTATGTGGGCTCCATGACTTGGCACTCATCACAATCTCATCAAAATACCAGAAATCATTAAACTACCAGTGGAAACATGCAAAACGCTGGCCAGCAGGTACAAGTAGGGGGTTATTGTTGCAATGGCAATAAAGATTATCCATCATATTATAGAAGGGTATACATAATATTTAATGAGCCATTGTTTGGGGAAAGTGTAATTAAAAACAATAAAATTATATTTTTCTATTATTATTGTTATTTTTTGAGAGATGCCTGTTTCAGTTCCTGTTAGAAAGAAAATTGTAGTTTTAATCTAAATCTGACAAGAGTATGAATAATTTTGGCCCCAACTGTAGCTTCATCTCTGATCTACACAGCAGAATCATCAATGACCTTGGAGGTCTCAGACACCACTTTGCCATCATTGGTCTCAATGGTCTTGACAATGAGATTTTTCTTGCTCTGGGTGGTGCTGTAGCCGCCGGAGCTACCGCTGCTGAAGTCACCCAGGCTGCTGCCGTAGCCGCCGCTGGAGTAGCTGCTCTTCATTCTGTCCATACTGGGGAAACCACTGTAACTCACTGTTGAGAATCAAATCAGATGTTAGAGAATCAGGGAGAATGTAAATTGTATTAAGCCTTCTGATCCACTTTAAGGCAACCTACTTCTCTGTTGGGAGATGTTGATAGCCTTGATGCCGGTTGCCAGTCTGTCCTCCTCTCCTTCCAGCAGCTTCCTGTAGGTGGCAATCTCGATGTCCAAAGCCAGCTTGACGTTCATCAGATCCTGGTACTCTCTGATCTGACGGGCCATGTCCTGCTTGGCTCTCTGCAGTGCCTCCTCCAGCTCCTTGATGTGAGCCTGGCCATTATTCACAGCCAGCTCACCACGCTCCTCAGCCTCAGCAATCTGGGCCTCCAGGTTGTTGCACTGAAAAGCAATTAATCAAATAACACTGTAACCTCAACAGACCTGACAGTATAAACTGTTGGATGGTCCAGCACAAAATTGAGAAAACACTTTTCTTTACCTGCCCCTTGATTGCATCAATCTCTGATGTCAGTTTGTGGACAATTCGGTTGAGTTCTGCAATCTCTGCTTTGGTAGTTCGCAGGTCATCTCCATATCTGTTGGCAGAGGTCTGCATCTCTTCATACTAAATTAACATAAAAAAACATCTTATAAACTGGCGCAGCTCTAGGTGAACCAGTGAAGCGTTAAATACTTTTGGAGTAATTGATTACCTTAGTTTTGTACCACGTCTCTGCCTCAGCACGGGTGCGGTTGCTGATATCCTCATGCTGTGCCTTGACCTCAGCCACAACTGCATCCATGTCCAGGTTGCGGCTGTTGTCCATCTCCACAACGACTATGGTGTCCTTGATCTGGGTCTGGAGCTCGCGCAGTTCCTGAGGAAATTAAACAAATAGGCAATGTGTGTTTTTAACCCTTTAACATTTTGGTTTCTCAACATTTAGTCTTACTGGTCTATCTAAGCTCCACTAACTCTAACATAAATAGATATCATTTAGCATGATGTCTACATATGTCACTGCTGTTTAGTTGTTGTTCCATATTAAGTTATCTCTTCACTTTCGTTTGATATAATGGTAAACATAAGAACTGTTTTTTTTAGAATTAAATGTAAGACTGTTAGAATCAGTGGTATGGCTTTGAAACACTAAACAAACAAAAGATATTCAGGCCCATAACAGTCTTGCAGCAGATCTTGCGCCGCTGGGAGCACAGGGCAGCTGGGTAATGGTCCAGAGAGGTGTAAATCATAGGAATAAGACTGAGGTGCAGCTCCAACGTATCTGGATTTTAAGATTTTTCCCCCATTAGCAACACACCCACTATCAACTACAATGCAATAATTTGTAGGTAAATGTGGTATTGAAAATGCCAGCAATCATTGTCAGAGTTGTTCAGGGACCAGAACGAGCTACACCAATCATATTGGAAACGTTTGGCCAGATATAAATGCAGTAAGAATGTCATTTGTATTGGCAGCCAGTTACGCTGAAGTCAACACAGTTGACTGGAGTGAAGACAAGTTTAACTGTAGAGCTTTCAGGCTCCTCTCTTGTGCTATCTCCAAGAATTTGTCCAATTTCGCCCAATTTTTAAAAGCTATAGCTATGGCAGCTTGTGTTTTCCTCACTTATCCATTTAGTTTTGTCGTTATTCACTGTCTTACTGTGTATTAACATAAAAAGCAATTAATTTGCCCTGTTAATGACTTGTATCTCATAAAGTTTTTCACGCAGCAGTGCCATACTAACTCCTTCAGTGAACATGGTACTACAGTGTCTGAAATACTAAATGCAGAGAAACACGTCAGTTTGTATTACTAGTCATAGTTTCCCAGGTCCGTTAGCATAGAAATTGCTAAATTCCACAGGTATCAAGACTCGGAACTGGTTCCCAGATCCAAGTTTTAACTTCATGGCTCAATGAAACACTACATAAGCAGCCAATTAATTTGCATTTACCAAACACAATCAATCTTTTCTCTTGGGCCCCACTGAAGGCAGCCCAGTTACCACCAAGTACATTAAGGGTACTTGTTCCACACTTTGTGAACTATGAAAGTAGAGGTTACTTGATGTTAAAAGGGACTTCATCTCCATCTCGCCATCGGCACCTACCGACAATTGCACCCTCATGATGGGAGATTGTATTACAGTTAAATTAGGATTTGTTTTTTTGAAATAGCCAAGTACTTTAGAATACTAAATATGACTGAATGTAATTGCATTGAACTGAACTAATTTTGGAGATTGCACATGACTCAGGTCAAGGTGCGTATTAAAAAATAAACTTCACCCAGCAAAGGAGAAACAGGTTCCAAAAAGAAATGAAGTAGAAATATAAAAAAATGCCTTGACAGGAATTACACCTCACTAATTATGCTGAATGGGTTAAAAGGATGGAAAATAATCTAACACAAACAAGGAAAGTGTGTGCCATACCTCCTCATAGATCGACCTGAGGAAGTTAACTTCATCTGTCAGACTCTCCAACTGTGCCTCCAGCTCAACCTTATTCATGTAGGCCTCATTAACACCCTGGAAGAAACGTGCTCTTTAGGAAGTGATATATTAAAAATAAAGGGGCTTATTTTTGCTTCTGTTGTGAAAGTAAAGTGTTAAATGATGATGGAGAGTGACAGCACATTATCTAAGCTGCAACTTTAAGTCCAGTTAACTGATGACAGTGACTACCTTCTTGATAAAGACAAATTCGTCCTCAGACTCTGTGCGCTTGTTGAATTCATCTACATACCTGAGAAGGACAAAAAAGTTATGAAATGATTTTGAACATTCAGAAAAGCCTCATCTAATAGAATAGGAAATAGCTGTTCTTCACTTTTTCTTGAAGTCCTCCGTCAGACCGTCCATGTTTTGCAGGTCGGTTTCCAGCTTCATCCTGTCATAGCCCAGGCTGTCCAGCTGTATGTGGAGGTTGGCGATGTAGGCTTGAAACATTGCATCGATGTTGGAGTGGATGGTGGTCTGTTCCTGGAGCAGGCTCCATTTGGTTTCTAGCTTTTTGTTCTGTTGCTCCAGGAAGCGGACCTTATGCAAAGGGAGAAATTGAAAAACAATCAACAATTAGATAATCATATCAACTTTCTACAAGAAAGTACCTCCACCCCTTACAGTGTCTTTTACCATGACAGAGAATGTATTGGCTAATGCAGCTTGCTGGTTGTCTGTATTATGTGACCTGCTCTATACCTGCTCAGAAAAGTGTGCTCAAGTTGTTTAGTAAAGAATAGCCATTCAGCTGTACAACTGGTCAAAAAAGTACAGTGATTGAGTTGCTTTGAGTTTTTCAACAGATTCACTAAAAGTTCTGAGTAATTTTTAAGTCATATCAAAACCCTGAGTAAACATGCTAAGCAGTAGCCTAGTTTTTCAGTAAACTGCTCAGCATGAAAATATTGTCAGCAGTAACCCAATGCCATCCTTGACATATGGATTTTGACTGGGCCACTCAAAAAGCTTAATTTTTTTCCGAGCTATTCAAAGGTAGAATTGCTGCTGTGCTTTGGATCATTGTCCTGCTTCAAAATCCAAATGAGATTAAGTTTACAGACTGATGACTAGACATTCTACTTCTGTATTTTCAGGTAGAGAACAGAATTCATGGTTCCATCAGTTATGGCAAGTTCTGGTCAGGTTCTAAAAACGCGAAGCAACCCCACACCATTACACTTCTATACCCCTGTTTGACTGTCAGTATAATGTTCTTTTTCTGTGGCTCGATGGAGGCCTACAGCCTACAGCCTACTTCGTAATGTCAGAAAGATGATATATTATACAGGTTGTTCTGGACAGCTTGTTCCCTTTATTACTGAAATCACCATTTCTAAAGTGCATGTTGTATTTACCTTGATTATTGCGGGTAGGTATTAAAATTGTTTATTCATCTAATACATGTAAGTATGAGGGAAAAAAAAGAAAAACAGAAGAAATCTCTAAGATTGCTTATCTTTTTTTTAATCCAATCCAACTTTATTTGTGTCGCACTTTAAAGCAACACAGCTGGCCAAAGAACTGTACACAAATATAACTTTCCTCTTTGTTTTAGGTATTGACCTGAGAGAATGTGAAGAAGCATAGGGCTGAAAAAGGCCAGACAAATATTGTGAGCATTGCCATGAAGATATTAAACACAAAAACAAGAAATTAAAAATTAGCTCTGAAATTAACAGACAAGCAGTGAAGTAATGCCAAAACTGGGGTAATGTGCTCATGTTTTCTTGAACCAGATAGCTGCCAAAAAGAAGCATTTTGCACCAGCCGTACACGAGCAAGTGATGAACGACTCAGACAAGAATAACGTCAATTTCAGTAGTCTAAATAAATTGTGACAAACTCAAAGCGATGCAAAGAAAGAAATGGATTAGTTCCTGGAGCATGCAGTTTACTAAAACTGGACTTGATCACTGTGCTAATCTGTGCATCAAATCTGAGATTGCTGTGAAGCTTTACACCAAGGTTTGTTGCTACTAGTTTTAAATGTTGACTCAACAAACCCAGGTCAGCAGCAACACTGGAGGCATCACTGGGCCCAAATATCATAACTAGGATCACAGATGTGTTCCTGTCAAGAAAAACAGAAGAGACTGCAGCCTCCTGAACATTATAGATGGGTGAGTAAGTGCTATATTAAAGAAATGGCATGTGTTTTTTTTTTAAAGCTTGGTGTGATATTTCATTGGAGTAGGGCACACTATCAGTAAATGCCTTATCTTAAATTACTCTTTCTGGTATCTGTGATTTAAAGTGATGCACCATTGAATTGGAAAATAATTGACATTGACCAGTGCGACTGTGGTTTGATCTAAATTGCAACTGACAGGTTAAATGCAGAAAAACCTCAATTTATTTTTTTACTGGTCATTAAATGCTTCAAAACAGAAAAGTTTTTTTTCAGTTCATAAATACATCACTATACAGCATCTTCTTCTATGCACTTTCTGTTTTAGTTTAGAGAAATGAAAGGGAAGAATATCTGCTTTGATTGGATTTAAAACTGCAATCTCATTTAAGGAATATGCAGTTGTCATAATCTGCCTGTGTTTGGGGTTTTGAGTTTGAGTTCTGTTTACTTTCTCTTCACTGCCAGGTTCTTTACTTGCTTTATTTCAGTTCATTCTTGTTTATTAGATTCATTCTGGTGTTTGATACTTCCCTGGATTTGTATGTTAGATTTTTTAGTTTGTGTTTTCTTATAGATCTGTTTTCTCGCTGTTTATGTTCTTTTGGTAGTCTTATTATTTACTTATTTCAGTTCAGCTAGAGGTATTCTGTTACCTCCCTGCACTCCCTGCTTATCTGTGGTAATTAGCCACTCTCCCTCAGTTGCCTTCAGTCCCTCTTTCCCCAGCTGCTCTTGATTCCCCTCTGATTAGCTTCCTTGTTCCATTATCCACTCCCCCTCAGTATTTATACTCCCTTATGGTCATTGTTCCTTACTGGTTCCTTCTGGAAACTACCCTGCTACTACACTATTCATGCCCTTCGACCAGCCTGTTTTTCCTGTCCTACCTGCACATGTAAGTTTATATGTTTTCTCATCACACATCAAAATCCCTAGAGATGTCCAAAATGCATAAAACCCTATATAGAGTGAAGGCTTTTGTGTAGAGTGTGGCCAACTCTCCTTTATCACTAGAACTCCCAGAATTCTAACTCTACTAGAACTCCCAAGCCCGTCAATTTGACGGCGAGCATTCTGTATGCATTGGTCAGAATGATACAGGCTTTCTTGCACGCTATAAAATTATGGTTTTGACAAGAATTAATAATAGTATTTGATCAAAACCTATTATGTTTAATTATTATTTATAAATAGTACTGAAAAATAATACAGAGTAGTGGGTACATTTAAAAAAAAAATCTTTACTAATCTGACCAAAAGCTGTAAAGCTCCATGTTACGTCCCCCTTTCGCTCCGCGGACATAAACTAGTGCTAAAAATGCCTGCAGCTCATCCACACTCATGTCCGAGGAGGAATCATCTCCTAAAACTCTGCAGGCCTCAGCCACCCTGCAGCCCTGAACGTGGATGAGCATTTCGGCGTCATCCAAGCAGAGGAACACGGTCTGGGCATCTTGGGCGTGTTCTGGCTCTGACGCCTCCCTCTACTTTCTTCCTCCCCTACCACTGTCCACACAGTGCCATCCTTTCCTATCTCCTCCTCCTTCCCAGGTGTGCGCTCGTCTTGCGATGAAAATGCAATAAAGCGCAGAACAGATTGTTGTTACTGGGCTACTATATCTATGACCTAACTTATTGTTTATTTCTTTTTCCATTATCAGTACCTTGTTTTTTAGTTTCTCTCCCGCCAGTGAGCTGGTTTGCTGGGTTTATTGCTGGGCACTGGGCACCAGCTCGTCTCCCTGTCTCTGAACCTGCGCTGATTGTGGTACTGTTGCTATAGTTTATATATTATTAGTTTACTAATCTAAAAACTATAGCCTAAAATGATAAAATCGTTACATAGGCTAGTCTTTTACTGCCTTGAAATAATGCGCCACAACCTCCTGCTAATGGGACGACTCGTGTTTTTTAGTCCGGGGAGGCTCACTCTATAACCCGCTGTCAGGGAACTGAATGCTGACCAAGAGCCGTCAGAATCCCTGTGGACTACAGAATCACAATCATGTAATTTTTGAAGCATTTCAAATGCCTCTTGAGCAGAACATATCCTTCTAGAAGCCATTTGTAGGATGCCAACAATCTCCTTCTCAGACTGCATTCTAGAGTGGCGGTTGCTAGGCAAAGCTCGCGCGTACTCGGCCGCGGGAAAAAAATATCAACGTAAATAATAGGGCCGTCAAAATAGCGGCTGTGGTAGTTAGAGGTAGAAATACTGAGATCTTTTATTTACTTTGTTATTTTTAAAATATAGAGACATAGGAATACACAAGACAGGTTTAGAAAAAGTCAGGATGCCAGGAAGATGAGAGTTTTAATAAACCACAGTTATGGCATGTCAAACTTTCAAAACCATCAAATTGACAGCCCTGGGAGTTCTAGTGTTAAATTGCAGGTAGGTAAAAAGGCAGAGATGAAGAAAGAGAGCCAATAATTCTTCTACATAGCTTCCTGTTTTTCAACTGGGATAAAGGTGTGGCATAGTGTTGTCTTCTGAATACACAAGGATAAATTTTAAACTGCATAAAATAGGTTTTGATAAGAGAAGAGCAGAAAGACAGTGGTGACTGAAATTGCACAGGGGATATTTCTGCTGAAGAGCTAGTTTACTTGTTTCTGTATAGTGGAGTAATAGTGGAAGCAGATACCAGACTCATGGACACTGTACTTTAAAAATGTAATAAGTTATCATGCGGGCAATAAAGCTAATCAGAAAGATAACTAAAACTTTGGATGAAGTTTATCTCTCCTTATCTTTGTTAAATCATTGTTCCAGGAGGAGAGTTGATGCCCTGCCAGTGGGCGGCTATTGACTAAGACATAAAACCAGCTGACGTTATTAAATATTAACCCTGCACTACTAACACCTCAGAGGACTGATTTTCTCCAACTAACTCAACCTGCCACAGTTTTTCATGGGTGTCATGGCTCTTCTGCAATGCCATCAATAAATTAAGGGTCAACCTGTGACTTGTTGGACCTCAGAGGTGGAAGTTAGCACCTGCCACTAGCCAAATGTGGCCAAATAACTATATTTTGAATTTTGTAAAGGATTAATCAACCATGCATAGTTGTTTTACCCCCAAGATTGTTTGATGAGTCTCTATTTGAATGTGAGGCTACAGCTGGGTTCAATGCTATGCAACAAAAGCTACAGTATATGAGAAAGCTAAACCATCAAGAGACTTTAAAACGAACAAACATAAAAAAGCAAACTACTTCAGGACACAAGAGAAGAAGTACCGGTACACTGGCAGATAAATAGAAACAGCAACCAACCCTGCTATTGTAGTAGAAAGGACTAGAAACTGTACAAATAAAGCAGTTCATTGCAACTTTTGCAAAAGGTTTCACAGAGCCATTGTAACTACCAAAATAGCATTGTCGTTTGGGTTTTTTATTGCTAGAGCAGTACCGGAAGCCTAAGCAGACACTACTGAGCTGTTGGGACGTTATTACAGAATAGCGTAGAGCTGTATAACCACCATCACCGTTTTACTTTCAGAATGAACAGCAATGAGAGTGACTGTGTGTGTGTCGGTGCGCTTGTGTGTGTGTGTAGTAGGAGTAAGAGATGGCCAAAATAAAAAAATAAACCTTATATCATAATAAGTTTTTATTATATATATATTAAAATGTTATGATATGGGACGACCCTAACAATGTCAGGGCTGTAAAGCAGCTTTTACACTCTGTAACTGAATCTTGAACTATACTAAAGTAATTCCTGCATATCTTACCTTGTCAATGAAGGAGGCAAAGCGGTTGTTGAGGCCCTTGATCTGATCTTTCTCTTGGGTGCGAACGGCTTGCAATGTGTGGTCAATCTCGAAGTTCAGGGGGACCAGCAGACTCTCATTAACAGCCACAGCTGTGACGGGGGCTTGACTAATCTCGCCCAATCCTGAGCACACAGTTGATCCACGGTTAGGTATTAAGGTGGGAGATGCACTGAAGCCAAATGCTCTCGAATCATTGAAGCCAGCACCTGCATAGGATCTTATTTTGTAGGACCTGGTGCTGAAACCTCCAGTGTAGGACCTGCTGCTGAAGTTGTGACCAGGGGTGCTGTAAGAGGTTGCTGTGGCCCTGAAAGCCATTCTGAAGGTTTTTCTTTGAAAAAAAATTAAAAATGGATGTCTGAGGGATCTGATAAAGGTTGGCAGACAGGCAGGCCAGGGCAGAGAGCAAAGTTGGAGAGACAGAGGGGACAGAGTAGTTTTAAACCTTGCCTCTGCTGTGGGAGGGGACGATACTGTACCTTTGGACTACTGCACTTTCAATTCAGTCATAATAATTACCTCCTCTTTTCACAGGTTTGTCTAACTGAAACTGAAATCTACTTGAGGAATGTCAAATAGTGCTCCTTTTTCTCTCTACTTGTATCATTTGAGTACACTTGAGGTGCAGATCAGCTCACACAAAAACAAATATTCACATTCTTACATGTATTACAATTAGTCAGACAAGTAGTCCAACTGTGGCTAAGATGGTAGGGGTTCGTCCAGTAACCACGGGGATGCTGGTTCAAACACCCACTCTGTCCGTCTCAGCCCCCTTTGGCAAGATACTTCACCTGCCTTGCGTGGTGATGGCGGTCAGAGGGCCTGGTGGCACCGATTGCATCGGAGCTGTGGCTATCTTCCTTTGTAAATATCATTTGTAATGATAGCTGTTTAGCAATTCAGTGTATCTGTCAGGGGTACTTAAAGAGATAATATTTTAGTAGTACCCAGGGGTGAAAGTAAGCCGGTCCGGTACTGCGTACCACTAAAAGATTCTGCCCCGGGAGAAGGGAAGAGGGAGGAACGGCTGTCTGCTATGAAGCCGTCATCCAGAACCAGTTACGGCTGCAAACATTCACGAGCACACAAAGAACATCAGATCTACTACCAAAGGTGTTGAGGTAGGAAAACTTTACTGGCCGTCAGTTAACTCTTACATTACTCCTCACCTCTCCCCGACTCTTTTATTTGGCAGCCAAAGGACAATCCTCAGTCAGAGATCAGTAGTACGTTTCCACAAGTTTATAAAAAACCAATCTGAATTCAGAGAGGGGACACACACTTAGACTGGTACCTGGAAACGTCTGTGTGTTGTCCGTCTTGGAGGGGCTACAATACCTTTATATACCCTTCGCTGCTATGCAGTACACATACACAATCATCCTGTCTGTAAATATCTCCCCAGCAACCATATAACCTCATATCCAAATAAGGAGTACTTCTAGTCCTTCTCCTATAACAAACTTATCGTGTCTGGCTCCAGCCTTGTCTCCTTCCCCAATTTATGACATTGTCCTCTCTGTGCGCTGTTCTCCCCTGTATTCTTCTCCCCCATCGGTGATTCCTTGTCCTTCACTAATTTATGACTTTGGACTCTCTACTTCCCTCCCTAAGGACCTTGCACTTTCTAGGCTTCACTCCCTAAGCTTGACACCCTATGCTCTATGTACACATGTCAGTTACACACATAGATAGTTAATATTACACACATAAATAGTTTATATTCTACAAAGGCCAGTCTAAAACATAAATATAGCTTTTTTCCCCCTCATTCCAAATAGTTTCTGAACTGTTCTGCTATGATGGAGCCTCCATGCTCTTGCTTTGCTTCTCTCCCCTCGGAGCTCGAGGCTTTTGTAAACGGCCAGCCTTTAAAACGAGCACCGCTACGTTTAATATCTGTCTGCTCTCTGCTAAATACCCCAGTTAAAAGCAAAGAGAGATTAACTTGTTAAGTTTCATGTTATTTTGCTGAATTACAACAACACAGTACAACTCGAAAACACTGCTTATGACCAGAGATTTCACATACGCTATACGAGAGCGCATGCGCGTTTGCCTCCGAAACAGAACGGTTACCAAGGAAATCGGTGCGTTTGATTTAATGGACTGGGAGATTTTACACAGGTGGTGCACAGACATAAAAAAACTCCGCTTGCAATAGGACAGAACGAACAATAAATCACTTAGCATCTACAGACTTTTAAGTAAAATCACGAAAACAACCGAACTGTCAAATGTTTTATTTAAATAAAATCAAAACTTGACCACAATGCAGAGAACAATAACTTCTTTGTTCAGCAGAAAAGATGGAAAAGTTATACATCAGAAAATGGTTTATCATTGTTTCATACATGGCAGTTCTTTAACAATTGAAATATATATTACATTGTCAATTGATTCTAATTTCTGCCTAATACAGACAGCCTACAGTAAAATAAAATATTGATACATTTTAATTAGTTTGTGTTTGGACTTTGCTGAGAGAGAGAGAGATGTCGAAGGGGCCACAGATGAGAGTAACAATTACATACATATATATATATATATATAATATGCATGTATGCATGTATGCATGTATGTATGTATGCATCCATGCATACATACCCCCAGTGCCTCCCCAGCCCCCCCTCTAGCTCCGCCCCTAAGTACCGGTAAGAATTTAAAACTACTTTCACCCCTGGTAGTACCCACCAAAGGTTAAGACTGTTACTCATCATTATTATTTACTAGTAGTCTCCATATTTTATTCCTTTTCATTCCTTAGGAAATGCTTTTCAAAGCAATGTCCATGTCTTTATGCACCTGTAGCAACATCAGGGGTAGGTAGTGGGTTCAGTGTCTTGCCCAAAGGTATGCCTTTGTGTGCAATGAGGATCTGGTCTTCCATGAGGGGAACTCACCGACAAAAGAGTTAGTCCAACTGTCACATTGCTGTCCTTACATTTTTTCTATATACACTCTAATCTATCACAAACTCACAGTCACAAACTATTGACTGCTGGGTTTCCTTAGGTAAGCGCAGGCAGCGCCCTCTGCTGTATGGCCATACGAATTACCTACAAGTCACAGATGGTTTTGCTCTTCTATCTGCCGTATGTTTGGGGCATAATTGAATGTGCGACAAAAAGAATGTGTGACTTGTAAAGCAGCATTTGTGACTCACAACAGCAGATTTGTGCTGATTTGTTTTAAAGGAAAAATGTGATAAATGTTTGTGGGTTGTTAATGTAGGTGTGTGAATTTGTTTTGAATCAAATGGAGCAAAACTGTAAATGTAAGAGGTTTTTGATGTGTGACTACCAGAATACAATTTGTCCACTTGTACTTAAGAATCTGAAGAGGTATAACTGTTGTTTTGTATTTGTGAAAGACAGAAAAAAAAAATCTACAATTACAAAACTCTTATACTATTTCTCCCTGTGGCTTCAAATTCAGTTACAATGCGCAAATCATTTTACCTCAGATTTGTTGTCCATAGTTTCTCCTTTAACAAATAAAATCATCATTTAAAAACTGTATTCTGAACTTACTTTAATTTTTTTTGTCTGACAATAAAAATTTATTTGATGATCTGACGCATGTAATTGTGACAAAAAGTTAAGAAAATAAGAAATCTGTAAGCAGGAATATATTTCTCCACAGCACTGTATGCCTGAGACTATCAGAGCGAGGTTGACCTTTAAGAATGTCTTAGATGGACTTCTAATGTGTTTTTCCCCTTTTATTAAAACAAAAACAATTGAGATCACCAGGAAGACAGAGCAGAGAAGAAAGTAACAGAAGCTGAAAAAGGAAGACAGTTGTGTAGCTTTCAGGGAGGAGTTGAGAAAGGCTCTGGGTGGCCAGGAGGTGCTTCCAGATGACTGGACAACCACAGCTAATGCTGTCAGGGAGACAGGTAGGAGAATACTTGGTATGTCTTCTGGAAAGAACATTGTTGGTGGAACGAGGAAGTACAGGAGTGTGTACAGAGAAAGAGATTAGCTAAGAAGAAGTGGGACACTTGCCAAGGCCAAACAAAGTGCATACACTGAGTTGTATGATAGGCTGGACAGTAAGAAGGTTGAGAAGGATTTATACATGTTGGTGAGACAGAGAGACAGAGATGGGAAGGATGTTCAGCAGAGTTAGGGTAATTGAGGATTGAGATGGAAATGTACTGACAACAAATGTGATAGGAAGATGGAAGGAGTACCTTGAAGAGTTGATGAATGGGCAAATTGTGAGAGAACAAAGAGCAGAAGAAGTGACCATTTTGGATCAGGAAGTAGCAAAGATCAGTAAGGATGAAGTAAGGAAGGCATTAAAAAGAATGAGTGAAAAGGCAGTTGGTCCTGATGAAATATCTGGAAGTATGAAAGTGTCTAGGAGAGAGAGCAGTATTGGTTTCAACTAGGCTGTTCTATGAGATCTAGAGAACGAGAAGCCTGAGGAGTGAAGGAGAAGTGTTATGGTATACATTTTTAAGAACAAGGGAGATGTGCAATGCTGTGGCAACTACAGAGAAAGAAAGTTGATGTGTCATACAAGTGAGTCATGAAGTTATAGGAAAGAGTAGTGGAAGCTAGACTGAGGTCAGAAGTGAGCATCTGTGAGCAGCAGTATGGTTTCATACCAAGAAAAAGATGCAATATTTCCTTTGAGGATGTTGATAGAGAAGTACAGAGAAGGTCAGAGGGAGCTGCATTGTGTTTTGTAGATCTAGAGAAAGCAGATGAAAGTGTGCTGAGAGAGAAGCTCTGGTATTGTATGAAGAAGTCTGGAGTAGCAGCAACGTATGCTAGAGTGGGGCGGTACATGTATGAGAGCTGTAAGACAGTGGTGAGGTGTGCTGCAGGTGTGACAGAGAGAGATACTGCTTTTTCCACCGAATCACAATGCCTGCCAAACTCAGCCTCAGTGGACAGATTCACCCTCCCTGGAACATTCAACTCCAAGTCCGACAGTAAGCTTCATCTCTACCCACGCATTACTTATCATCCATTATGACCTCTCACCTCTCTTCCATAGTGCCCAGTCCAATTGTCCTCAGACCCCCGGATGACCAGCCAAACCGTTAACACGCTTTTCAATAAAGACTATTAAACCTGACATCCTGCCTCCATATCTGTGCTCACTGTCAGAGCCTAACTGCTATTAGCATTATGACACTGTGTTGTCAAGCCCCAGCCTATATTTCTGTACTTCTGGAGCTCCTCAGTTCTTCTCACAGTCTGAGATCTTCCAATCAAAGGCTGCTGATGGTTCCACAAACCTATTTTAAAACCAGGGGGGATAAATCCTTCAGAGTGGTGGCCCCTAGGCTGTGGAATGTGCGCTGTGTGGATTCTTTTAAGAAGCAGTTGAAGATACATTTATTCAGACTGGCTTTTAACTAGTTTTATGTTGTATGTTTTTTATATGTATTCTGTTTTGACTTTTTTCTTAATTATATTGTTTATTTTTCTTTTTATGTATGCTTTTGCTACTTGTGTTTTTTACATTTGTTTTTTTGTAAAGCAGTTTGTGATTTAACCTGTGAAAGGTGCTATATGAAATTTACTTATTTACTAGAAAAAGATGCAGAAGATAGTGTTAGATGGAGACCGATAACTCCCCGTGGCTACCCCTGAAAGGGAAAAGCAGAAAAAGAATACGATAATTACGAAGTAAACTTGCTAAAACCAATTAGACTCGACAAGGCACCACTCACCCAGCAGATGGCACTATTGACAGCTAGACCATGACATGTGATCTTTACAGGAAGAATGAACAGCTTTTTCCCCAAAATGTCTGCCACTATAGACACTTTCCTAAGAATGTCATATCTGACTTGGTGACCAGCACCGCATATAAGTTCATCAGCAAATCAGAACAATGTCAGGACACCGCAGTGATTAAATCACCACATTAGCAATGAAAGATTACAATTTGCCCAGATTTCACAAAACAATTTTTAGCATTTTTAACAAACCTAAGAACACATATACACATGTTTAGAGGGCAACTGGATGAACACGCTGCCATGCAAAATAGAAATGATTATCATCTGATATGTATTGTCCTGTCAGCACTAGAGCAAGGTACACAGTAAAACATATTATTAAGCTCTCTAATGATTCTGCTTTTCAATTTTAAAAAGTTCAAAGCAAATGGAAGAGAACTGTTTGTAGGCCATTTGTGGCAAACACATGCTGGTGTCAGAAAGAATCGTTAATAGGTTATTACCTTATAATAATTCCATGATGTGATATGATGTGAATGATGTGATAGCAATATTCAATGTACAGTATCTATATGCAATATTACAGTATGACAGCAGAATTTACACAAATGGACTCAGACCCAGTCTCGATGTAACTTGCTGCATGTGCAGACCAGGATTACGAATGTAAATCATTTGATTTGCAAGGAGCTGGCATGTCTGCAACAGGCTTCAAGGCGCACATATGATTTCATTCTGATTCAAACTGTGTTACTGGCAGTTTGAAAAGCTCCAAACAGCCAGTCAAATCACTGAGTGAAGGTCATCAGACACAGAAAATGCCTTGCAGCTATACGGTGGGAAAAATAAGTATTTGATTCAATGCTGATTTTGCAAGTTGTCCCATTTACAAAGAATGGAGAGGTTTGTAATTTTCATTGTAGGTCCACTTCAAGATTTGATTTAAGAATGGATTAAGACCACAGTAAAGTGCACTATTTTGGGACCAGTGACGTACTTCAGTGATTTCCAAACTTTTCTGCTTCTAATTCACAAACTTACACTGGAAGAGACTAATGACTCAAACTACTGGTTGGTGTATTAATAAACACAAACAACATCAACAGCCTATATTTTGTTTTCTATTTGAAAGTTCTTTTCATTTTATTTTACTTAGTTTGTTTTATCTAGAGCTAAAAAACGAAAAAAAAAGTATATCTTTTGTGGTTATCCCAAGCGGTGGATCAGAAAAAGATTTGCAAATAAAAACAGGATTTAAAAACCAAATGCAGTATCAAACAATACTGAAATTATTATTAAAGTGGGCAGTTTTGTTTCTGTAGCAACAACTGCAGCAAGTACCATTCAATCAGTGATAAACACTGCAGGTCAAAGTCATATCAGGGGATTACACTGACAATGTGGAGTTATGATCCCTAATCAATAAATCAAAGCAATAAAAAAAAATCAAGTCACGTATAATAAAAAGCTCTATACCAGCAGATAATGCATGTGGTTATTTCTGATACTGTGCACTGCTTCATGTTAATATAACTGTAATGAACTGTCTTCCATGAAAGTTTTTACATCAGAAAAAAACATTGTTGTGTCATTTTGATCAGATAAATTGAGAAATTTATCACAAAGGATAGAGTGCCCTGATTTTTGTATATTTGATTTGATTTAGATATTTAATTTAATGTTGTAGTAGTTTCAGAAGTGACTTCTAACTCTCCTCTGACCTTTAATAAATAAGCCAGTTGAAGTGATGTTATTGATTAGTGTTTTATGTGAGTCATTTTTAAAGAAGAAATTCAAACATCCGTCCATTTAGTAAACACATTTTTATTCATTAGTTTGGTAGCAAAACAGCACCTCAGGACAACAGTGTAACATGGGCAGCTTCCTAAGGGGTTGAACAGCTTCAGTTACAGAGCACGCACAGGGAAGACATGCATTACCTACTGTAACAGGCAATTTTAAGACAAAAATTGACCAATGTCACTGAAGCTCTGTTTCAGTACATTCACATTCCTTTGACAAGATCACTGTCCATTAAATGCAACATAACGGCCCTTCATGTATGGATTAGCACTTGCATAGACTTCATGGGAGCATGCATCGAATGTCTCTTTTTTCCCTACTTGCAATTTGCCCAGATTAAAATTCACTGGTATATGCAAAACTACTTCTTTTAGTACAAAACTTCAGACATACTGAATGAGTTCGTTGGTCCTTTAGATCTTTGGTAGTGTTAGGATCATTTATTGCTTTATAAAAACATGTTTGTGCTCTATTGGAGAGTTGGTAGAAAGCATTTTACTTCAGACTGCTTTATTACAATAGTTGAGGTGGGTGAGCTGTGAATATAAAACTACCAGAGAGGCAGGGGAAATCATAGCAGGCAGGTAGCTGCACCTTTAATCTAAACAGCTCAATCCTGAATGACTTCGGAGGACTCGGACACCACCCTGCCATCCTTGGTCTCAATCATCTTGATGACGACATTTTTCTTGCTTTGGGTGGTGCTGTAGCCGCCACCGCTGCCGCTGCTGAAGCCGCCACTGCTGAAGCCGCCACTGCTGAAGCCACCCATGCCGCTGCCGTAACCGCTGCTGTATCCGCTGCTGTATCCGCTGGAGTAGCTGCTCTTCATACTGTCCATACTGGGGAAACCACTGTAACTTGCTGTTGAGATCAAAGCAGATAGATGTAACAAAATATTCAAACTCGAAAACTGTAAAAGACTTTAGAGTCCACTTTAAGGAGACTTACTGCTCTGCTGGGAGATGTTGATAGCCTTGATGCCGGTTGCCAGTCTGTCCTCCTCTCCCTCCAGCAGCTTCCTGTAGGTGGCGATCTCGATGTCCAAAGCCAGCTTGACGTTCATCAGATCCTGGTACTCTCTGATCTGACGGGCCATGTCCTGCTTGGCTCTCTGCAGTGCCTCCTCCAGCTCCCTGATGCGGAGTTTGGCATCCTTCACAGCCAGCTCACCACGCTCCTCAGCCTCAGCAATCTGGGCCTCCAAGTTGGCACGCTAATAAAAGACAGTTAAAATTTTAAATGAATATGAAATAGCTATATAAAGTGACTTTAAGTCTTTTTGCACGTTGGGAAAACCTTTTTTCTGTACCTGTCCCTTGATGGAATCAATCTCTGATGTGAGCCTCTGGATCATGCGGTTGAGGTCTGCAATCTCTGTTTTTGTACTCCGCAAGTCATTGCCATATCTGCTAGCGGAGGTCTGCATCTCTTCATACTAAGGAAGCATCAATGAAAGATACTCTAATAAATTTTCCACATTCTTGTTAAACCTATGAAGTGTTAAATATCTCAAATGAGTTCTTCAATACCTTGGTCTTGTACCACGTCTCTGCCTCAGCACGGGTGCGGTTGGCAATATCCTCATACTGTGCCCTGACCTCAGCCACAATGGCATCCATATCCAGGTTGCGGCTGTTGTCCATCTCCACAATGACTGAGGTGTCCTTGATCTGTCCCTGGAGCTCATTCAGTTCCTGAGGAAATTTTAAAAAAAAAGTCAAGAAGGGAACAAAAGAGAAGGATTAGTCAATCCAAGTTCTTGAGGAAATCCATCCCGCTAATATATTTCCAGAGATGGTGAAAGACTCAGATCAAAATGATAAACAGATGTTTAAAGCAGATGCATCAAATAACAATAACCCTTTGAAATTAAACCGCAAAAATTACAGGAATGCCATGACCGTAATAATAAATCAACAATGACGCTGACTGAGTTCAAAGTGTTCAGACGTCAAGAATGAAATAATCTACAATGAAAATCTGTGCCGTACCTCCTCGTAGATCGACCTGAGGAAGTTGATCTCATCTGTCAAACTCTCCAGCTTGGCCTCCAGCTCAACCTTATTCATGTAGGCCTCATCCACATCCTTAAAATACATGCTTTTTAGAAATGTATGTCAAGAGTTAATTTACTCAGTGAATAGTGGAATAGTACAAGGATTACCTTTTTGATCAAGACAAAGTCGTTCTCACACTCTGTGCGCTTGTTGATTTCATCTTCATACCTAAGAAGGGAAAATGCAGTTTATCACATGGGTTTCAATACTCACAAAATCTCATCACATGTTCTATTCATCCCATGTAGTCTGATGCAACTCTAGGTGGCAGTAGTGGTCCATTGGTGCTTCTCGCACCTCCCCAGGACATCTGCCTCACAGAGTGTTAACTTAGGGTGAAGTGAGGGAACTGTTGCTGATTTTTTTTCCCTCTGTAACTTCTTATTTCATATGCTATATTTATCTTTGGACAGCTAGCAAACTTAAGTTTCTAACCAGTTTCTGTTGAAGCCCTGTTGTCAGCAGATTTGGATCCCTCTTCCCTTACCCAGTGCAGTGCAAACCTTCTCTGACAGCCAAGTGGGTTGAATGAGTTTTTCCTCCTGTGTACTGGGCGTCTGTAACATGCCTCTTTAGTGTTGTAATTCCCTAAAGTTTGTATGATGCAAGACAATAGACAGATGAAGGGAGGAGTCCACACAAGGATTAAATAGTCCTGTAAGGCTAATACCTCACTAGTACCCCACTATATTCTGCCTAGAACAGATGAAACCTACGTAAAGCCAGCCTGTATTAACCTCATCGACACTCACTTGTTCTTGAAGTCCTCCACCAGGCCCTGCATGTTGTGCAGGTCGGCCTCCAGCTTCATCTTGTCGTTGCCCAGGCTGTCTAGCTGTCTGCGGAGGTTGGCAATGTAGGCCTCGAACATTGCATCGATGTTGGAGCGGGTGGTGGTCTGTCCCTGCAGCAGGTTCCATTTGGTCTCCAGCATTTTGTTCTGCTGCTCCAGGAAACGGACCTATTGATAAGCGGAAGATGAATAATTGGCATCAATTCTTTTAGGATATCTATTCCATTCAAGAAATAACTAATTAAGACAATTACTTCACATGCTCGTTTATTAATAGTTAAATAATTTTATTGTCAGAAAATGTGATATATTGCACAACATTCTAGAAATATCTGATGTTTCTGCATAACATAGCTTTAAGGATTTTGCTCTGCAGCTAATAATTGGGATCTTGTTCCCCAGGCCGCCCATACATTGTACTCTGTGGTCTCGGTTCTTCTCATCCATTTGTCTCCTGGGGTGAGTACTGCCTGTTTTTTCCACACTTTCCAACAGGAAGGCCTCAATGACTACATGCATCCTGACAGGATTTAGGTGGCTGGAAAATGGCAATGACGGAGGAATAGAGCTTGTTAACCCTTCTCCTGCAAGCCTTCCTGTTTTTCCAGTGGGGCAGACAAAAAGGGGTGTGGTGAAGTTGCTCTTGGTGCAAGATGTAGAAAGGTAAATATTTATATGTATAATATAGGTTTGATGAGGAAGGAGTGGAAAGTAGAAAGTGATGAAAGGGTTGTCTGAAAGTGTGGGTGGGTGGAGGGTCTAGGGTCTAGGGGGAAGTGTACATTTGCTGTGAGGTGTTGAGTTTGCATTCTTGTTAAGAGTCAAAGAGAGATAACAAAAGCAGATTAGACAACTTGGTGGACATTGCACTCTGCTGTTGAAGATCAAATGACTTCAGAGGGTCTTGAATTGAGCTCGAGTAAATACAGACAGTAAAGTAACTCAGATGGCCACAGACAGACAACAGAAACTTTGGCTGAAGTTTACCTGCCCAGCTTTGAATCATGCAAAACTCTCCTTATCTTCATTTAATCATTACGCCAGGCGGAGGAGAGTTGATACACTCTCAGCCAGCTGGCATTGACCAGAACATGAAACCAGTCATGAAACCTTTTTAAATATTAACCCACTGAGACCTCAAGGAACTGATACTGTCCTAGGTGCACACATGCAGGACACATATGAAGCAGATTTGAAAGTTGATCTATTCATATGGTTAGGGGACACTCCTTTTGAAGTATGTTGCTGTGAAAAAAGGTATTGTGGTCAAGGTAACAATAAGCCCTCTTTAATGACTGTGTGTGATTGTGTGGTATGAGGGAGTAAGGGGAAACAGGGCAGCAGAAACAGCCACACCCCAGCTGAGGGAGGGACCATACCCAAGGTAACCCATGTCACAAGCCCTGAGTCCTGCCCTGACACACCCATATGCCTTTTTTCCTTCTTTCTCTCTTCTCTTCATGTCTGCTTCTCATTTTCATCTGGCACGTTGTCAGCCAGAACCAAAAGATAGCTAAACTCTGCATAGCCTGTGTTTCATGTGTGGGAGGTGAAGAAAGCAAACAGAGGAGCATAAATCAACTTTCTCTATGCAAAACAAGGGAGGAAGTCAGTGTTGCAGGGCATGTGCTAAACATATGGGTCTCTATTCTTAGTTGCATGACAATGTCACAACTACAAATAACTTTTACACTGTTTGACTGGTCTTTAACCCATACCAAAGTATTTTCCTTCTGTTTGAAGAGAAAACCATTATATACGTAATCCCACTGGCTCTTACCTTGTCAATGAAGGAGGCAAAGCGGTTGTTGAGGCCCTTGATTTGCTCTTTCTCTTGGGTACGGACGGCTTGGATTGTGGGGTCAATCTCGAGGTTCAAGGGGGCCAGCAGACTCTTGTTCACGCTAACAGCAGTGATGGGGGCCTGAGAAATCATGCCGCCTCCAAAGCCCATACCAAAGCCTCCTGCACCACCCATGCTTGAGCTGAGGCCGTACGCAGAGCTGCTGGTGATGCCTGCTCCTCCAAAGCCCCTGCCACCAGCACCTCCATAGGAGCTCTTGACTGTGAAGGTCTTGCGGGAGGTGATGCCACCTGGTCCAGCATAAGAGCTACTGCTAAAGCTCTTAGGGGCATTAGAGCTCCTGTAGGAAGTGGTTGAGGTCCTGAAAGACATTGTAAAGTAGTTTTTCTCTTGAATGAAATAAGTTTTGGATGGTTAGAGCGATCTCTGATCTGATCAAGGCAGGCAGACAGTCAGGCCAGCAGAGGGGAGAGACCAAGGCGGATAGACAGAGGGGAATCTACAGAGGAGTTTTAAACCCTGCCTCTGCAGTGGGAGGGGACTCACTCGAGTTGCAGATCTGGGTGAGAGGGAGGGCTGGGTTGTAACTTTACACCTCTATGACACACTGCCCAGCCAGTCAAAACTATTACCACCTATTCTCCATGCTTTTCTAAGCTGATACAGAAATCTATAAGAGGAATTTCAGGAGGTGATACTTCTTTCTTTCTCTCTTTTTGTGTCCCCCAGGTAAAAGTTTTTAAATGCAGAACAAAGTGTAAGATCTGAAGATCAGATTAAATAAAACAAAAGTTTCATCATAGAAAGTAGTTAAAAAGTAGTTCAAGCTGATTCTTTTTAGCCTTTCGGGTGTGTTATGGTTCATTGAAAGGTGTGTGTCATTATATGAAAACTAGAGGCATGGATGGGTTAGGGTTAGGTGTTGATTCATTATGCAACATCAAACAATGAATGTTAAAAATGAACACAAACACATGGTTGTAAATCTGGTTCAATTAGCCTTCCAGTATAGCCAGTTTGAAATGTTTTGCATATTAAAATAAATCCGCAGCAGGTTAGACTGCAAGTAGATCCAACCAGCACTGCCAAATGTATTAAATGTTGCATTTCAGCAACTCAGTTTAACTTTGTCAAATTAGAAGACCTAAAAATGACAAAGCAAGCATGTTGGTATGAAAAGCTGAATACAGCCGTTCCTGCTATAAATGCATATGGTGTGGTTTTGTCATGATGGTGAGATATAATTAATAAAAATCTTGAGAAGACCAGATGAAAAATATTTATAGCCAGGGTGGGCCAGTGTTGGGTTTTGAAAAAATGCCATGTACAAACATTTTTCTTCATCACTTAAAGTTGGTGGTTACCTTTTTGGTTGAACAAAAACTAAAACCAAAGAATTAAAGAAGTAGATTAAGAGATTGTCAAACTTTAGGTTGCTAACTTTTAGACTGCCTTAACTTTGGATAGAATAAGCCTAGCTGTTAACACCAGCCACATGAAGTTCAGGCTTTATGCTAAACTAAACTAAGCAGGGTTGCAGTTGCTGTAGCACTAAACTGGACCTCAGCGGCACAATTGGAACAAAGGGCATATTTTTGTCTTTGCCAAATTCTCCTTGTAAAAGCCAAACAACCTTTGGTGGAGGCAGTGTGATGGTGTGGGGCACCATATCCTTCCCATATCTCAACTCTCAGGGACTGACCCCCCCACAGACCGGAAGCAGAGTGGATAGAATGCCCACGCTGTAGTCCTGATCTCAGTTCCACCGAACACTTTAGGGATCAGCTTTTGCAGGTTGTTAATGCCAGACTGACCAACACAACCAGGTTTGCTCTCTTGCGACAAATACTGGTTGAGGAATGAGAAGCCATCCCACAGCCATGTTTCACCAAGCTGGTGACCTGCATAAGAAGGAGATGCCAAGTTGTTCTAGTAGTGTAGGGTGGTGGTGGTGTAAATGATGAATGAAGCTGTTTGGCGTTGGCAGAGAGGATTTGACAAAATCTTCTTGGACACAACCCACAAATACAATTTCCCTCCAAATGTGGCCCCATTTAAGGGGAAATAAACAGGCTTTCCAACAGTATATGATTATTGATGAGAAACACTGTTATAGCAAAGGCATAATTGACCGAATACACATTTCTTTACATTCTTTACATAGTGTATATTCGTTTAGAGTTTGCATGTTCTCCCCGTGCATGCGTGGGTTCTCACTGGGTACTCCGGCTTCCTCCCACAGTCCAAAGACATGCCTGTTAGGTTAATTGGTCTCTCTAAATTGCCCTTAGGTGTATGAATGAGTGTGTGCATGGTTGTATGTGTGTTGCCCTGCGATGGACTGGCGACCTGTCCAGGGTGTACCCCGCCTCTCGCCCATAGACTGCTGGAGATAGGCACCAGCTTCCCCGCAACCCACTATGGAATAAGCAGTAGAAAATGACTGACTGACTGGTTTACTTTCAAATAGATTTGCTATAAATATACATCCAATTTCTGTTTGTGGTAGAATTCCAGCTGCGAATTTTACAAGCAAGTTCCACAATCCCATTATTCAGGAACTTTTGTTAAAGAATGTTAGGCCCCTTTTCCACTGGCTCGTTTTAGCCAGCGTGGCTCTGCACGACTCGGTTTCACTCTACTCGGTACGGTAACTGTTGTGTTTCCACTGATCCCCCTATGGCTGAAGCTATGGTGGCTGAAGCACGGCCTCCAGCAATGAGTGTAGAGCACTGTGCTGCTATTATCGTTACTGTGTTACATTGTCACAGTAATCTGCGTGAAATGATAAAAAATAAATAAAAAACAAAAACAGAAACTAAATACTAATAACGTTTGTGATAATGTATATGCAAGAATGTCTTATGTTTTGTATGTCTAAAATGATCCACTAGGATAATTATCTGGGCCACAGCCCAGCCAGAACTTATAAAATAAGGCTCAAGGGTTCTGATGTGAGGGGGTGTGGCAGGAGAAGCAGAAAGACGCTGCTCTCTGGATGGTGAAGCTCCAAAGTTTGCCTGAAGAGTTTACAATTTTGAGCTTCATAAAAAGGTTTCTGTCTCATCCATGACAATAACGAGGACAAGGACTTAAAAGGTCAAAAGCGCGGACTTTTGACCTTCGAAGTTAGTTTTAGGTTGGATATTGCATATTCATGCTCCGCAGATTCAGCAGGCTCATCCTCCCGTTAGGTCCGATGCAGGCGGTCTGATTACGGGCAGCTATTCTCTGCCTGCTCCCTCCTCCTGCAGACGCTGGTTCGCTTAAGGGCCATCAAAATATGTCCGAACCGAACACGTTGTTTCATGGTAGTTTTGTTTTGTGTGTTTTGGGGGAAATGTTTGTAACTCTGAACAGCTGATTTTATGTGTGATCAGCTGGTTTAGGATGTTATTAAATACAGCGCTCTGCCTGCATGTAATTCAGAAAGTTGATTTGTCCCTTTTCTTTTCTGTCAGCCTTCAGGCATGGTTTATGACCCGTAAATGTTAAAATTACATGTTTGACCTGCTCTGGCCACTGTGGTCCTTAGTATTATTGTAGTTGCTCTTAAGTTTTATTAATTTTTCCCTGCATTGTCTCAATGAAAACCTTCTCTTTTCTCTTCTTCCCATGGCCATTCAGTGAACAGCAGTCTGTTCACGTCACATGTAGTCCCTACACAGCCCCGGTCGTACCTGCTCAGGAGCAGGGACCAAAAAAGTAGGTACTGATATGGAAAAAACTGTAATGGAAACACTTGCAAAGCGAGTCGAGTGTAGTCGAGCAGGGCCAAATCGAGCCAGTGGAAAAAGGGCATTATTGACTCCATGTGGTCTTGCAGTCGTGTGAAGATGTTCTGAACTTATTTTAAGGTCGAAATAACCTGACAAAGTAATAAATATTTTTTTATAAGTGTGTGATGAGATGATGTTAACCTCAAAACTTTTCCAAAACACGAATGTGAGCCATAAAAACGCAGTTTTACAGTGGTATTGACATTTTTGATGCTCTGGGACTTTGCTGCCCGTTGCCTGTGCAACTCCCAGCCCTGTTCTGATTGACACCAAAACCACATTGCCTGGCTTTTACCTGAAAACCTGGTGAACAGTACTGACCAGCATGCTTTTGTTATAAAAGCTTTGTTTTAACGTGACTGAGCCAAAGGAATGTTTGAATTAAGTTTCTGGATTTCTATAATGCTTAATGAGAAGTGTACTTACATAGATGGATCTGCTTAAATCTCATACATTTTCTCAGGAAAATCTACTCTTCATTGTTGCGCTTTATAAACAGCTTTTCATGATTTATGCTCAATGCCATTCACAGCATAAATCTGTTACAAATTCTCACCCTACCTTAATAACACAGCCACCATTGCCCCTATCATTTCTGCTTTCATTGTAACTTCACCAAGTTTCTCAACAGAACAAAAAAAACAAAAACACTGCGTATCTCCCTGTCCACCAATACCCGCTCTGCGTTCATGTCCTCCCTCGTCTATTTCCTCCTCCAGTCCCTCGCTACAATGAGTCATGACTCTTGGCATTACTGATCCGACCCCCTCCACCATACCCTCTCCCTTCAATCTTGTCTTACCATTTTTTTCTCCGCCATTGCCTTTTGGCCTCATTGTCGTCATGGAAACGTCCCAAATTCAAACACATTTTTGTCTTTCAAGGGGCAAAAATGGTGTGCCAGCTCAAGCGCGGCCTGCTTGCAACTTCATCAGGTTTCAAAGGGACTGAGTCAGTCATCCTGAATAACAATGTATGGCAATTTTAATCCAACAAAATCTTCTGTCACAAAAAAACAGTCTTTAAAGTAACAACGTTTAAGCAATAGGGAATTTCCTGTTCTGCTATGTGAAATTCACATGACAGCAGTGAGGTCTTGATTGTATGATATCAGCTGCCTTTGAATCATGTTGTCCTGCTGGGTTCGAAAAGCAGTTGCTAAGAGTCAGATTATCTGAGTTTCTCAGATCACTTGATCAAATTACTGTAATTTTTGCAATGTATTGTGAGCCATGCTTTGGTTGATTAAATGACTCTAATCACTCTACAAAGCGGTCAGTCGTCAACTATTTGTCATTGGTTAATAATTCTGTTTTCATCCAGAGTTTCTGTCTTTCCCAAGATCCATGGTTCTAAACACACCTTCGTATTGAAGTTTTTCTCCAGGAAATTTGATGTTTATTGTGAAAAAAAAATCAACAGCTTGTGAGACTGAAGCTTGACATTCTCATGTTTCTTTATTCTAACATATTTTGCCAGACTGTTTTGTTTTGTCATTTTGTTGGTGACAAATAATCATACCTTGCAACAATAATTCAAGATAGAAGTGTAGATCCTAAAAGCTTTAATGTGAAGATTCTACTCATCAGAAATTGCTTTGCAATGATTTTATTTAAATATTGTGTAATTGTGCATGCCATTTACAATGTCTAGAGGTGAAAATACCTAATTTCGGAGTCTTGATTAGGCATAACAGTATGACCACCTGCAGTATAGTGTACTCATACCCCTTTGTTCACCATAACAACCCTGACCCATCTGGCAGGGATTCTACAAGATCCCTGAAGGTGTGCTGTGGTATCTGGCTCTGAGATATCTGCACCAGATCCTCTAAGACCAGTAAGCTGTGAGGTGAGGGCCTCAATGGATTGGACTTGTTTGTCCAACACATCCCACAGACGTCTGTGGAATGTGTAGGACAAATCAAATCTCAAATGCTTTGTAGTGCTGACAGAAATCACAGACTTCAGGGAATACTAATTCTGTGAAAGTGTGATTGTTTAGGTAGGTGGTACGTATCAAAGAAACATCATCATGGATGTCAGGACCAAAGGTTTTACAGCAGAACATTGATTAAAGCATAACACCACTTCTGCTGGATTGGATCATTCCCATAATCCCTCCTGGTGTCATGTGTTACCAAGGTTAGCAATGCACAAACGCACACCTTATGTGATTCATCAGAACACAGCCCCTTCTTTTGTTACTCTGCGGTCCAGCTGTGGACCAGCACGGACACACTGACAGGTCTGCAACTGTGCACACCCATACTTAAACTATGATGGACCGTGGATTCTGACAAATTTCTATCAGAACCAGGATTGACTATATCAGCAATTGCAGGTACAGTAGCTTATAAGTTGAATCAGACCACACAGGCCAGCCTTCGCTCCTCCTCGTGCATCACTAAGTCTTGGCTACCGATGACCATTTCACCGATTCACTTCAGAGAATTTACACCGAGCCACATTTTTGGTTTCAGTAGTTGACATTCCTAGAAGTATCAGACTACGCCTGTCATTGACGGTGTTCAGTTTGGTCAGCTTTAATCATAGTTTCATCATGACATGTCACATGCTTGGAGTGTTTATCCGTCTGTTGGCTAATCCCAGGCGGGCGGCTGATGTGTCGTTTGACCAAGGGCCAGCATAATGAGGAGAAAACGTACAGCATGATAGGACAGAGATGGACCTCTACACCCTGCCCTCTATGTGCCTCAGAAGTCTAGAAACAAGTCCGAGGAGCTGTGGCTGTCAGAGTACCTCAACAGTGTGTCACAAGTGTAAATGAGGGGGTGTGTTTATGGGTGTAACCCTCCCGCTCCTGCGTTCCGGTCAACCAGAAAGAATACACACCCAGGGTGGAGGAAATTTTTTAGTGTGACTCAGCATTCAAGAATTTGAAGGAAAAATTGAAGAAAATATTCAGTTCTAACATCAATAATAACACACTTTTGAATTTCTGCAGCTATTAACAAGACGTATCAAACTTTACACAAATCGACCCTGAGGTGGTCCAGCAGCCCTTCCTGCCAAGATAAAGTACAATCTTCTTGCACTTTGAACAACCCCTTTTGTTTCAAGGCTGCATTGTATAACAATGATGCCTATATACCATTAAGTGGAAAACGACCCTCCCTGTCAGGCTTGGAAAACCTGTCTGGAGCAACAGGTTATGTTGAATTTTCCTGATAAGATTAGCTTTGAAAACAGTCCATATCAAGCTTTTGGCTTGAGGCCATTGAGGCTCATTTTAATCAGGCTAACCAGAATATGTTCTGTCTAGTGAGAATTTACTGACTGTTTCCACATTTTTAAAACAAAATCATAAAACTTCTAGAAAATGGAAGCAGTAAGGTTTTTCCTTGTTGCTTTCACAACGTTTTGTGGTGCATGTGCTCAGGATACTGGGGGGATTTACTGCTCCTCCACTCACAGTGTCATGTTTATCTGTGCAGAACTTGCTTCAAAGATAGCAGAGGGACAGACTTGAAAACATAACCAAGTATTCCAATTAGAGTTCCCACACAGTTTGGAAAAATATGTAATTAAATTGAAGTATTTACCATGTCTGAAAAAGTATAAAAGAAATCTGAAATGTATCACCTTTACCCTTTTGGCCATCCATCCATCCATCCACATCCATCCATCCATCCATCCATAGATCCATCCCATCCATCGATCCATCCCATCCATAGATCCATCCATCCACTGATAAGTGACAGCCTGAGTAATGTAGAAAGGTCTTAAGTATTCACACAATGAGAAATCTGTGGAATTTTGAATCAGAATCAGCTTTATTGCCAAGTTTGTACATACAAACAAGGAATTTGACTCCGGTACACTTTGCTCTTTTGTTCTGTTTTTGCATTACAGAATATACAAATTTACAATGTACAATATACACATATATAATGAAAAGGTGCATTTGCAACATCTGTATGCTGTTGTTTTGTACTTTATTGAATGTTCAACAGAGAAACAGCCTAGGGGAAGAAACTGTCTCTGTGGCGGCTGGTTTTAGTGAACAGTACTCTGTAGCGGCGGCCTGATGGTAAAACTCTGAACAGTTTATG
Organism: Girardinichthys multiradiatus; assembly: GCF_021462225.1. Lineage (NCBI taxonomy): Eukaryota > Metazoa > Chordata > Actinopteri > Cyprinodontiformes > Goodeidae > Girardinichthys > Girardinichthys multiradiatus. The sequence goes on along the minus strand of NC_061794.1, from coordinate 8,837,299 downwards.
TGCAGGGTGTGTGGGGTCGGCAGAGATTTTAGCAGCTCTTTTCCTGACCCTAGACCTGTATAAGTTCTGGATGGAGGGAAGGTCAGTCCTGATTATTCTCTCTGCAGTCCTGATTATTCGTTGCAGTCTGGACCTGTCCTGCTTGTGGATGAGCCAAACCACACTGAGATGGATGAAAACAGGACAGACTGAATGATTGCAGTGTAGAAGATGACCAACAGCTCCTGTGGAAGGTTGTACTTCTTGAGTTGCCTCAGGAAGTACAGTCTCTGCTGGGCCTTCTTTCGAACAGTGTCTATGTGTGAGGACCATCTCAGGTCCTCAGAGATGGTGGTTCCTAAGAACCTGAAGTGGTCCACGGCCGATGCAGTGTTGTTGAGGATGGTGAGGGGGGTGTATGGGGGTGGTGTTCTCCGAAAGTCCACCACCATTTCCACAGTCTTGAGTGGGTTCAGTTCAAGGTAGTTCTGACCGCACCAGTGTACCAGCCGATCCACCTGCTGTCTGTATGCAGACTCATCACCGTCCTGGATCAGTCCAATGACAGTGGTGTCATCTGCAAACTTAAGGAGTTTCACGGACGAGTCAGATGAGGTGCAGTCATTTGTGTACAGGGAGAAGAGGAGTGGGGATAGAACACAACCCTGGGGGGCACCAGTACTTATTGATCTGGATCGGGAGAAGATGCTCCCCAGTCTCACCTGCTGCTGTCGGTCCGTTAGGAAGCTGTTGATCCACTGACAGGTGGAGGATGGGACGTTGAGCTGGGTGAGCTTCTGGTGGAGGATGTCTGGTATGATGGTGTTGAAGGCCGAGCTGAAGTCTACAAACAGGATCCTGGCGTACGTCCCTGGGTGGTCGAGGTGTTGCAGGATGAAGTGTAGACCTAAGTTAACAGCATCATCTGCCGACCTGTTTGCTCCGCAAGCAAATTGCAGGGGGTCCAGCAGGGGGCCTGTGATGTCTTTCAGGTGCTTCAACACCAGCCGCTAAAAGTATTTCATGACCACAGATGTCAGGGCCACAGGCCTGTAGTCATTTAATCCTACGATGGTGGGTTTCTTGGGAACCGGGATGATGGTGGATCGTTTGAGGCAGGAGGGGACCTCACATTTCTCCAGTAACTTGTTGAAGATCCTTGTGAAGATCGGAGCGAGTTGATTTGCACAGGCTTTCAGGCATGATGGGGAGACGTTATCAGGTCCTCCAGCTTTCTTTGTTTTCATGCGCTGAAAGAGCCTATTTACATCTTCCTCTGAGATCTTTAGTGCAGGCAGAGGATCTGAAGGTAGGGGGTTGGTTGTTTTACGGGTCAAATTTGTTCCTGAATGGGATGTAGAGGGGATGATTTGAGGTGTGAATGGCTTCTTGTCATGTTTGCAGTAGAAGCCATTCAGACAGTTGGCCAGGCGAGGACTCTGTTCAGGATGGGTGGGGGGGCTCCTATAGGCAGTCAGGTTTCTCAGACCGGTCCATATAGCCGAAGCGTCACCAGTAGAAAGGCTGTTCTTAAGCTTCTCACTGTAGCTTCGCTTGATTGCTTTGATCTCCTTTGTTAGTCTGTTCCTGGCCTGCCTGTACCGCGCCAAATCTCCACTGCTGTGAGCTTCTTCCTTTTCCCTGCGCAGATTCCTGAGGTGTGGAGCAAACCATGGCTTGTTATTCCCAAAGGTGCAGAAGGTCTTGGTCTGCATACACATGTCCTCACAGAAACTGATGTATGATGTCACCACATCAGTTATTTGGTTTAGGTCAGTGGCTGAAGTTTCAAAAACAGTCCAGTCTGTGCATTCAAAGCAGGCCTGTAGCATCTGCTTTGATTCCTCAGTCCACTTCTTAACAGTGTGAACCTTGGGTTTGGAAGCTCTTAGTTTCTGTCTGTAGGTTGGGATGAGGTGGATTAGATAATGATCCGAAAAACCTAGAGCAGCCCTGGTAACAGCATGATATGAGTCCTTTAAAGCTGTGTAACAATGGTCCAGTGTGTTTTTGTCTCTGATGGGACACTTAATATGCTGTCTGTATTTGGGGAGTTCATTTGAGAGGTTTGCGCTGTTAAAATTTCCCAGTATTATGATGAAAGAGTCCGTGTATTTTTTCTCCAAGTCTGTAATCAGCTCAGCAAGATGTTTTTCCTCAGCAGAAGTGCAGCCATGTGGTGGAAAATATGAGCCAATTATTATAAACGAGGAAAACTCTCAGTGAATAAAACGGTTTACAGATTATGGAAAATGACTCCAGATCCGGGCTACATGTTTTTCCCAACCTTCATTTATATAAAAGCAGATTCCGCCTCCTCGCCTCTTCCCCAATAGCTCCGCGCTGCAATCTGCTCCGAGCAGCTGGAAGTCCAGCAACAGCAGTGTGCGGTATGGGATGTTTTCACTCAGCCATGTCTCGGTGAAGCAGAGAACCGCTGATCCGCGGAGGTCCATGTTTTTACCGGTGAGGAGAAGCAGCTCGTCCACCTTGTTGTTTAGAGAGCGGACATTTGCCAGGTGGATTGAAGGCAGTGGTGTGCGAAGTCCTCTTTTGCGGAGCTTTACCAGCGAGCCAGCACGTTTCCCCTTCGACGCTTTTGGGGCAGTATCCCGTATAGCGCCGCAGCTCTGCTTGCCAGGAGCTCAGTGAACCTCGGATCAATGAAAGATGGTGAAAAAATCCCAAGAGAGGACTCTCTGATGTTGGGAAGTTCCTCTCTACTGAATGAGACCACAGAATTGTGGCTCGAAAAACATAAAAACACACAAAATACAAAAACAAAGAGAGAGCGAAGCTCCGAGGCTGCCATCGTCGGCGCCAGGAAGATAAACACATTTTGACATGAATTATGTGCAGGAACCCTGTCAAATAATTTTACAATAGTTAATCACATTAATCACAGTATTCATCACAGCTAATCCTGAGCTTTCAGAGTAAAAATGAAAAGTTAAGGCCTACATCTGATTGATAAGGAATCTTTTTCTGAGTGTCCTTTAGAGTGTCCAATATAAACTGAATCATGGAAACAAAGTTTGGCCTTCGTTAGAGAAATATTTTGCGCATTCAGATGGACATGTACAGCTTTCATAGCTCCTGCCTGTGTTATCTGGTCCTTTATTGCAGGGGATTGGGACTCCTTGGCTTCTTTGGACACCTGGGCAACAATCCGGAGCTCAATTTCTGTTTTTCCTCCAGGCAGCTACTCTGGTGATGGGACAGTCCAAGTCAGTTCCTCAACATCTGCACACTATTATCTTTCATACATATATGATATTACATGACCTAACCTGACTCACTCAGCAACCTTTAACACTACACAATCACATTTTTGCAACTTAAAATTTGTTCTGAAGTCAGATAGACCTGATGCTGTTTTCAAATTTAAAATCTCACATTATTAGCCATCAAACAGGAGTATCTCGATCAGTACAAATATCTAGGCTTTCTTCTTGATCATTTTTCTAGGCCAAAACGAGGCGTATTCCTGCTACATATGTAATTGATTATGTTAATGTGATTTTTATGCATGTTTCCTTTTGTATGCATGCCCTGGATACTGTTTATTACTGTTTTGAGATTCCTTCCACATTTTAAAAGGTTTTACACACTATTGTCTGCTGTATACTAGTGTCAGAGGATCAGGCTGGCTCACTCTTAAGGAAACATTCTTTCTAACCACCCTACATCAAAAAGTCCAACAACTGCAAGCAAGCCTTTACTGTAACTCGTAGCTAGTCTTGTAAATCACTGTGGAGGAATTTTAGCCCACTCTCTATGGCAGAATTGTTTTAACTGAGCCAGATATGTGGGCTTTGTACACAGCCTGTTTGAGGTCATGCTACAACATTTCAGGTTTAGGTCTGAGCCATTCTGGTGTGTACTTGCTGATGTTTTGATTTGATTTTTTGAAGTTTTTCTGAGATGCTGTGTGAGTTTTTTGCCAAAAATGATGTGACCCACCCCTTTTTAAAAAGTCCTCTTTGGAAGTCTCCAGACAACAGAATATTTTCCCAAACTCTTGGGTATAATCAATATGTTTTTCCGCCAAATGTGTGACGGGCTTTGCTGTTGTTTTTGGTCAGCAGTGGTTTTGGCCTTAAGACTCTCCCATGGCAGCCAGTTTCGCTCATTTTTCATTTATGGACACAGCTTTAGATGTTCTTTTATGACCACCTGGATGAAACATTAAGGCGCCCTAGTGTATCTTTAGCAGGCTGGCCACTCCTGTGAAGGTTGTTAAACAGGCTCTGTTTAAGCCTTCCGGTCTGCCAGTAATCAGGCCTTGGTGTGGCTAATGAAACCGAATTCAGTCTTCCAAAAATCTGGTTAATAAGAGTTAATTCATGATTTCACAAGGGAGCTTCTTACTTTTTTACATAGCACAACAGAATCAAACTGGGTATTAATTTTCTTAAAGTGAAGGGTTGAAACTGTGACCCGCTGAGTACTCGATGTCAGTGTATGCTTGTTTTATGTAGTGCAGTTTTTCAGATGGATGAACATTTACTAAAATAGTAGTCTTCTTGACTTGCTGGACCTTTGAAAAACAGTCTGAGATGAACTGAGCTACTCTCTATCAGATTACACATTTGATCTTAGTAAACAAATTAAATGACCATTGATCTACTTTTAAAATTTCTAATTTCATTAATCCAGTGTATCTAAATCAGAGTAACTGTTAGAGTATTTGCTGTGTGAGACGCCTCTGCTAAAGGTTGCATGACATACCACAGTTTCCTTCCCACTTAGGTAATGGCAACAAAACATGTCGGTTGATTTCTGTCTGCACTGTAGGATTGTTCTCTAACAAGGAAGTCAGAAGCAATCATATAGGAGCTACAACATTAGGCTGCTTCTGTCTGCCCTTTGTAACCAATGGACTATGAAAAGCTGCCGCTCAGTAATAGCGTGCAACTTAAGGCCAATACATACACTGCAAGAACAGATACATACAGGGGTTGGACAGTGAAACTGAAACACCTGGTTTTAGACCACAATAATTTATTAGTATGGTGTAGGGCCAATACAGCATCAATTCATCTTGGGGATGACATATACAAGTCCTGCACAGTGGTCAGAGGGATTTTAAGCCATTCTTCTTGCAGGATAGTGGCCAGGTCACTATGTGATACTGGTGGAGGAAAACGTTTCCTGACTCGCTCCTCCAAAACATCCCAAAGTGGCTCAAAAATATTTAGATCTGGTGACTGTGCAGGCCATGGGAGATATTCAACTTCACTTTCGTGTTCATCAAACCTATCTTTCACTAGTCTTGCTGTGTGTATTGGTGCATTGTCATCCTGATACACGGCACCTCCTTCAGGATACAATGTTTGAACCATTGGATGCACATGGTCCTCAAGAATGGTTTGGTAGTCCTTGGCAGTGATGCGCCCATCTAGCACAAGTATTGGGCCAAGGAAATGCCATGATATAGCAGCCCAAACCATCAGTGATCCACCCCCATACTTCACTCTGGGCATGCAACAGTCTGGGTGGTATGCTTCTTTGGGGCTTCTCCACACCGTAACTCTCTCGGATATGGGGAAAACAGTAAAGGTGGACTCATCAGAGAACAATACATGTTTAACATTGTCCACAGCCCAAGATTTGCGCTCCTTGCACCATTGAAACTGACGTTTGGCATTGGCATGAGTGACAAAAGGTTTGGCTATAGCAGCCCGGCCGTGTATATTGACCCTGTGGAGCTCCCGACGGACAGTTCTGGTGGAAACAGGAGAGTTGAGGTGCACATTTAATTCTGCCTTGATTTGGGCAGCCGTGGTTTTATGTTTTTTGGATACAATCCGGGTTAGTACCTAAACATCCCTTTCAGACAGCTTCCTCTTGCGTCCACAGTTAATCCTGTAGGATGTGGTTCGTCCTTCTTGGTGGTATGCTGACATTACTCTGAATATCGTGGCTCTTGATACATCACAAAGACTTGCTGTCTTGGTCACAGATGCGCCAGCAAGACGTGCACCAACAATTTGTCCTCTTTTGAACTCTGGTATGTCACCCTTAATGTTGTGTGCATTTCAATATTTTGAGCAAAACTGAGCTCTTACCCTGCTAATTGAACCTTCACACTCTGCTCTTACTGGTGCAATGTGCAATCAATGAAGACTGGCTACCAGGCTGGTCCAATTTAGCCATGGAACTTCCCACACTAAAATAACATGTGTTTCAGTTTCATTGTCCAACCCCTGTATGTTCCTAGAGGTGTCAAGAACAAGAACAACGTTCTTTGGCCAGTACATTTCATACTCCACAAGAACTCAAGCACAAAACTCCTGGGAGGTCCTCATACTTCCCTCCTACTCCAGCATAATAGTTGTCAGACACCACACAAGCAAACAGTTGTGCCCATATTGTGTGGCAAAAGCACCCAGACCAGGGTTGCAGGTACAGAATAATGTAACTCTGATCTTGCAGCCTAGGAGATTTTAACTTCTATGTCTCAATCAAAGAAATTGTAAATAGATCCATTGCACAAATAATAAATAAATTTGCATTAGTTGATTATGTCTGTATTGTAACAGTGCTTTTTGGCAATAAATCCTCCTACTAATATCTTCATACTGCTGGAATGCTCTTCTCTTTAGATGCACCCCCTTCACATATTGAAGAACAAAGGGCAAGTCGGGCGATGTGTTGCTGAAGCATCCAATAGTCACAAGCTACAGATGGTTCCTCGTAGACTCATCAGACAACATCTCTACTGTCTTGGCAGAGAAGCGCTGCCAGACTAACTCAGAACTTGATAGAATGTAATAAGGGTGGCATTTTAGGTGGCTTTGTTGGGCAATTGCCCTGTGGCAGAGCATGAAAATGTCACAGTGGTCCTGTATAGGAAAAAATGGGTCCGGGCTGTTGGGACCACACAGCCATGGGTGTTCAACACTAAAACTCCGGTACATACTTTCCTGGAACCTTTCAAAATAAAGTGCATTAACCTTCTTCCAGCACAGCCAGGAAATGGGGTAACTGCGGACTTCCTGTGGCGCCAATACCCAAATAAAAGCCCCACCTTTCCACAAGTCTTTCTCTTCCACACCGATGACCATCGGGTCAGGAGGGAACACAGCACGCTGAATGTCTTTTGCTGGCAAAAGGACATAAATTCAACTGGATCCAAGGACCGATCATTTGCAAAAGTTAAGTAGAATGAAATACTGTCTGTGTATCCGGTATTTTCATTCATGAATGGAGAAATTAAGGTGTAAGAGTTGCTTACATTTTCTCTTCGAGGCCCCACAGAAGCAAACGGTGTTCCGAGAGAAGCTGTTTCGACAAGCCGAGTCTGGAGGAAAGACAACGACCGCAACCGTGTTTACGGTAACGAACAGCTGGTCACCTTCTGATCGGGAGAAACTGAGGAAGTTAGCGGGAAGCTAACTCTTTGTTCACGACGGATATCTTCTTCAAACTTTGCCTTGGGACGACATTCCCTCAACAGCTTCAGAGGTTGGGTTTTGGGCAGATTAACAGATTGGTTTAGGATGAAATGATCTAAACGTTTTCATGTTATGAAGTTTGTTTTGTGGAACTCGGCTATCTTGGTGCTAGCATGCTACCTGTAGCACCCAGGCCGGTTCGGGTTCTTTGTATGTTTTAAAGCTAAGATAAACTTTATTTAAAGGGTGGTTTTAACCAGAACATTGCTCATAACGCGCCGTCAGCGCTTATGCATTTTAACCCTGGTATTTTAAAGGTATGTGTTGATTCTGGCGCTAAGCTATCTCTAGCTTAGCACTTTAGCTAGCTTCTTTGTTAGCCCAATGGCCAGCCGGTAAGAACACATGTGCTAGCATTAAGGCTAGTCAACAGAAAGGTTGTTAGTTTTCAAGCTAGTGAATAATAGTCCCCGAACATCATTTACTAAAGTTGATAACTAAGTAAACACCATTAAGCCCCATTTCTCCAGAAAGATTTGGCTCTTTACCAAAATACTCAATAATATTTCTTCAAATATAATTTTAATAAATGAAGGCAGCTAATTAGACACCTTTGAGAATTAGTCATCCAGGAGGTTGGTTTTATTCAGCAGATCATTATTTAAAACATTATTTTATTAAAATAATATTTAATCTGATCTTGCATTGTGAAGGGTTGTCTAAAGGTTGCTGATTATTTTCTAAGTTAGTTCCAAAACTAACTTAACTTCACTTCCAGGTTCTTCAAGATAATCCGTGGTTCTCAAACATAAACATTGCATGGTAATGTTGCATCACTCTTTTTGGTCATGATTTCTAATCATCTTTAATCAACTTGTTTATATTGTACATAGTCCATTAGTTGTCATTATTCTTTAATTCTGCTTGGTAGTTTAGTTGGATTGTTTTAGCATAGTAAAGAGTTTGTTGATTTAAATATGTTTGACTTTGAGTTGACTTATTTTGGTTAATAAATTCTTGTATTTTAAGAAATTGTGTGAATTCATTCCATATGTGTGCAGAGTTTATGCTGTTCAATAATGCCTGAGCTCGTCTCACACCTTTCTATTCTGTCCTAATACCATTGCCGTAATGGGGCTGGTATTCACAGGACAATCCTTAACAGACCGGAATATTATTTTGTAAAATATTAATATTAAAATATTAAATAATATTCTCAGATTCATATTTACAACAGGGCAGTACCAGTACACATTATATGCACCAAATCCTTGTTTGTGGTCAAATCAAGTCCTTGTGCTTATGTTTTAGTAAAATTATATCATGCATATAAGTGATAAAAACTCTATTTAACCATGAAAACCATCAAATCCTTCAGCTTCAAGCCATTTGTTTGCCTGGATTGAAAAGGGAAAAAGCCAAATTGCATGCCATTTAAAATACACTCACCGGCAACTTTATCGGGCACACCAGCCATTCAATGCACTTTAGGAATCTGGACATGGTGAAAATGACTTGCTGATGTTCAAACTGAGCATCAGGAGGAGGAAGAAAGGGGATTTCAGTTACTTTAAAGGTGACATAGTTGTTGGTGCAAGATGAGATAATCTGACTATTTCAGAAACTACTGATCTACTGGAATTTTCATACACAACAATTTTTTTTAGATTAAAGAGAAACATCAAGAAAGATGAACGGAAGCAGCAACTGTGTGAAGGAAAATGCCCTGATGATGTCAGATATCAGAGGATGAGCAGGGTTGTTTAGAGATAATCGAAAGGCAACAGTTGCTTAAATAACAACTACTTGCAAACAAAATAGGCAGAATACCAATACCTGAAAGCACAACGCATCGGCCCTTAAAGCTGACAGGGTAGAGCAGGAAAAGACCAGACCGGGACCCATTTCTGTCAACTAAGAACACGAAACAGGTCACAGTTCGCACAGGCTCACCAAAATTGAATAAAGGTTGACTAGTTGATCGTTGTCTGAGAATTTGGTGTTAACCACCCCAAAATATGGATGCAACAACTGTATGAAGTTATCATGGCAAAATTTATCTAAATCTCTCTAGAACTTTACCAACACCTTGTTGAATCTATGCTACCAAAACATAAGGCAGCTTTGAAGGCAAAATGCGTCAGACCCAGCACTAGCAAGGTTTTTAAGTTGGAATTTTAACACTAACATTCTGTTAAGTACTTTAGGTTTTTCAGGCCCTGCAATTGTCCATATGCGGAAGTGGTTTGCATTAGGTTGTAGCTTGATTAACGCTCAGGTCACTAAGAAAGATCTTTGCTTTAACTTGCTAAACAGAAAAAAAGCAGTTTGTAAGACGCTGAACAAATGATATTTGTTGCTGTTGATAGTTTGTCATAAATTATGACTAAAGTTGACAAAAATAATAACGAAAAAGTACAATAAACCCTCACCTGTGCTTATCTGTTTCTTTAGTTTCCCTTTGCATTTTTTATGAATACTTTTTCATTTGCTTTAAGACTTCTTTTTCTATTTGTTTTTTTTTTGTGTTCTAACTGCTGTTGGACTATGATTATGGATATATTTATCTCATTACAATCATTTTGTTTTCCAAATATATGAAGTACTTTGCTTTGTTTGCAATATTCCTTTCTTCACTTATCTACTCACAATATTCACTAAATAGGTACCAGAATTGTTTTTGTTTTTGCATTTCAACACACCTTAAGTATCACAATTCCCAGTTTTGTGTCTGATAAATAAATATCAGAATATGCTGAAATACATGGTTAAATCTGAGTTGTCTAGCAGCAAGAATTTATTTTTATTTATTTATTGACTGAGAACACGTTTATCTTACAATTGCAAATACATTTTCTCATTAGAATTGGTATAAATAGCAGAACAAACCATGAACTGTGGCTCTAACTGTACCTCAGCCTTCAGTTCATGAAAATTAAGTATATTTCATACAGAGCAAATGTAGTGAAACTGATAGAACGTGTGCAAATAATTTAGAAAGAAGAACTTGATTAAATCTAGCTCACTTTTCCTACATCCTAACTTTGTTGTTTTTTGGTGTTCCCATGCTTGCATTAGTATGCTAACATTAGCATTAGCATGTTCAATCAGGTCAGTTTAGCCACTTTAAAACATGACAGGTTTTGTTTGTGTGAAAAATTACAGTTCTAAAGATGGCTAGAAGTTGTGTAATTATCTTTGTTAATTAATTTTAAAGTAAGTTAATTAAAATTGGTTCGTTGTGTTTCTCTAGGCCTTTTCTCTTTGCTGGATATTTGTTTCTTGAAGAATCTTACTACTTTTACTGTGTTTAATAAGCAAAGCAATATACACTCATGACAATTGGATCTATGGAATCTCAGATCTCAACATGTAATTCGTAACTCTATGTACAAAAGTCATCACTATAAACATAGGTATTTATTTTACAGACTTTTATGTGATATATCAACACAAAGTAGTGCATACAAAAGGAACAAAGCACATGGCTTTCCAGTTTTTCTAAGTGAAAAGCCATAAAGTACGCTGGTGTTTTTGTATTAAGCTTCCTTTACATTAATGTCACTAAAAAAAATCAGCTGATTTGAATAAATAACTGAATCTGACTGCACTGTTCAATGGTTAGGATTAATTGGAATGTTTGTACCTGACTTTTGTGAAGTGCCTTGAGACGACATGTGTTGTGAATTGGCGCTATATAAATAAACTGAATCGAATTGAATTGCAAAAATTTGCCTTTAGAAGTCATACAGTATTTAGTATGTATAGTGCACATGTGTGTAATTCAGTCTCAGTACAAAACCAAATGTTTTTTGAAAGCCTCTGAAGCTTGTTAGAGATCATAAGTTAACAAACAGAATCATGAAGACCAAGGAACACACCAGACAGGTCAGTAATGAAGTTATGGACAAGTTTAATGCAGGGTTGGGTTTTAGTAATACCCCAAACCTTGTACATCCCATAGAGCGCTGTATGGCACAACTGCAAAAGCAGATGTCACCTTTCAAGGAGAGCATTAATAATGCATGGCAAGAAACCCAAAGGAAACTTGTTGCCATAAATGCTATTAGTCCAGGACTCCAAAATCTGACCTGTATGGAACAGTAGGAAGAAGAAATACATTGTTTAACCCTTTAGAAGCTCTGTTTGCTGTTTCCCAAAAGCCATATGGGGCGCAGAAACCATGTGGAGGAAGGTGCTGTGCAGATGAAACCAGAAATAAACATTTTTCGGCCTAAATGCAAAACTTTATATGTGGTGGAAAACTAACAGTGGACATTACTTTGTACATGCCATCAACATGGTGAAAGGTGGAGGTGGCAGCATCATTCTGTGGGGATGCTTCAACAGGAACGAGAAAGCTGGTGATTATCGCCCCTCGGGGGGCAACCCTAAAGATACAATTCAATTCAATTCAGTTTATTTATATAGCGCCAATTCATGTTGTCTCAAGGCACTTCACAAAAGTCAGGTACATACATTCCACAGCCAGAGCTACAATAGAATAATTTTTTCAAAGCATAAATGTATCAGATTGTCGACCAAAGTCCAATACAGAATCTGAAATCCCAAAGTGCAACAAAAATGCAGTTATGTCCACTTCACAATTATGCGCTGCATTGTGTTGGTCTATTACATAAATAATCCTAATAAAATACACTGAGGTTTGTGACCAGGGTTGGAAGTGAGCCGGTACGGTCCGGTACTGTGTACCACTAAAAGATTCTGCGCAGGGAGAAGGGAAGAGGGAGGAACGGCTGCCTGCTATGAAGCCGTCATCCAGAACCAGTTATGGCTGCACAAATTCACGAGCACACAAATAAGATCGGATCTACTACCAAAGGCCAGTCTAAAACATAAATATAGCTATTTTCCCCCTCATTCCAAATAGTTTCTGAACTGTTCTGCTATGATGGAGCCTCAATGCTCTTGCTTTGCTTCTCTCCCCTCGGAGCTCGAGGTTTTTGTAAACGGCCAGCCTTTAAAACGAGCACCGCTACGTTTAATATCTGTCTGCTCTCTGCTAAATACCCCAGTTAAAAGCAAAGAGAGATTAACTTGTTAAGGTTCATGTTATTTTGCTGAATTACAACACAGTACAACTCGAAAACACCGCTTATGACCAGAGATTTCACATACAATACACGAGAGTGCATGCGCGCTTACCCCAAATACAGAACTGTTGCCAAGGAGATTGGTGCGTTCGATTTAAGAGCCTGGGAAATTTTACACAGGTGGTGCACAGACATGCAAAAACGCCCCTTGCATTAGGACAGAACGACCATCTACAGACGTTTAAATAAAAACCGCGAAAACAACTGAACTTTAAAATTTTTAATTTAAATGAAATCAAAACTTGACCACAATGCAGAGAACAATAACTGCTTTGTTCAAAGAAAAGACGGAAACTGAAGATGAAAAGTTATGCATCAGAAAATGGTTCATCATTGTTCATCATTGTTTCATACATGTTTCAGACATGGCAGTTCTTTAACAATTGATATATATATGTTCTACATTGTCAAGTTATTATAATTTCTGCCTTATACAGACAGCTTACAGTAAAGCACAATATTGATACATTTTAATTAGTTTGAGCTTGGACTTGGACACACACATATTATATATATATATATATATATATATATATATATATATATATATATATATATATATATATATATATACAGGGGTTGGACAATGAAACTGAAACACCTGGTTTTAGACCACAATAATTTATTATTATGGTGTAGGGCCTCCTTTTGCGGTCAATACAGCTTCAATTTGTCTTGGGAATGACATAAACAAGTCCTACACAGTGGTCAGAGGGATTTTAAGCCATTCTTCTTGCAGGATAGTGACCAGGTCACTACGTGATACTGGTGGAGGAAAACGTTTCCTGACTCGCTCCTCGAAAACACCCCAAAGTGGCTCAATAATATTTAGATCTGGTGACTGTGCAAGCCATGGGAGATATTCAACTTCACTTTCGTGTTCATCAAACCAATCTTTCACCAGTCTTGCTGTGTGTATTGGTGCATTGTCATCCTGATACACGGCACCACCTTCAGGATACAATGTTTGAACCATTGGATGCACATGGTCCTCAAGAATGGTTCGGTAGTCCTTGGCAGTGACACGCCCATCTAGCACAGGTATTGGGCCATGGGAATGCCATGATATGGCAGCCCAAACCATCAGTGATCCACCCCCATACTTCACTCTGGGCATGCAACAGTCTTGGTGGTACGCTTCTTTGGGGATTCCCAGCCAGTAACTCTCCCGGATGTGGGGAAAAAAGAAAAAGGTAGACTCATCAGAGAACAATACATGTTTCACATTGTCCACAGCCCAAGATTTGCGCTCCTTGCATCATTGAAACCGACGTTCGGCATTGGCATGAGTGGCCAAAGGTTTGGCTATAGCAGCCCGGCCGTGTATATTGACCCTGTGGAGCTCCCGACGGACAGTTCTGGGGGAAACAGGAGAGTTGAGGTGCACATTTAATTCTGCCATGATTTGGGCAGCCGTGGTTTTATGTTTTTTGGATACAATCTGGGTTAGCACCCGAACATCCCTTTCAGACAGCTTCCTCTTGCGTCCACAGTTAATCCTGTTGAATGTGGTTCGTCCTTCTTGGTGGTATGCTGACATTACCCTGGATACCGTGGCTCTTGATACATCACAAAGACTTGCTGTCTTGGTCACAGATGCGCCAGCAAAACATGCACCAACAATTTGTCCTCTTTTGAACTCTGGTATGTCACCCATAATGTTGTGTGCATTGCAATATTTTGAGCAAAACTGTGCTCTTACCCTGCTAATTGAACCTTCACACTCTGCTCTTACTGGTGCAATGTGCAATCAATGAAGACTGGCTACCAGGCTGGTCCAATTTAGTCATGAAACCTCTCACACTAAATGACAGGTGTTTCAGTTTCATTGTCCAACCCCTGTATATATATATATATACCCCCAGTGCCTCCCCAGCCCCCCCTCTAGCTCCGCCCATTAGTACCTGCAAGAATTTAAAACTACTTTCACCCCTGTTCGTGACTGTGACAAAATGCAAAAACGTTCAAAGTGTATCAATACCTTTTCAAGGAATGTAGATTAACGTGTAACTGCATGCCATTGGTTGTTTAGTTGACATGTTTCCTTACCAAACATCCATAAATCTATTGGTTTCTTGCATGGGGGGTGGAGGGTATGCTTGGACATACACTAATCAAATAATATGTAAATTTTCTGTCCACTGTCATCAGATATTTAAAGCTCAGTTTCACAAAATAAAATGAAGCATGGATGTAAAACTGTGGAGGTTGTGCAAACATGTTCTATGGAAAAACCTGGTCCCACTCAGCTTAGTGGCTGTGAGCCCAGTTTACCCATGCCCACAAAAAAGTTGGTTCCTCACTTGATTTGCTGTCTGCTTTTTTACAAAACAAAGACTTTGTTTGTGTGAGTGTGTGCAAGAAAGCTTTTTCCTCTTATTTAAATCACTGTTGCATTTCTTTTAGCTCCCCTTTTTTTTAACCAATTCATACTGCATGGTTCTCACATGTTTCTATATATATATGTGTGTCCTTGTGTGATCCCGCTCTCACAGAGTTTTCCACTGTTGCTCTACCCGCCCCTCAGCCACACCCACTGTTGCCATGACAACGGGATTTACCACAGACCAGTAACGATTTATGCAGATACATGTGTGACTGCAATGGAAATGGCGTGGTTTCCATGGAAACGGAAGCACACAGAACCATACAATGTGTAACTGCATATTGCAGAGTGCGTAGCTATGCGCTGGAAACTGTGCAGCTCGAGCATGTGTCACTGGAGATTTGCCTCTCTTCCTGGCAACCAACTGGACAGAAGGACTCAAACATGTGGTCTCTTTGTGAAAGAGATTCAGCCAGACTCAAGCCTTCTTCACATTTTTGGAGATTTAGTCATAACACAAACAGCCCCTGTGCAGACTGTAAAACAATGAGAACATAAACAAATTTTTTCAGGAAATGGAACTGTGTGATTGAGTGAGGGGGGCGGGGGGACCTTGTCCGCTTTAGACATCAGAAAACACAAATGAAGTCATCGAGACTTTTTCAGATGCCTAAAAGTGCAAGTGAAGAAAACTGTGTTGAATGTGTTTCCAATTAAGAGCTCACAGTGCTCCTCCTTGTTTAAAGTGGTGAATGGTTTCAATTACCCATCTCAAATAAACACAAACATGCAGATAAAACATAAGGATTTTCATATTAGGACAAGAGTGATGAACAATTTCTTTCTGTGAATGTTTTAGAAAACCAGAAAATTCTGATGTTTTCCTCACAGGGAGATAAAGTGCAGGTGTGCACATTCTGACTTGTCTAGACCTGTGGTGCATTTATATAATGATTTCTCATCATGTTAGTGTGAAGCCAATATATAAGAACTGTTATGTCAATAGACAGACATTTTTTTCTAAAGTTGTGACTCAAAACGTTTACGCTGTACTGTAATATTGTTATATTAACGTGCGTTGATTCTATTTGCTTGCCACTGACATAATAAAACTGAACATGCTAGTAATATTTATATATAGTCTCTGTAGAGTTTGAATTATTAAGTTAAAAATAAATTTGAAGAAGGGAAGTTTCACTTGTATGAAAATGTACTTTAAAAACCCTACTATAAATTGCTAAAGCATTAGGTTTATCACAGGATCAAGTCAAAATTAAACAAACTCATCTGTAAAGACTGTAGTTGATTTGCAGCTTTTTCAGTTACTTCCTTTTTAGCAATTATTTAGTCAAAAGGGAATACTGTATGATTTATTTATCAGAATTGTGCTTTACTAATAATTACTGATATTTTATATCTTTAAAGATGCAACATATTTATTAAATTTTACATTTCTGCTTTTTTCTGGACCAAAGGAAACCCATGTACAGCTTCTAAATTAAGTTTAACATTGAAATGAGAAATGAACTGACTATTGCTCCATACACTCACCAGACCTCTAAAACCATCTGGGAATCTTTGAATGCATAAAATAATTTTACACTGACTTGAAGAGAAATGTGCTTTCAGTTATGTTTCAGATTAGCTGCAATGACCTCTACCACAAAGATAGCATACTTTTAGCTAAACCCATGGCTGCAAAACTTGAAGTGTTGCTTCATAAAACATTAGTCACAGACAGGCCAACTGACAGCCTTACCTGGGCCCGGGACAAAATAATCTAAGATGGGCCACCACCAACTGCATTCTGTTACTAGTAGAAATATTTACCTATTATATTTATAGACATAATTGATCTTCTTCCTTACATCTTCCCTTCTTCCCCTCCTATTTCCCTCATCAAAACAGGTTCTTAATGATAAACCTGCAGTATAAAGCTAACAGTGACACAAATCCTAAAGAAATATTCAGTTGTTAAATAAATTGTTATATGTGATAATTTGAATAAAATTGGGAAAATATGTCTAATAAATCATTGAATATTA
Source organism: Girardinichthys multiradiatus (assembly GCF_021462225.1). Lineage (NCBI taxonomy): Eukaryota > Metazoa > Chordata > Actinopteri > Cyprinodontiformes > Goodeidae > Girardinichthys > Girardinichthys multiradiatus. Next base: position 8,820,435 of record NC_061794.1, on the reverse strand, counting down.
TTCTAAATATATTTCAAATCTCTCAGTTATTTCAAATATTTGGTAAAATCATAAATTAAAAAGTAATTTGTTAAAAAAATTAATTACTTTGTACTCCCTGTGCTAAAGTACATCATGTGATAATTTAAGCTGCTGCTATGTCTCACCAGGACACCCTAGGCAGGAGGTCGATGATCGACTTTGTTGCCGTATCATCAAACCTTTGGCCGCATGTTTTGGACACTCGGGTGAAGAGAGGGGCTGAGCTGTCCACTGATCACCACCTGGTGGTGAGTTGGATCCGCTGGAGGAGGAGAAAGCCGGACAGACTTGGCAGGCCCAAGCGCATAGTGAGGATCTGCTGGGAACGCGTGGCGGAGCCCTCGGCCAGGGATGTATTCAACTCCCACCTCCGGGAGAGCTTTGACCAGATCCCGGGGGATGTTGGAGACATAGAGTCCGAGTGGACCATGTTCTCCGCATCTATTGTCGATGCTGCTGCCAGTAGCTGTGGCCGTAAGGTCTGCGGTGCCTGTTGCGGCGGCAATCCCAGAACCCGGTGGTGGACACCGGCAGTAAGGGATGCTGTCAAGCTGAAGAAGGAGTCCTATCGGCTGTGGTTGGCTTGTGGGACTCCTGAGGCGGCTGACGGGTACCGTGAGGCCAAGCGTGCTGCGGCCCGGGCTGTGGCAGTGGCAAAAACTCGGGCCTGGGAGGAGTTCGGTGAGGCCATGGAGAAGGACTACCGGTTGGCCTCGAAGCGATTCTGGCAAACCGTCCGGCGCCTCAGGAGGGGGAAGCAGAACTTCGCCAACACTGTTTATAGTGGGGTTGGGAGGCTGCTGACCTCAACTGAGGACATTATCGGGCGGTGGAAGGAGTACTTCGAGGATCTCCTCAATTCTGCCATCACGCATCCCGTGGTGGAAACAGAGGCTGGGGACTCGGGGCTGGACTCTTTCATCACCCAGGCTGAAGTCACCAAGGTGGTTAAAAGGTTCCGCGGTGGCAAGGCTTCGGGGGTGGATGAGATCTGCCTTGAGTACCTCAAGTCTCTGGATGTTGTTGGGCTGTCATGGTTGACATGCCTCTTCAACATTGCGTGGTGGATGGAGACAGTACCTCTGGACTGGCAGACTGGGGTGGTGGTCCCCCTTCTTATGAAGGGGGACCACCACCAGAGTGTGTGTTCCAACTACAGGGGGATCACACTCCTCAGCCTCCCTGGTAAGGCCTACGCCAGGGTATTGGAGAGGAGAGTCCGGCCGATAGTCGAACCTCGGCTTCAGGAGGAGCAGTGTGGTTTTCGTCCCGGCCGTGGAACACTGGACCAGCTCTATACCCTCTACAGGGTGCTCGGGGGTTCATGGGAGTTTGCCCAACCAGTTCACATGTGTTTTGTGGACCTGGAGAAGGCATTTGACTGTGTCCCTCGTGATGCCCTGTGGGGGGTGCTCCAGGAGTAAGGAATCGGGGGCCCTTATATTAGGGGCCATCGGTCCCTGTACGAGCGGAGCAGGAGTTTGGTCTGCATTGCCGGCACTAAGTCGGACCTGTTCCCGGTGGATGTTGGACTCCGGCAGGGCTGCCCTTTGTCACCGGTCCTGTTCATAACTTTTATGGACAGGATTTCTAGATGCAGCCAAGGGCCGGAGGGGTCTGGTTTGGGGACCAGTGGATTTCGTCTCTTCTTTTTGCAGATGATGTGGTCCTGCTGGCCCCCTCTAGCCAAGACCTACAGCATGTGCTGGGGCGGTTCGCAGCTGAGTGTGAAGCGACTGGGATGAAGATCAGCTCCTCCAAGTCCGAGGCCATGGTACTAGACCGGAAAAGGGTGGCTTGTCCTCTTCAGGTTGGAGGGGAGTTCCTGCCTCAAGTGGAGGAGTTTAAGTATCTCGGGGTCTTGTTCACGAGTGGGGGAGAAATGGAGCGGGAGATCGACAGACGGATCGGTGCGGCTGCCGCAGTAATGGTGGCACTGTGCCGGTCCGTTGTGGTGAAGAGAGAGCTGAGCCGAAAAGCAAAGCTCTCAATTTACTGGTCAGTCTACGTTCCTACCCTCACCTATGGCCACAAACTTTGGGTCATGACCGAAAGAACGAGATCCCGGATACAAGTGGCGGAAATGAGCTTCCTCCGTAGGGTGGCCGGGCACTCCCTTAGAGATAGGGTGAGGAGCTTGGCCATCCGGGAGGGGCTTGGAGTAGAGCCGCTGCTCCTCTACATCGAGAGGAGCCAGTTGAGGTGGCTCAGGCATCTATACCGGATGCCTCCTGGACGCCTTCCTCGGGAGGTGTTCCAGGCACGTCCCACCGGGAGGAGGCCCAGGGGACGGCCCAGGACACGCTGGAGGGACTATGTCTCTCGGCTGGCCTGGGAACGCCTTGGGCTCCACCCGGAGGAGCTGGAGGAGGTGTGTGGGGAGAGGGACGTCTGGGCGTCTCTGCTGAGTCTGCTGCCCCCGCGACCAGGTCCCGGATATGCGGAAGACGACGAGTACGAGTACGAGATTGCTTTATTTGACACTCTAGTTTTATTAAAATTTTTACGTGCATAAATATCAATTTTGGGACTATAATTACTGAGTTGTGGCATTTTGATCTCCATACCTGCTGAATGGTTCTAATCATTTGTACGTCTGCTTGTTTTATATATTTAGATTTGAGGTCCAAATTTTATGGGGCGAAACTTCCTTTAGCAGTCAAGGCTCTACAGCAGGATCTTCATTTCATTTGTAGCCGCTCACATCAAGCCACAGATCCACTGTGCAGGTGCAGCAGTGAGCACTCAAAGTCATGAGTTATGTCCAGTGGCACCGTTTGGGGGCCATTACCCCAGCGGCAAATCATTTTTGTGTTTGGGGTGGGAGGTTCAGGACCATTACTGAAAGAACAACTAGGAAGAAAAAAAATTAAAAGACTTTAGGTAACTTATGTTAGGCTTATATTTTCCTTCACAAACAGGCCTATTTTGAAAAAAAAGTATTCTTAACCATAATTTGATGGTTGGATGGTTGGAGGCCCTCCATCCTACATGGGCAGAGGACTCGATTGTTCCCACTGTCGGCTGCTGTGGTCACTGGAACAATAAACAAATTCATGTGTTTCACAGAAACAATGTGATGGAATTAGCAAATGGAATTAGCATGACCATAGCTAAGAACAGCAAAAAACTACGTTATACATGTTACCACCACAGGAACCTTTCCAGGAATGTGGGCATCTGAAAAAGAACCTGGTAGCATAAAGTGACATTGGGGCCAGTCTCCTAACATGTAGTCACTGTGACATGCTCTTCCCTTATCGTTTTGCCAAAAATCCCAGCGTTTATTTTAGTGATGATAACCTCTCTCCCAAACTCAGCACTTAGCGAGGGCTTGGTAGACTTCTGTAGTGGAAGAGGTTACTTGCTCAGCATCAACAGCCCTGCTTCAGACTCTGAAATCACTCGCATAAAACAACCGAGCTAAACAAAAGATCCAGGAAAAACCCTTCCAGTTCTTACAGTCAAATTGCACCTTTCCATGGTTGGTGTAATGAAGAATGCATTTTGTAGAGATTGATAAATAGATCTCTAAATACTAGAGCACAGATTTTCACACCTTGGAATAGTTGTTTGAGGGCTGTTAATACATCCAGCTCTCTAGAAAACAATTCAAAATAGGAAATGGGATGCATTTTGTTTTACACTGTTTGAGAAAACTAAAAATCCTTTCATTTAGTTTTTACAAGTAAATGTTTTCCAAATCACAAACTTCATTATAAAGAATCTGTTATCTGTGTACAGTAATTCATTCCAGGTTAGACCAGTTCTATATATTGTTTTTTTAAATGCTGTCTGAATATAAAAAAATACCCCAAAACATTGAAGAATCCCTTTCTAGACCCACATGCAGAATCAAAAGTCCAAAACAGAATGTACCTAAAATATTTATTCGTTCAACAGGGAAGAAAGGAAGATAGAAACTACTGAGGGTCTGCAATTTTGGGTCGAAGCAGGAAGGCTTGGAGAGGTAGTAAAGGTCCTGGTGGTGATCTGGTAATGCTGGTGTTTGAGTGGAGTAAGCTTCAAAGGGATTTCCAGAATGGAGGTTTGACGTCTGAGTTTGAATGTTGGAGAGCAGGCAGGCAGGTGAAGGCTAATGATAACGCTAAATGATAATGATAATTCTCTGGCCAGGTCAGTGGCAGAACATCTTGACGAAGTAACTCGACATGGTATGAAAACCATTCACAATGGCACGACTGGAGAGATACAAAAATAAGACTTGAATTTAAAGCAGACAAGATCAAAGTAATTATGTATATATATATATATATATATATTCAAATCAGGTCTCACTTGGAGATACAGGCTGGCTCTACCGTGAAGGTGGAGCATCATGTGAAGAGTAGTTTTCCAGCAGCAGTATAAATTCCCAGCAGTTGAAGAGGGAAATTGCCAACAGGTGTGTGGAACTGCAAACCGCACTCTCCAACAAAGATCCTCTAAGCAGAGAGAACACTCACTCTACTCACACAAAGACACACGCACACACCAGGATCACGACACTGGGATGAAGGTTTTTTAAATTGCAAATTATGCTTTAAAGAACCTGTATTCACAGAATAATAATCCAGTTCAGGTTTGACTGGTCTACTTGTGTTGAAATAGAGATGAGTACATGTGGTCCACGACCATTAAAAACCGTGAAAAAGGCCTCGAATTGAGTGCCAGTTGGAAGCTATGAATCAGATGCCAACTTCAGCATCATACAGGTCCTTCTCAAAATATTAGCATATTGTGATAAAGTTCATTATTTTCCATAATGTAATGATGAAAATTTAACATTCATGTATTTTAGATTCATTGCACACTAACTGAAATATTTCAGGTCTTTTATTGTCTTAATACGGATGATTTTGGCATACAGCTCATGAAAACCCAAAATTCCTATCTCACAAAATTAGCATATCATTAAAAGGGTCTCTAAACGAGCTATGAACCTAATCATCTGAATCAACGAGTTAACTCTAAACACCTGCAAAAGATTCCTGAGGCCTTTAAAACTCCCAGCCTGGTTCATCACTCAAAACCCCAATCATGGGTAAGACTGCCGACCTGACTGCTGTCCAGAAGGCCACTATTGACACCCTCAAGCAAGAGGGTAAGACACAGAAAGAAATTTCTGAACGAAGAGGCTGTTCCCAGAGTGCTGTATCAAGGCATCTCAGTGGGAAGTCTGTGGGAAGGAAAAAGTGTGGCAGAAAACGCTGCACAACGAAAAGAGGTGACCGGACCCTGAGGAAGATTGTGGAGAAGGGCCGATTCCAGACCTTGGGGGACCTGCGGAAGCAGTGAACTGAGTCTGGAGTAGAAACATCCAGACCCACCGTGCACAGGCATGTGCAGGAAATGGGCTACAGGGGCCGCATTCCCCAGGTCAAGCCACTTTTGAACCAGAAACAGCGGCAGAAGCGCCTGACCTGGGCTACAGAGAAGCAGCACCGGACTGTTGCTCAGTGGTCCAAAGTACTTTTTTCAGATGAAAGCAAGTTCTGCATGTCATTCGGAAATCAAGGTGCCAGAGTCTGGAGGAAGACTGGGGAGAAGGAAATGCCAAAATGCCAGAAGTCCAGTGTCAAGTACCCACAGTCAGTGATGGTCTGGGGTGCCGTGTCAGCTGCTGGTGTTGGTCCACTGTGTTTTATCAAGGGCAGGGTCAATGCAGCTAGCTATCAGGAGATTTTGGAGCACTTCATGCTTCCATCTGCTGAAAAGCTTTATGGAGATGAAGATTTCATTTTTCAGCACGACCTGGTACCTGCTCACAGTGCCAAAACCACTGGTAAATGGTTTACTGACCATGGTATCACTGTGTTCAATTGGCCTGCCCACTCTCCTGACCCGATATTGTGAAGAGAACGTTGAGAGACTCAAGACCCAACACTCTGGATGAGCTAAAGGCCGCTATCGAAGCATCCTGGGCCTCCATAAGACCTCAGCAGTGCCACAGGCTGATTGCCTCCATGCCACGCCGCATTGAAGCAGTCATTTCTGCCAAAGGATTCCCGACCAAGTATTGAGTGCATAACTGTACATGATTATTTGAAGGTTGACGTTTTTGTATTAAAAACACTTTTCTTTTATTGGTCGGATGAAATATGCTAATTTTGTGAGATAGGAATTTTGGGTTTTCATGAGCTGTATGCCAAAATCATCCGTATTAAGACAATAAAAGACCTGAAATATTTCAGTTAGTGTGCAATGAATCTAAAATATATGAATGTTAAATTTTCATCATTACATTATGGAAAATAATGAACTTTATCACAATATGCTAATATTTTGAGAAGGACCTGTAGTTTGCGTCTCATTTGTTACTCTGTTAGAATCCCTTTTTTCTGTTACCCATAAGGTGGCAACAAAAATGATTTAGCACATCTCAATGCTTAAGTGTTGGAACTTTCTATTGTGATTTTCAAACATTTACAGCCAGTACAGTAACAGTATTTTTTCTTGAAAAGTCCACACATAATAATAGATGTATAGCTGCGCAGCACCTATTACTGCATATGCCATTCTTTGCTACTGAAAAGTATAATTTTCCACCAGCATCATAAAGTGAAATGGGACCACCCCATGGAGCCCCACAACAATGCCTACAGTGTGTCTCAAATGCCAGCACATTTCAACCAAACATCTGAGTGGTGCTGAGAAAAGGAATGGAATGAAAAAAGTAACAGGAAAAACACTGGTGCAGAGGCTGGAATATAGACCACTTTGGGTTGCAGTGGGAAAACTCAAGAAGCATATTAGAACCTGGTAGCGATAAGTGACACTTACTCCATCAAGTGGTTTTTATCAGAGTGATAAAACACCACTTTTAGCTCATCTTCAGTTCCCAGCTTATTGACAATATGTTCCAGACGTTTGGTGACAACTGTAAACGGAAGACATTTTTTTTTGTACAGTACTGGGCTGTATTGTGTGTGAGACTGTAAACAAAATATCCATGTTTGTCTTTTTTATCCTCTTCTGCAAGTGTGCTTGTCTGTATATACGCATTCCTGTGACACAGGCAAGAAACAGATTCCCTTGTGAGGCTTTGTAGATGACACACCTTTGTGACTCTTACAACAGCAAAGCTGCTGATAGTTATGTGTGGCAGATCCATTCATATAAAAACACCCTTATCCCATCTTCATGGAAATACGGTCCGACTACGAGGTGGATGAAACACGTCAGCACTTTTTATGAAGGGAGCAGGCAGTGTTGTAATCTAGCTGTCTCCCCCACACATGTGAGAGACTCAGAGGAGCGGGCAGAGGTGTGGTTTTGTGTAGGAGATAAAATGGTTCCATAGTCCTAAAGTCTACAACTAGTATAGCAGCTGTAGTTTACATTGGTCAAATAAATCTTTAGTTCATCTGTTAAGGAAAAGCCATATATAATATCACCAAACTCATGTTTCTTTATGACCACAGTACAGTACAGGTAGGTAGCCTTCTCTGCTGTAATCCATTTATTGGGATTGTTTACTCTTATCTAGATGGTGTTTGTCCCTAAACTACTGCACCCCAGATGTGTAAGTGCCTTTGGACAAGACTCTAAACCCGGCATCGCCCATGATGAGTCATTGAAAGTCAGTGAATGTTTTTGAACATACTATAAACTCCTTTGTAGATCTTACTCAAGATTTGGGTTCAAGCAATTGGGAATGCATGGGTGAATTTGTAATTTCCAATAATCAAAAGCTAGAGAAGGTTTAGAGTCTGTTTTTGTCCAGCAGAGCAAGGTCTCCCAATTAGAAGAAAGGCGAAAACTTGCCCAGCTCTGGTAAGGACTTTGCCCTTACCGCAGCAGGTCTGGCTTCAATTTTAACCCCAGGCTTTTCATCCATCCTTGTTCAGTACCCATCTAATCCACTTTGGAGTCATGGGTGGACCTAAGAGGAAACTTTGAAATGCCAATTAATCTAACATGCACATTTTTGTACTATGCTTGGAAAGTGGAGTACCTACATGCATGGGTAGGACATGCAGAGGATTGGACCCAAGATGTTTTTAGTACTTTTCAATCTTTACCTTAAGCTAAAAAAAGACAATGAAATTAAAAAACATGCAGCCCTGCCACTGATGGTTGTCATTATGTCATTTAACAACAGGAGATCCAGTGGTCTGAAAAATCTTTTGTTAAATTATACAAATGTTACCTTCTTATGTTCACAACAACTGAATTGATATGAGGCGTACCATCTCTCCACAGTCTTCTGCTTGTCTAAGATTGGGTTGTGATTGTAAAACCTTCATTAGGGAAACCCAGACATCCCTTTCCCTTTATTTTTTTGTTTTTATTTAATATTTTGGGGTCTATGTGACAAGCCATAATTGCAGTCTAAATTATTTCATGACTGCACAGAAAATATGTATTTTATTTAATTTAATTTACATATTTAGGTATAACATTTTATATTTAAGTTTAAAGGTATTTAAACTATCACACATGCAAGGACGTTTTAATTAAAATATAAAACAAAATATGAGCATCAGTGGAGCACATAAAACATTTTGCTTTTTACAGTTTTGGTGATTACAAACAACTCTTTTAAATAGTTACTGAATTATTTTCTTAAAAACTAGTTTTAAGTATAGTTTGTTGCTTTGTGAGAGACTGTAATAGAGCAGTGATCTCATAGATTAACCAAAGCTACACATGCACTGTACCTGTTTATTTGTACAAACTCATACTCAGATAGTATCTCTCTATGACACTTTCTTCAAGCCCATCCTATGGGGGAAGCTGGGTTAGATGTCAAGAGAAAAGCTCATGGTGAGTAAGAGGTTCCTGTGTAGAAACTGGAGCTGGATACGTTTCCTTCTCCTTCTAATCTGATGCAGCTAAACTATACATAAAACTAAATGAGATAGTATAGTATGTTGCCATGGAGACTAAATGTCAAACACTAGGAGTGGCTTGGCTTCACTTTCATACTATTTACATACTAACTTCTGCCTCGCACTGAACTATGAGGGGAACTTCTAGTTTATTTTTTTACTTTTGCAGCTCATAATGTGCACTATTCTTACAGTGTGACAGTGAGTCACTTCAGGGCATGTGATCAACAGGCCTTCCTAGCTCTCTCTCTAAAAAAATAAAACTCAAAATCCTGCAGTCAAGGTTAATTAGAAGATTACATCTCAACCAGCACATAACTTAGTTATACTGCAAAATAGATTTGCTCTTTGAAGGCTTTTTGGGGCCTCTGTGTAACACTGTGATCTGTGCAAAAGGTCTGTTGTTTAAGAATAAACAGCATGGATGGTAGATAGAAAGAGATAAGTATCAGAACAAGTTGCATGAGGCATGGATACACCCGTAGTAGATCAGCGTTTTTGTGTAACATTATCCTGCAGACAGGCCTCAGCCATCAGACAGTAGATTAGTACTCTGCAGAGGGTAAATGGCTTGTTTGTTCCAGTGCGTGTCTTCGCTGTGTGTGAAAGGGTTTGTCACAGGGTTAACTGTGTGAGTCAGTAACAGAAATGTGACCAGTGAAGAAAAAATAATATCTGATTGTTTTTGTATGAATTTTTCATCTTTTAATCCCCTCTTTTCTCCTCTAATCAAACAAACTGTGTTTTTACTATGACAGAGCCAGTAAACAGCTACACAGAGTCCTGTCCAAGCTTGTGCTGTCCCCAGTTTAGCCTGTAAGAAAGCAGCCGGGTGTGTCTGTGTTTAAACACACACCAAAGAGGATAAGATCCAGAGCTGGATTGTACTGTTTAAGCAGGGCCTATGCTAAGGTTTGACTGCTGAGTGATGCCTGGTGCCTGTTGATGGAACCTCGGGGTGTTTGGGTTCAGAGACAAAATACCACCTGGTGTTGGTGCCATGTGTAACACCAGAGAGTTACAAAACAATGTGCACCATATGGTCTAATTACATTTTTTAAATATATTTTGGCACTGATCTAAAGCACTTTGCAAAAGTATTCACACCCCTTTTCCATATTTTATCAAGTTATTACAACAATCAGTAACAATATGTTATATAATTAATATGCTTAGCTAGACTTTTATGTAATAAACCAACATAAAGTGTCACATAACTATGAAGTTGAAGGAAAAAAAGCCATTGTTTTCAAATATTTTTATGAAATAAATGTGAAAAGTGTGGCCTGCTTATGTGGTCAATTTCCTTTTACTCTGATAGCCCAAAGTAAAATCAAGTGCAACCAACTGCCTTCAGACCCCACCTAATTAGAGGAGTCGCTCGTCTGTGCAACTTAATTTCTGTATAAATCCATTTTATGGAAACTTATAAATAAACACCCACAAAGGTGAGGAAAAGACAGAAGCCAAAATGAATAATAAACAAACTGAAGGTAACGAAACAACTGGAGTACCGGGAAACCGGCATGGAGAATACAGGAGATGGAAATCAGCAAAATCTGCCCATAGAATCTTTTCACAAAAAGATGACATTTATTTTGGTAATCGGAAGTTTATCATGAAAGTTGTTCTTTCTGAAATACTTGTGGTTTAAGTCAGGAAACTGTTCTCTGCTAATTTTAGAGATCATCATACACAGCTTCAAAAGCCAGTTTCTTAGACAGAATGTGAGACTAACATATCTGCTCCAGAAACCTCAAGGTATTTAAAATAAAAATGTAACATCTAAGGATCTGTAGCAGAGCCAAGTTTCTGCATAAAGTTATGAGAATGCAGATTTTATCGTTGTCAAAACTGAAACCCGTGATGACATCTTCTCAGTTTCACACTTGTGTTCCTCTTTTTGTTTTTGGTCTTATTTGTCTCATTTTGTTTTTTCTATATTTGGGTCGGTGTTTAGCCACTGTTACCATGTAAACATGACTCATAAATGAATGATGATGTGAATAACCCTGAAGGTTTGAAAAAAAAATCTTTATTTATATCTTGAAACAGGATTATTAAAGAGCAAAATGAAGGCATGCTTAAAATGACAAATCAATTATGCTGATTAGAATTACAGAAAACTTGTCATTAAACCTTCTTGTCATGCATAAGATGCTGCAAAACAAATGTCATGTCAGCAGTTTTAGTTATTGAAAAGAGGTCTTTATAGTTTTGCATTAACGGTGGAAGAAATAAAGAAGATAGTATTTAATACTATATACACATCCATCCATCCATGTAACACTGATTTTCAGTTGAATGTAATTGGCTAGTGGCTTGATATAATTTTCATGTTGCTTATACCCAAGGTATAAATAAATTGCACATCCTGCATGCGTGAGGCACTCAGGAAGCTGTGGGCACACAACTAAGTTTCATGTCACACAATGGTGGATTTGCTGCTGAGCAGAGCTTGACAACGAGCCAACCACCAAGTGTGCAATCCCGTGGACTGTACCAAAGTCAAAATCAACCTTTCATACACATGCGCGCTCAAACTCAGACCCACAGGTGTTTAGATTCAGGTGTTAACAGATACACAAATTTTCTATATTGTGCTGCATTTACCACTAAATACATCTTGCATTCATAAGTACCGTCCACTTTTTAGTAAAAAAGCTGTTAACATGAATGTTTCTGCAGGTGTAGAAGCAAGCAGGGTGTTATCTTGTATTCTCTTCATCCTTCTTTCTCTCCTCCATTCTTTTCTCATTCTCTCCCCTTTTCCTTTTAGCCCCCCTTTCTCTCTTTCGATGCTTTTTATTTTTTCCTTTCCATTTCTGTCTCCGTGTCCGTAACAATTGAAATAATCCCAAAGCAGTTTCTAATGAAGTTTATTTTATAAATATCAAGCAGAGCTTTAAAACATTAGCTGTAATGCTCCACTTGTGAAAGTAAATCTATTGGGGTTTTTCTTGGCACTCAGACATCAATTCTGAGCGCTACACTGCCGGACAGGACACGGAAAAAAAAAAAAAAAAGATTTTTACCTGGGTGCAGCGCTTTATGACAGTACTTTGTGTGTGAGTCCAATCTTTAGGACTTACTCACAAAGTACTATGAGTCTGAATGTTTTTGCTCAAGCACCTGTGCCTTTTTCCCTGATGCCCAAAGTGCCCATATAAGAGATGTTTGGTCATTTGCATAAATTATTATTTTTTATTTTCTTTAATCAGTCTTGATGCCATCTTTGCTGTATCATATATTGCAGCAGATTTATATCTTTCACAATGTGGTATACAAAGAGAGAGCAAGACAATATATTGCATTCACAGGTAATTAAAGAGCGAGCAAAATAAAATAACATTTGAATAAAAATGTCTTCATAGTTATTTTTTTTTACCCTCAAGAGAACAAAAATCCAGACAGTTCCACATTTAAGTTGCCACATACTGTAATGACCGATCCAATCAAGTTTTTTATCTGGTTCTTGGGACTACAGGTAGATTCATGTTTGTGGACCTGAGGGCTCAAGTTAGAGTGGCAATTCAGTAATGCCCTGAAACTTAAAGTCAGAATTTTAAAATAAATTCTGAAATGAAAGAGTAACCGGTGCAAAGACATTAATGTGACATGAGTAGACATAGAGTGATGTGAGTTTTTCCGTTTGTTCCAGGTAGGAGTCGTGCGGAAGACTTTTGAACCAGGTAGATAAGCACATTTTGTTTTATAGGTGTGAAAAGTGCTGCACAATAGTATGAATGAGGGGAATTTCTGATGGAGAAAATTGGAAGGAGATTTAATGAAAGTACTAATGATCTTTACAGGGTTAAGAATATTTACCAAACAATATGTGGACCCAAAACAGAGCCTTGGGGCAGTGAGACAGAGAGGCAGCCTGTGGACCCCAGAATATGTTGCTTTAGGTCCAAAATCCAGGCCAGTTGTTAGTCAAAGTGAGTGAAACTATAAAGTATGTGCACTTAAACTTGTATCGATAAGTTTGTATCGTTTCTGCTTCATCATTAAGGGAGGAGCAGGCTGAACAGACGGGCTGAAACACAACACACACACAGAGGGAGAAAGGGGAGGGCTCTGGGTCTCTGAGCAGGAGGAGACAAGTGAGGAGAAGCTATTATTATCTGACCATTCAGGTTTTATCACTCAGACAGTAGTTCATTGTTGTTGTGTCATCAGCTAGCTGCTAGCTAAAGACTTTGCCTATTCTCTTTTGTGTTAACAGCTGTCAATTACCAGTATCACCGTAATATTGGTAGAAAAGCTACTGTAAGGAGATGTCTGATGATGAGAAGCATTGGTGCTGCAATTTATTTATATTTAACCTTTTTTGGGATCAATGAAACTACAGTTATTCATCTACTAATCTGGTGTTTTAGAGGTTAGAAAGAATAAATAGCCTGTCACTAACATACCATTTTGTTGATTATATCACATTTCTGTCAAGATTTGTCTCCTCAACTAACAATGTGGGTTTTTATGCTTCAATTTAAAATGTTAGGATTTTATAAAATCTGTAATTTTGTTTAAGACATTTATAATAACTAATTTCTAGGAACTTGTTTAGATAGCACTGTGTGAAGTTTTAATTTCTTGTCTTGTCTGCACTCATTAAACAATGTTTGTCTGTGTCCCTGAATACATTTATATATTAAAGCTGCATTACCTGATTTTGTGAAACTGTGAAACAAACGTATAACTTTGACTGATGTGAGCCTCTATCACTGTCTCATACATGGAGGCAGATGGAGCATACACTGCCTCATAAACACACAACCACAAAGGATGAGAATAACAAGCAGCAGTCTTGAGTTGGCTATTAATTATTTGGACTTATAAAATAAAAAAAGCTGTAAATAAGTTGTGGATTTTGAAATAAAACATTGTCTCCCTCACATTATTGCAGATAGATTATAGTTCTGGATAGATAATGTATGTACTGGCCAATGAAAGCGCTCCTGTCCCGTGGAAGCGACCACGGCTCTAAAAACAAAAATCCTTTTAATCCAGCCTGCAGAGGCTCACTGTGTCATTTTCTGTATGATAACTTCTGTTGCTGTGTTGAATAATACCTTTAATTTGATTAAAAAGAAAAAACAAATAGTGCATTTTAAAATATTTTTAGATCATCATTCAAAACGGGTTTGTTGTAGTTTAAAAAGGCCTTGTAAAGAAAGCAGCTGAAGGTAGATGATTGTTAACCAACTGGGTTAGAGACACGACAACAGGTAAGAACAAATAACTGTTTGGTAGTGAACTTATGTTGAATTTCACAAGCAGCCAGTTTAAGAGGTTTAACCTAAAGTTACTATAGGCGGTCAGTTAGCATTGTCAGTAGGTTCTATGTTTTCTCATAGTGACATGCAACACTAAGGTCATACAGGGGTTGGACAATGAAACTGAAACACCTGGTTTTAGACCAAAATAATTTATTAGTATGGTGTAGGGCCTCCTTTTGCGGCCAATACAGCATCAATTCGTCTTGGGGATGACATATACAAGTCCTGCACAGTGGTCAGAGGGATTTTAAGCCATTCTTCTTGCAGGATAGTGGCCAGGTCACTACGTGATACTGATGGAGGAAAACGTTTCCTGACTCGCTCCTCCAAAACACCCGAAAGTGGCTCAATAATATTTAGATCTGGTGACTGTGCAGGCCATGGGAGATGTTCAACTTCACTTTCATGTTCATCAAACCAATCTTTCACCAGTCTTGCTGTGTGTATTGGTGCATTGTCATCCTGATACACGGCACAGCCTTCAGGATACAATGCTTGAACCATTGGATGCACATGGTCCTCAAGAATGGTTCAGTAGTCCTTGGCAGTGACGCGCCCATCTAGCACAAGTATTGGGCCAAGGAAATGCCATGATATAGCAGCCCAAACAATCACTGATCCACCCCCATGCTTCACTCTGGGCATGCAACAGTCTGGGTGGTATGCTTCTTTGGGGCTTCTCCACACCGTAACTCTCTCGGATGTGGGGAAAACAGTAAAGGTGGACTCATCAGAGAACAATACCTGTTTCACATTGTCCACAGCCCAAGATTTGCGCTCCTTGCACCATTGAAACTGATGTTTGGCATTGGCATGAGTGACCAAAGGTTTGGCTATAGCAGCCCGGCCATGTATATTGACCCTGTGGAGCTCCCGACGGACAATTCTGGTGGAAACAGGAGAGATGAGGTGCACATTTAATTCTGCCGTGATTTGGGCAGCTGTGGTTTTATATTTTTTGGATACAATCCGGGTTAGCACCCGAACATCCCTTTCAGACAGCTTGCTCTTGCGTCCACAGTTAATCCTGTTGGATGTGGTTCGTCCTTCTTGGTGGTATGCTGACATTACCCTGGATACTGTCGCTCGTCACCCATATTGTTGTGTGCATTTCAATATTTTGAGCAAAACTGTGCTCTTACCCTGCTAATTGAACCTTCACACTCTGCTCTTACTGGTGCAATGTGCAATCAAAGACTGGCTACCAGGCTGGTCCAATTTAGCCATGAAACCTCCCACACTACGGGCTGCACGGTGGTGCAGTTGGTAGCACTGTTGCCTTGCAGCAAGAAGGTCCTGGGTTCAATTCCCAACTGGGGGTCTTTCTGCATGGAGTTTGCATGTTCTCCCCGTGCATGCGTGGGTTCTCACCGGGTACTCCGGCTTCCTCCCACAGTCCAAAGACATGCCTGTTAGGTTAATTGGTCACTCTAAATTGCCCTTAGGTGTATGAATGAGTGTGTGTTTGTGTGTTGCCCTGTGATGGGCTGGTGACCTGTCCAGGGTGTACCCTGCCTCTTGCCCATAGACTGCTGGAGATAGGCACCCCCCGTGACCCACTGTGGAATAAGTGGTAGAAAATGACTGACTGACTGACCTCCCACACTAAAAAGGCAGGTGTTTCAGTTTGATTGTCCAACCCCTGTATGTGTCAACAACTCATTGTCAATTTATTGTCTCCAGTTCCATGTTAATGTTTGATGCACCTGTTTTGTTCTGAATGGAACATCTTCACCTTGTAAGTACAGCACATCCAGGTTGTTTTATTTATTATTAGAGTCTTAATTACAGACCACCAAAAGGCTGTATTGTGCCCCTCTGTTTATATTTTTAACACTGTAATTGTGAAAAACAATACGTTCAGTGGTCTAGTGCAGGATTAAATATCTCAATACTGCCCTGTGATGAAAGGAGTCCTGTAGACAGAAATTCTGATCACAATAAAGTATTTAATATACACATGCATGATGTTGTGCATGATGCTTAAACATACTCTCTTACATCCCTTTCCAGAGCAGGCCACCAGAAATGCTGTCGGACCACAAAAACTGTGCAGTTGATGCCAGAATGGTTGGTG
The DNA here is from genome assembly GCF_021462225.1 of Girardinichthys multiradiatus. NCBI lineage: Eukaryota > Metazoa > Chordata > Actinopteri > Cyprinodontiformes > Goodeidae > Girardinichthys > Girardinichthys multiradiatus. The sequence goes on along the minus strand of NC_061794.1, from coordinate 8,804,221 downwards.
ATGTGGGAGGGGTGGGCCAATTGAATGACCTGTAACCTCATAGCTTCAGGAACAAAGAGGATGATTAGAGGGGCAAGCCTCAGAACCCTGAACATCTCCAAACGCTTCTTTTACTCTCTCCTCGATCTCCCAAGTCACTGCAGCAACAAAACAAGGAGGCAAAACAGAGGACTGAACCTCGGAACTTCCATCTGGTTCAAACAGACGAGACAGAGCATCGGGTTTAAGATTCTTTGAGCCGATAAAAGAAAAGGGCCCACCTGGCTTGTCGGGGTTTGAGTCTCTTTGCCTTCTTGATATACTCAGGATTTTTGTAATCAGTTCAAACCAAGAAGGGGTTGTTCTGCCCCCCCAGCCAGTGTCTCCACTCCTCTATTGCCACCTTCATGACCAAAGGTTCTGTCTCCCACAACATAGTTTCTCTCTGAAGAAGACAACCTTCTGGATAGAAAAGCACAGGGGTGAAGTCTATTGTCCTTCACAGCTCTCTGGGAAAGAACAGCACTAACACCTAAACTAAAATAAGAAGCATCCACCTCTAGAACAAACTGTCAGTGAGGATTTGGTAGGGTGAGAACAGGGACAGATGTGAACAGGTCTTTAAGTCTTTAAAAATATTATTGCGCTGCAGTGGACCACTTAAACTTTACTTTGTTAGATGTTGGGGCATGCAAAGGAGCTGCAATGGAGCTAAAGTTGCAAATTAACTTTCTGTAAAAATTGGCAGCGCCAAAGAATCTTTGTAGTTGCTCACAACTAGAAGGAGTGGGCCACTCAGTCACAGAACTAACTTTAACTGGATCCATCTTGATCTCACCCTCAGAAATTAAGGAGACTGTGGACACATGGAAATCACACTTTTCGGCCTTAACATACAGTTTCGCATCAAGACATCATAGGAGCATTTGTCCGATCTGCCGAATATGAGTCTGTTCGTCAGGGGAAAAAAAATAAAAAATGTAGAATATCAAGATAGACAAATACATTGAGCAGGTCTCGAAGAACATCATTTACTATGACTTCATTGACTCCATCTCAGGGCCTGACAGAATATAATCTCCCATTGGGAGGTGAAGTGCCAGGTAGAAGGTCAATGGGGCAATCTGAAGGCTGATTTGGGGGCAAAGCAGTGGCCTTAGACTTGTTGAAGATCTCACAGAGATCGAGGTAACATTCAGGTACTCTGATTGGAGCCGGGGGGGGGGGGGGGGGGGGGGGGGGGACTACTGGCTGTTGAGATGAACTGATCAAGTGAAATCTCAGATATTCAGATCAGAATGGTTATCTGGGAAAGAGAGGAGAGCAGGTTCAGATTTAAAAGTAACTTGGCATAACAATCTGCCATCCAGGGCATGAGCCTTAAGGGGTCTGTCCAGTTGAATACGTCTTAATCCAAGGGTGGAGTCCAAAAAGTTTGCATCAGAGCCTGAATCAATCAGAACTGATGATGGGATGATGTTATCCTCACTTAATGTGAGACACCTGAGGGATTATAAATAACCTCTCCATGATTCACCAGTGCCCTATGCTTCACTGATAAGTCTGGACTTTTACTGGGCATGAGTACTGGGCACACCAGGAAGTGTCCGTTTTGTCCACAATAGATGCATCTCCCCTCCCTCAACAGGGGCTGTCGCTCCTCTGGTGACAAACAGGTCCTTCCCACCTGCATGGGTTCCTCCTCAGCAGCGGAGGGGACAGCGGGGAATGCATGAGGTGTGTTATTGTAGGGCGAATAAATAGTTAGTGGGTTCAAGCGATTCCCCTGGACAGCCAGAAACAAATCTAGGCCAGGCTCTTTTAATAGTCTCTTGTCCATCCTGTTTGCCAGGAAATAAAGGAGTCCAGACTCTATGGAAATTTTAAAGGTATGAAAGCATCTTTAACTGGGGCCGCCAGCCCTTGTAAGAAGGCATCAAACAGAGCAGCATCATTCCAGTCACTCTCTGCAGTGCGGAAGTCAATAGCATAATCAAAGGTGGACCTCCTGTCTTGATGCAGACTCATGAGGGACCTGGCTGCCTTTCTGCTAGGAGCAGTATGTTGAAAGATGTTAGAAAAAGTCTCAGAAAAAAGTTTGAGAGACTTACATCTACCTGATCCTCTGCTCCACTCTGCCGTGTCGCAGGCTTCGGCTCTACCAGTCAGATGACAAATCACGAAAGCTACCTTGGACCTCTCTGTGGGATAAACTGATCCCTGCAACTCAAAGTGGTGACTGCAGAGCGTTTTTGACCCAGGGCAGTCTCCAGAGTCTCCAGAAATGGTCTGGTTTGGAGAGGGTAGGAGTAGCAGCATTGGCAGAATCAGCAGCAGGAGAAGGGTGCACAGGAGGCATAGTTGGTTTAGGAGGATCTGTAGCCAGTGTTTAATCTTTAACTTGATCAAACAATAAGCACAGCTGCTCATCCAAAGGAGTCATCATCTCTTGCTGCCTGTCCGCCATGGCCTGAAGATCCTGATGAAACTAAGTTAGTTGCTCCTGCTGAGCATGAAGCCGCTTGCCTTGTAGTCGGAATTCAGTGCGGAGTCCATGCTTTGGGCCAGTTCGTACTGTAACAATGAACTAGGTAGGCTGGACTCAGATGTCAACTTAGACAGATTCCAAAGTCAACAGGTTTAATAGCAATCCAAGGTCAGTACACAGGGAATCAGTCAGAAATGGCAGAGGTATCCAAAACACTGAGCTGAGGCAGAGTCGAAAGCACAAAAATAGGTCAAACAGGTCACTAGAGATAAGAATTCTTGGGGAAAAATGCTGGAATGCTAGCTGGTAGAAACAGACAAACTGGCATAGAAAGAAGGGAGCAGATTGACTCAATACACACTGGAGGAGGAGATGATTGTGAGCAGGTGTGTTCACTCAGGCTGGCAGGGAATTGCAGACAGCAGAGGAGGGGTAAATAAAACTGTCATGTCACACATCCTTGTGACAAACCTTTGTTTTCTTTCTTTGCCTGCTATATATACAGGTCCTTCTCAAAATATTAGCATATTGTGATAAAGTTCATTATTTTCCATAATGTCATGATGAAAATTTAACATTCATATATTTTAGATTCATTGCACACTAACTGAAATATTTCAGGTCTTTTATTGTCTTAACACGGATGATTTTGGCATACAGCTCATGAAAACCCAAAATTCCTATCTCACAAAATTAGCATATTTCATCCGACCAATAAAAGAAAAGTGTTTTTAATACAAAAAACGTCAACCTTCAAATAATCATGTACAGTTATGCACTCAATACTTGGTCGGGAATCCTTTTGCAGAAATGACTGCTTCAATGCGGCGTGGCATGGAGGCAATCAGCCTGTGGCACTGCTGAGGTCTTATGGAGGCCCAGGATGCTTCGATAGCGGCCTTTAGCTCATCCAGAGTGTTGGGTCTTGAGTCTCTCAACGTTCTCTTCACAATATCCCACAGATTCTCTATGGGGTTCAGGTCAGGAGAGTTGGCAGGCCAATTGAGCACAGTGATACCATGGTCAGTAAACCATTTACCAGTGGTTTTGGCACTGTGAGCAGGTGCCACGTCGTGCTGAAAAATGAAATCTTCATCTCCATAAAGCTTTTCAGCAGATGGAAGCATGAAGTGCTCCAAAATTTCCTGATAGCTAGCTGCATTGACCCTGCCCTTGATAAAACACAGTGGACCAACACCAGCAGCTGACACGGCACCCCAGACCATCACTGACTGTGGGTACTTGACACTGGACTTCTGGCATTTTGGCATTTCCTTCTCCCCAGTCTTCCTCCAGACTCTGGCACCTTGATTTCTGAATGACATGCAGAATTTGCTTTCATCCGAAAACAGTACTTTGGACCACTGAGCAACAGTCCAGTGCTGCTTCTCTGTAGCCCAGGTCAGGCGCTTCTGCCGCTGTTTCTGGTTCAAAAGTAGCTTGACCTGGGGAATGCGGCACCTGTAGCCCATTTCCTGCACACGCCTGTGCACGATGGCTCTGGATGTTTCTACTCCAGACTCAGTCCACTGCTTCCGCTGGTCCCCCAAGGTCTGGAATCGGCCCTTCTCCAAAATCTTCCTCAGGGTCCGGTCACCTCTTCTCGTTGTGCAGCGTTTTCTGCCACACTTTTTCCTTCCCACAGACTTCCCACTGAGGTGCCTTGATACAGCACTTTGGGAACAGCCTATTTGTTCAGAAATTTCTTTCTGTGTCTTACCCTCTTGCTTGAGGGTGTCAATAGTGGCCTTCTGGACAGCAGTCAGGTCGGCAGTCTTACCCATGATTGGGGTTTTGAGTGATGAACCAGGCTGGGAGTTTTAAAGGCCTCAGGAATCTTTTGCAGGTGTTTAGAGTTAACTCGTTGATTCAGATGATTAGGTTCATAGCTCGTTTAGAGACCCTTTTAATGATATGCTAATTTTGTGAGATAGGAATTTTGGGTTTTCATGAGCTGAATGCCAAAATCATCCGTATTAAGACAATAAAAGACCTGAAATATTTCAGTTGGTGTGCAATGAATCTAAAATATATGAATGTTAAATTTTCATCATGACATTATGGAAAATAATGAACTTTATCACAATATGCTAATATTTTGAGAAGGACCTGTAATATACTGGTCCTTCTCAAAATATTAGCATATTGTGATAAAGTTCATTATTTTCCATAATGTCATGATGAAAATTTAACATTCATATATTTTAGATTCATTGCACACTAACTGACATATTTCAGGTCTTTTATTGTCTTAATACGGATGATTTTGGCATACAGCTCATGAAAACCCAAAATTCCTATCTCACAAAATTAGCATATCATTAAAAGGGTCTCTAAACGAGCTATGAACCTAATCATCTGAATCAACGAGTTAACTCTAAACACCTGCAAAAGATTCCTGGGGCCTTTAAAACTCCCAGCCTGGTTCATCACTCAAAACCCCAATCATGGGTAAGACTGCCGACCTGACTGCTGTCCAGAAGGCCACTATTGACACCCTCAAGCAAGAGGGTAAGACACAGAAAGAAATTTCTGTACAAATAGGCTGTTCCCAGATTGCTGTATCAAGGCACCTCAGTGGGAAGTCTGTGGGAAGGAAAAAGTGTGGCAGAAAACGCTGCACAATGAGAAGAGGTGACCGGACCCTGAGGAAGATTGTGGAGAAGGGCCGATTCCAGACCTTGGGGGACCTGCGGAAGCAGTGGACTGAGTCTGGAGTAGAAACATCCAGAGCCACCGTGCACAGGCGTGTGCAGGAAATGGGCTACAGATGCCGCATTCCCCAGACCTGGGCTACAGAGAAGCAGCACTGGACTGTTGCTCAGTGGTCCAAAGTACTTTTTTCAGATGAAAGCAAATTCTGCATGTCATTCAGAAATCAAGGTGCCAGAGTCTGGAGGAAGACTGGGGAGAAGGAAATGCCAAAATGCCAGAAGTCCAGTGTCAAGTACCCACAGTCAGTGATGTTCCGGGGTGCGGTGTCAGCTGCTGGTGTTGGTCCACTGTGTTTTATCAAGGGCAGGGTCAATGCAGCTAGCTATCAGGAGATTTTGGAGCACTTCATGCTTCCATCTGCTGAAAAGCTTTATGGAGATGAAGATTTCATTTTTCAGCACAACCTGGCACCTGCTCACAGTGCCAAAACCACTGGTAAATGGTTTACTGACCATGGTATCACTGTGCTCAATTGGCCTGCCAACTCTCCTGACCTGAACCCCATAGAGAATCTGTGGGATATTGTGAAGAGAACGTTGAGAGACTCAAGACCCAACACTCTGGATGAGCTAAAGGCCGCTATCGAAGCATCCTGGGCCTCCATAAGACCTCAGCAGTACCACAGGCTGATTGCCTCCATGCCACGCCGCATTGAAGCAGTCATTTCTGCCAAAGGATTCCCGACCAAGTATTGAGTGCATAACTGTACATGATTATTTGAAGGTTGACGTTTTTTGTATTAAAAACACTTTTCTTTTATTGGTTGGATGAAATATGCTAATTTTGTGAGATAGGAATTTTGGGTTTTTATGAGCTGTATGCCAAAATCATCCGTATTAAGACAATAAAAGATCTGAAATATTTCAGTTAGTGTGCAATGAATCTAAAATATATGAATGTTAAATTTTCATCATGACATTATGGAAAATAATGAACTTTATCACAATATGCTAATATTTTGAGAAGGACCTGTATATTGTTATACAGCTCTATGAGGCTGGAACACTGGAGGTTCAGCCGAACCAGAGACAATATAAAAGCATCAGCGCAGTGCTAATTGGTTGCATTCATAGACACTGAGATGTATGTTAGGGAAGCAACATTTATTCGCACTGTAGGTTTTATTTCAATTATGTTTCAAAATTATTTGTTTTAGCTCCATTAAGTTATTAACTAACTAATCTAAGTTTGGGTTGTACCTATAGATAAAAAGGCAAGAGCACAGCTCTATTGTCATAATAAGGACTTTGTGTTGATTTTATAATTTGAGATTTGTACTTTAAGACTCAGTCTGGGTTTAGGTTCTATCTAAAGTTTTAGTTTTTAATTACTGACCTTTTCAATGTTGTTCTTAGTTCCTGTTTTGGTAAGTCTGGTTCTATTGTTCTGTGTTCTATTTCACCTCCTGTTTCCAGGTTTCTTCGCCATCCTTTGTCTTTGTATTTTGACTCACTCTTACATAGTTTTATTTCTGCTCAGCAATTGTTTAGTTTTAGCTTGATTGTATCCGCTCTCCCTTCCATCTTTCTTCCTGCATTTAGCTTGCCCATACCAACCAATCTTTGTCAGCTGTAATATGAGTTTAAATGTTGTTATGCAATTTAACTACAGGCTGCACACTGGCACTGTTGGTTGCACTGTTAATTTGCAGCAAGAAGGTCCTGGGTTCAGATCTTGACCTGGGGTATTTCTACATGGAGTTTGCATGTGGATTCTCTCCAGGTCCTCCCACAGTCCAAAAACATGAACGTTAGGTTAACTGATTCTCCAGTCCTCCAGTCCTGTAGGGCTGGGGTCCTGCAACTTTCTGATTAGTTGCAAGTCCAACATTTCCTCATGCATTCAAATTCTAGAGAGTCATGCTAATCACCTAATCATGTGATTCAGGTGTGGTGATGCAGAGAACCCTCTAAATGTTGCAGACTCTGGCCCTCAATGGCTGGAGTTTGATACCTGTGCTCTAAATTGTATCAGGGTGTGCGTGAATTGTTGCCTGTTCTGTGTGTCTCTGTTTTGCCCTGTGATGGACCGGTGACCTGTCTCACCCAATGAGCACTGGAGATAAGCACCAGCCAATCAGCCCATGGTTGGACCACACCATATTTGACCCAGCCACTGGTTTGGTTTTTCTCCCAGCATTTTCTATAACGTGTACTTTTACTTCTTGCAGTTAAACTGAAACTTTATTTCTGTTTGTGAAAACATTATCTTTCTTTTCATTCCAGTGAACTTTGAGCATCCCTGTTCAGGATTCTCCCGACATTCCTCAGACCTGAAAAAAGTGTGACGTTTAACTATTACAGCGAAGCTGTGAGTCTTCTGTATGCTATCTTCCAAAACCGTTAAGGCCATAGGTTTGGTTACAAGAGCATAGTTTCTATCCTCCTCACTAAGACAAGAGATAACAGCAAAGAGAGAAAAATGTCCAAGAGGTCAAGTTGAACTGTCAGTTTGAGATGAGAAAACAAGGCTTTACTCTAGAAGTGTAGCGAGAGCAGAGTCATAATTCATTTTAGACAAGCACATAAACCTCAGCAGCAGCAACATATTTGAATCCAAGCATACTTGTTACATAACTTTGAGGACCGCTGTATTTATCTGCTGCAGTGTGAGGAATTTGTCAGAGTTTTGTGGTGGATTATTTTAGAAAGTTGAGAAAATCAAGAAAAAAGGATAAGGAATAAATTCCAAGTGGTTCTTTGAACTTCAGGTGATTGGATTTAATTTTGTTATGTGTAAAAAGAGATCAGATATTTCCAGTAAACTTATAGGTTAGTCTGACAGCTATTGTTCTCACTGCATTGTGGGTCAGTCTGACACAAAGAGATGACCAACACCAATAACTTGTATTCTGTGTGCTCTGGAGCCTTAGCTGTTCTAACATGCCAGGATTTTACCTCTAATGAGCTTTCCATAAAGAGTTTAATCACATCTAATTCATGTGTAGTCCAGACTTGATGATTTAAATGTCACAATTCAGCCTGTATTTGCAAAACATCGCTGGATTCCCAGGCAGTAAAAGTTCATTTCAAACATGGGTTTTATCTCCAGAAACATAGCTTGAAATGTGGTTATGCAGTTGGGCTTTTAACACCTTCCAAAGTAAGCAAATTTGCATGTTGACAAAATGAAGGGGAACAATAGTAGAGAAATACAATGGTGTAGTTAAACAACTGGCCCTCACGAAGAGGAAATAACGTTGACATGACTCACTATCTCATTGCTCCTCCTTGGTGAGGAAGAGAAAAAAGAAGTGGTTAAAAAAATCATCTAAACAGCTCCAAATCTTACCCTCAGTTCTGGCTTTATGCTTCCTGTCCTGACCACGGCTGACTCATAGAGGGCTATTAAATGTGGACTGGATCTGGTCTGTGAGTTTTTTGTGCACCGCAATTTGCAGTCAGGTTGATGATAGACCCTGATACTTTCTTAAACCTTAGGGCAAAAGTAAAACATTAGTATAAACACTAAATGATCTTGTAAAACAAATCCATATTCCTCACAGTGCATGTAAACCATGTTCATGGGCCCTTTCCTCAGTGTGCAGTAGCTGGGAACAGCATGCAAGGAGTCCAAAGTAACACTAGAGTCTTTGTCCAAATGTTGGGCTGCAGGGGAGAGGAAAGCTTGGCTGTGTGGAAAACAGGTATGAGGGAAGAGGACTGGAATGTGCTAAAATGGTCAAATGGAGCAGAGAGACAAGAAACAGGAGCAACAGGAGTGACGGATGGAGGGTGAAGGAGTTCAGAAAGAAAAAAGATTACTTCTGAGGGTTAGGGTGGGCTGGTTATTTTGAAGTAACTTCAGAACTTAATTCCAATACATTCAGTTTGTCAGGATATTTGGTTTCACGGTGACAGCCTGTCAAACTAATTTGTGCATAAAAGTCTGAGAAAGGTTCTTGTCGCCAAACATATTGTCCTCAACCGAACCAAGTCGTCTGTGTGGCAATCTGGATAATTTGGCTGACATCCCGAATAAGACTATGAGTGACAATGTGTCAACATAACCTAACACGGAGCATTTGTTTCGTAAAGGATGTCTACATGGTTCATAGAAGTCTAGGTTAATTTTGGTAGATGTTAGATATTTGGTTCAAAGGTAAAAGTTTTTTCAACATCTAAGAAGTTTATTAGAGGTCTAAATGGGGGCCTTTTTCAGCTAAGACTGAGCAGCAGCTTGTCTCAAACCCTACGATTATCAGCACTGTGCTTTGTCTATCTGACAGGGTAGCTGTCCTTATCCAAAAAATTTACAAGGAACTTTTCAAGTTTTTTTTTTTTTTTTACTAATTAAACTCTATCTGCCTCAGCAATATTCAGTCAGTGCTGCATATTTCTGTTATAAACAACTCTCTCACAATTAGCTATGCAGTAGTTCTACTTGGAAATTGGGAACTTTACATTGTTTACAGAAGTTTTTTGTGGACCTAACAAGTGTTTTATTTTATTTCTAAACTAAGACCAGTTTTAAACTAGGAAGTTTTGCTTGGACTAAACCTAGATTAAGTATATAGGTCTAAATCACAGGTACAAATATACTGTACAGGTCACTGACTTGTCTAAATGAGGTATAGAGCTTTCATCAGGTATTTTGTTCACTGTGGGTTGCAAACACATTTGTCCACTATAACTATCAGCCATGCTTCAGGAACAGACATACAGTCTTTATGACTTTATAGCTAAATTCGGCCATCATTGGGAAAAGTCTCAGTCATTAATCCAATAGTTTTAGAATACTTTAAACAGGTAAATTAGTCTCACAGACTTTAGGGGGTGCTGCAGAGCACCACGAGCAGAAAGTATACTGCAAGACAAGGCATGTTACACAGAGGAAGGAAGGAGAAGAGATTCCTGAGGACCTCACAAAAAGATTTCCATGCAAACAGCTAGGTGGGGAAAACAAGCACAGGATTATTGGACAAGCAGGGGAGCACATGAAGTAAAAGTGCAATAAAAAGAGCGAGGCAGTCGAGACCAAACAAGAGCTTCACTATGAAGGCATTTCTGGATTTATGAGCTTCGAGGAAAAATGTGAAAAAGTGTCCAGTTCCTCACTTCTCTTCTGCTCATAACCTATAATCCTCAAAGCTCTCAAAGACTGCCTGAAAAGGAAGCATTTCTGTCAGAACCTGAGTTTATCTGCTGTGTGAATTTTTTCTGTACTGGGTCAAAGTTTTGAACAGAAATAAATAAAAAAGACTAGTAAACTCTGCCAAAAAACTTTCTGCACTGTGCCTTGAAAACACATGAATACGCACGCATCAACACCACATTTGAGCCGGCGGAGGCAGGCTCGGGGTCTTTTCACATCCCTGTCCGCCATTTCCCATCTGTGGTCAGAGGCTGGGAGAGGGAGTGGGCCCTCTAGTCATGTCTGAGCAGGGTTTGGGGGTCGGGTCTTGGGGATTGTCTGGTGCTGGGGATGGTGTTTCGGCTCTCTCTCTCGGGATCGCTTGGGTTCCCTTGGATCTCGGCCCCTGGCTTTGGGCCCTGGTCTGCCGGCTGGGGGGGTGCCGGGCTCTGGCAGGGGGCACTTAGCCGGCATTGTTTGGGATGTAGCCCCACTTAGGAGGAGGCGCTGGCCGGCTGGACTGCTTGGTGGGCCGTGGTGTGCCATGCGGGGGTACGGGTGGCCGGCGGGCTGGGGCGCCACTGGGGTTTGGGGGTGGGGTTGGCGGGGTGCATGGTAACTGGTGCTGCCATGGCCTTCTTCCACTGCTTCCTTCTGTGGTTCTGGCCCATGGTTGGGCGCCGGGCTGCCACTGGCGGGAGGTCGGGTGGGTGGGTGGGGCGGCGGAGCACGTCTTGTGACTGCACCGGGGCGGCTGATGGGTTGTGCTTGGACTGGAACGGTTGGCCTGCATGGCCCAGGTACCCATGTATCCCTCTCATGGACTGGTGGGCTGGTGCTGCTGGCGGTGTCTGGGGGGGTTGTGCGGGCTTGGTGGTGTGCTGCTCTGCTGGCTGTTGTGTGTGTGTGTGTGTGTTGGGTCGTGGAGGGAGTGCAGCCTGTGGGGTGGAGGGTTGTATCCACTTCTGGGCGGGCGATGGTGGAGCTGAGTTGGATAGTGTTTCTCCCTGGGTGGTCGTTGCAGTGGCAGGGATGTAGTGTTGTTTTTTGTTTTTTTTGTGGCCAAGGGGGGCAATGTGGGGGCATGGTGGGGGACACTGGCCTCGGGGACCGAGTGGGTGAGTTTGTCCCGTCATGCTGCGGGGTCGGAGGTCCTGTTGTGGGTGCAGTCCTTGATGGGGTCTGCCCTGTTGCGCCGGTGGGCGGGGGTGGTGAGGGAGCGGGGTGCAGCGAGGGTGCTTAGAGCGGGGCTGAGTGTGGAGCTTGCGCTGGGTGGGTGTGGCTTCATCGGCCTCTCGGCTGTGGAGTTCACCTGTGGGGTTGTTCCCCTGTGGGGGAGGGGATTCGTGGCGTTTGGGTTCGGAGGCATGTGTTTGATATCGGTGTCCTTGTTGGGGGTGGCCCTGTGGGGAGGTTCATGTTCAGGTTCACTGGGGGTGGGAGGCTTATGGGATTGGGATCGGAGCCCATTGGGGGTCGGGACTGGTCCGTCCTGGGGTGGCTCTGGTTGGCGGGCTGGTTTGGGCCATGTGGACCCCTCTTTTGTACATAGCCTCCTTTCTGGAGGTGGATGGGGGTTGTTGGGGACTGGGCGGGGGGCGGGCCGGGCCGGGGCCACCTGGGTCTGGGCGATGCCGGTGCTGTTTGCCTGTCTTTACCCCCGGAGGGAAAGGGACACCCTGCTGGATCTGAGGGATGGTTGCTCCTAGGGGGTACCTGGACCTGGGAGTATAGAGTATGCATGGGGAGTGTGAGTGAGTGTATGACGTCCATTGTTGTTTGTTTTTACGTTGGGTGCGAGTGATTTTATGTGTATGCATGAGGGTGAAAGTGGGTGATTGTGACTGAGTGCCTGTTTTTTTTTTTTCTTTTTTTTTTGTGACGGGTTGGGTCTTGGACTGCTCCCTCTCCTGGATCAGCTTAGGCCTCCTCATCTTATGGGGGGCCTATTTCCTCCCCACCACACTACCTGCCAGTAGTTGGAGTCTCTGCCCACTGGTGTACTTGTGGTTCTCGGTGTCCAGGCCTGGGTGCTTTGGTGTGTGCTGGCTCACTCCCAGTGGCTGCTTGCCGGGGCCTGGCGCCCTGGGCTCTGTCGGGCCTCTGTTTGGGGGGTGGTGTGTCCCAGAGTCTTGGGTCTCTGAGTCCATGGCTGGATCTGCTCGGGCGTAGACGGCTGCCGGCGGGGGCTTGTGGGCTTGTCGCTGCGGCTCCCTGGGGCTTCTGCATTGTTGCTTCTGGGTGGCTCCCCAGGGACTCTCCACTGCTCTTTTCTGGGGGTGTTGCGGTAGTCCCGGCGGTGGTTCTCCTGGGGTTCCTGTGCTTTGTGGGGCCTTTGGATGTCTGTGGCTCGGATATACTCAGTGCCCGCCCGGGGAACACGGGGCAGGTCGGTGGGTCCTCACACTCCCTATTGCATATTTTTGTGGAGAAACCTTGTATACAAAGCACGTCCACACTCATACTCACAGGTGTTAAGCTTCAGGTGTTGACACATACTCAGATGTTCTATATTGGGCTGCACCTCTCACTAAGTACATTTTACATTCATAAATACCGTGTGCTATTTTGTTAAAAAAAAAAAAAAAACAGCTGCAGGTGTATAAGCAAGCAGGGTGTAATCTTTTATTCTCTTCATCCTTCTTTTTCTCCTCCACTCTTGCCTTATTTTCTCCCCTTTTTCCCTTTTGCCCCATCTCTCTCTTTTTCAAGCTTCTGTTTTCCTTTTCATTTCAGTCCGTAACAATTGAAATATTCCCAAAGAAGTTTATTATAAAGTTTATTTTATAAATATCAAGCAGAGCTTTAAACATTAGCTGTGATGCTCCTCTTGTGAAAGTAAATCTGTTGGCCAATTTCTTGGCACTCAGACAACAATTCTGACCAATACTCTGCCGGACAGGACATGGTAAAAAAAAAAAAAGAAAACACATGAATACTCCTTAAACTTTATTACTTTTTGTTCACAAACTCGAATTGACTAATTGGAAAAATTGTACAGCGAAAGGAAAAAAAAAAAAAAAATCTTAAAGGTCTGGTGTGGATTTCTATCTAGAGTCCTTTTTTTGATACCCCTAAATAAAATCCAGTGCAAGCAGTGGCCTTCAAAGGCCACTGAATGAGTAAGGATTTGACTTGCATATAATTTAATCTCAGTATAAACACAGCTGTTCTCTTAGGACAAACAGCACCATGAAGTCCACATGGTGCTGTGGACTTCATGGTGACAGACAGGCCAGGGATGAAGCAGCAGAGTTAGGGAATACAACAATATTCTCAGGATATCCCTATCTCATGAAGAGCACTGTTCAAAACAGCAACAGCAAACCAGGCACTGAAACTGACATGACAGGCAAAGAGAACGTTAGAAGAAACCTCATGGTAGATCTGGAAGAACTGTAGAAATCCATAGCTCACAAATGTGACATTTGATAAATAGTGGAAGGTTTGTAGGTGACACATCAAACATGTGGAAGAAGGTGTTCTGATCAGATGGTTGTGACACCATCATGCCTTGGGGATGCTTTCTTCAGCAGGATGGATTGAGCAAGACATACAGTGGTAGTTTTTGATGTGGGCATACAGGTAGTTGCACAGGGCAGCATTAGAAAAGAGAGTGCACGGGAGTGCATTAGAAAAGGGAGTGCAAAACTAGGCTTTATTGCAATTACAAGACTGTAATTGCAATAAAGCATAGTTTTAGAAAGTATTGACTCAGAGGACTGAATATAATGTGTTCCACTCTTAAATTATTTGTAAAAAAAACTCATTTACCTTCTCCCTGATCTATTAAAATTTTTCAATAAGTAATGTAATTATGAGGTTTGTGGTTGTAATGTGAAAAAATATGAAAAGGTTCGAGAGCTATTTATACTTTTGCAAGTTACTTTTGTATGTGTCCGCTGATTCTTATTATTTATCAGCACAAGATCCAAAATTACTTTACTTGGAATAATAATAACGTTGGAGATATAAAAAAAATTTTGTGTATCAATTATTAGTGTCACTTTTAAATTCCTTGTAATTCTGTTTTATTGCTCTTCCTTAGAAACGTATCATATGTTCCATGACAGAAATCCGTCCTTGGCGAGCTACCACACCCACCTCAGTTGCTGAGACATTTGGAGTGAATTAAATTAGTTCAAGGACAAAGGGAGATAACTTAAAAAGGAGTGGTCTGAGCAGCAAATGTTTGTGAGTAAGAGTTCATCCTATCAGCATTGATTTGAGGATCTTACCCAACCTATTTGTTATTACAATTAAAAAGCCTTTGAAGTCACTTCGAACCTTTCAACATCTGTGGATCCACTTGTGCACACAGACGCAGATGGCTACATACAGACACGCATTTTAGCAGGTTGAATAAACTAATACATGAAAGACGGATGGGCCGCCGCCTTGTTTGGATATATGCATGGGTGTGTATTCATCTGCAAGTGTGTGTGTGTGTGTGTGTGTTCTTGTACTTGTTGCTGAGTGAGAACCATTTTTTGTATTTTATCGCAAAGTGAGGACATTTTGACAAAGTGAGGACATTTTTCTGGTCCTCACTTTTTCAAATTCCGTTCTTGGGACAGGGGTTAGGTTTAGGACTAGGGTATGAATTGAGTTATTGTTAGGGTTAGGGTTAGGTATTAACTGGTTAGGGTGAGGGTTAGTGTTAGGGTCAGGGTTAGGCAATAAAAATCAAGGAAAATGAATGGAAGTGAATGGAAGTAACCGAGAAGTCCTCATAAAGATAGTAAAACACGAATGTGTGTGTGTGTGTGTGTGTGTGTGTGTGTGTGTGTGTGTGTGTGTGTGTGTGTGTGTGTGTGTGTGTGTTTAGCCCATCACATCTGGTCACGCAGGCTACAGCGAAACACAAAACTTCACGCACAGAAGAGATTTTCCGAATGCAAGGAATGTGATAGTTAAATGTGACCAAGAGGTTCACCTACCCGCCTGACTGGAGTCAGCAGCAGATTAGCAAAAGATGAACATGTTTGTTTTTGTGTCTATGACCTTTTTTAAATCCATATTTATTAATATTATGCGGGATATTGAAGTTGAATACTAATCACTAGATGCAGCCATCTTCTGTCACTTTATGATTTAATTTGAAAGCCATGATGCGATTAGAAATTCATTATTCCGTCCGTTGTCTTCCGCTTATCCAGGACCGGGTCGCGGGGGCAGCAGACTCAGCAGAGACGCCCAGACGTCCCTCTCTCCAGACACCTCCTCCAGTTCCTCCAAGGGGAGCCCAAGGCGTTCCCAGGCCAGCCGAGACACATAGTCCCTCCAGCGTGTCCTGGGCCGTCCCCTGGGCCTCCTCCCGGTGGGACGTGCCTGGAACACCTCCCAAGGAAGGCGTCCAGGAGGCATCCGGTATAGATGCCCGAGCCACCTCAACTGGCTCCTCTCGATGTGGAGGAGCAGCGGCTCTACTCCGAGCCCCTCCCGGATGTCCGAGGTCCTCACCCTATCTCTAAGGGAGTGCCCGGCCACCCTACGGAGGAAGCTCATTTCAGCCGCTTGTATCCGTGATCTCGTTCTTTCGGTCATGACCCAAAGTTCATGGCCATAGGTGAGGGTAGGAATGTAGACCGACCAGTAAATTGAGAGCTTTGCTTTTTGGCTCAGCTCTCTCTTCACCACAATGGACCGGCACAGCGCCCCCATTACTGTGGCAGCCGCACCGATCCGTCTGTCGATCTCCCGCTCCATTCTTCCTTCACTTGTGAACAAGACCCCGAGATACTTAAACTCCTCCACTTGAGGCAGGAACTCCCCTCCAACCTGAAGAGGACAAGCCACCCTTTTCCGGTGGAGTACCATAGCCTCGGACTTGGAGGAGCTGATCCTCATCCCAGCCGCTTCACACTCGGCTGCAAACCGCCACAGCGCATGCTGTGGGTCTTGGCTAGAGGGGGCCAGCAGGACCACGTAATCCGCAAAAAGAAGAGACGAAATCCACTGGTCCCCAAACCAGAACCCCTCCGGCCCTTGGCTGCGTCTACAAATCCTGTCCATAAAAGTTATGAACAGGACCGGTGACAAAGGGCAGCCCTGCCGGAGTCCAACATGCACTGGGAACAGGTCCGACTTAGTGCCGGCAATGCGGACCAAACTCCTGCTCCGCTCGTACAGGGACCGGATGGCCCCTAATAAAGGGCCCCCGATTCCATACTCCTGGAGCACCCCCCACAGGGCATCACGAGGGACACAGTCGAATGCCTTCTCCAGGTCCACAAAACACATGTGAACTCCCATGAACCCTCGAGCACCCTGTAGAGGGTATAGAGCTGGTCCAGTGTTCCACGGCTGGGACAAAAACCACACTGCTCCTCCTAAAGCCGAGGTTCGACTATCGGTTGGACTCTCCTCTCCAATACCCTGGCGTAGGCCTTACCAGGGAGGCTGAGGAGTGTGATCCCCCTGTAGTTGGAACACACCCTCCGGTCCCCCTTCTTATAAAGGGGGACCACCACCCCAGTCTGCCAGTCCAGAGGCACTGTCCCCGACCGCCACGCAATGTTGAAGAGGCGTGTCAACCATGACAGCCCTACAACATCCAGAGACTTGAGGTACTCAGGGCGGATCTCATCCACCCCCGAAGCCTTGCCACCGCGGAGCTTTTTAACCACCTCGGTGACTTCAGCCTGGGTGATGAAAGAGTCCAACCCCGAGTCCCCAGCCTCCTTTTCCACCACGGAATGCGTGATGGCAGGATTGAGGAGATCCTCGAAGTACTCCTTCCACCGCCCGATAATGTCCTCAGTTGAGGTCAGCAGTCTCCTGCCCCCACTATAAACAGTGTTGGCAAAGCACTGCTTCCCCCTCCTGAGGCGCCGGACGGTTTGCCAGAATCGCTTCGAGGCCAACCGGTAGTTCTTCTCCATGGCCTCACCGAACTCTTCCCAGGCCCGGGTTTTTGCCCGTGCCACAGCCCGGGCCGCAGCACGCTTGGCCTCACGGTACCCGTCAGCCGCCTCAGGAGTCCCACAAGCCAACCACAGCCGATAGGACTCCTTCTTCAGCTTAACAGCATCCCTTACTGCCGGGGTCCTGGGATTGCCGCCACGACAGGCACCGCAGACCTTACGGCCGCAGCTATGGGCAGCAGCATCGACAATAGATGCGGAGAACATGGTCCACTCGGACTCTATGTCTCCAACATCCCCCGGGATCTGGTCGAAGCTCTCCTGGAGGTGGGAGTTGAATACATCCCTGGCCGAGGGCTCCGCCATGCGTTCCCAGCAGACCCTCACTATGCGCTTGGGCCTGCCAAGTCTGTCTGGCTTTCTCCTCCTCCAGCGGATCCAACTCACCACCAGGTGATGATCAGTGGACAGCTCAGCCCCTCTCTTCACCCGAGTGTCCAAAACATGCGGCCGAAGGTCTGATGATACGACAACAAAGTCGATCATCGACCTCCTGCCTAGGGTGTCCTGGTGCCAAGTGCACTGATGGACACCCTTATATTTGAACATGGTGTTCGTTATGGACAATCCGTGACTAGCACAGAAGTCCAATAACAAAACACCACTCGGATTCAGATTGGGGAAGCCATTCCTCCCGATCACGCCTCTCCAGGTGTCACTGTCGTTGAAGTCCCCCAGCAGAATAATGGAGTCCCCGGGAGGGGCACTATCCAGCACCCCTGACAGGGACGCCAAGAAGGCCGGGTACTCTGCACTACCACTTGGCCCGTAGGCTGAAATGATAGTCAGAGACCTCTCCCCAACCCGAAGGCGCAGGGATACGACCCTCTCATCCACTGGGGTAAACCCCAACACGAGACGGCTGAGCTGGGGGGCAACAAGCAAACCCACACCAGCCCGCCGCCTCTCCCCGTGGGCCACTCCAGAGTAGAAGAGAGTCCAACCCCTCTCAAGGAGATGGGTTCCAGAGCCCACGCTGTGCGTGGAGGCGAGCCCGACTATTTCTAGTCGATATCTCTCGACCTCCCGCACAAGCTCAGGCTCCTTCCCCCCCAGCAAGGTGACATTCCACGTCCCTAGAGCTAGTCTAAGCATCTGGGGATCAGGCCGCTGAGGTCTCCACCTTCGTCCGCCACCCAATCCTCTTTGCACCGGTCCCTCACGGTTCCCCCTGCAGGTGGTGGGCCCACTGGGGGATGGCCTCGCGTCTCTCGTTCGGGCTTGGCTCGGCCGGGTCCCGCGAGGAGCAACCCGGCCACCAGGCGCTCTCCGACAAGTCCCGACCCCAGGCCTTGCTCCAGGGTGGGACTCCGGCTCCGCCGTACCGGGCGACGTCACGTGCCTCGATAGTTTGTTCTTCATGAGGGATTCCTGAACCATTCTTTGTCTGACCCATCACCTAGAGCCTGTTTGCCATGGGAGACCCTACCAGGGAAATTTAGGCCCCAGACAACATAGCCTCTAGGATCATTTAAGCACTCAAACCCCTCCACCATGTTAAGGTGACGGTTCAAGGAGGGGAACATTTTTTATTATTGATGTAACATAAACCCCCCTTCAAAACAACTCATCTACACAAAAACAAACATAACCCCAAACAAGACCCTTTGGTTCAACACAATACAGAGATGAAATAACTTTCTTTCACTGCTCTCGTTTAGTGCTGGCATCAGAAACTGCACAGTCACAGTAACATAAGCTTCCATGGCAATTTCTGTCCATGCATCACAAACTAGAGCTATGTTAACTGCTTGTGATCCTGAGGAGTGTGATCCCGCTATAGTTGAAACACACCCTCTGGTCACCCTTCTTATGAAGGGGGACCACCACCCCAGTCTGCCAGTCCAGAGGCACTGTCCCCGACCGCCACGCAGTGTTGAAGAGGCAGGGCTAAGAAAGCTCAATAGCACAAAAACCCTTATTCCCAAGGAGCTTTGATGGTCCAGATCGTTCGCGGTAACAGTTGTAATTCGCTTAGCCTTTTCTGAGTTGGGGGAAGGTTTGACATGGCTAGTCTGATGGACGTCTGGTTTACAGCAGCAGGTAAGATCAGCTGTTTTACTTCCGCCTCTAGTGGAACCATGTAACAAGGTTTCACCTGTTTTTGAGTTTTAAAACATTTCGTTTTAGTTTGACATAGTCTTTTATGATCTTTATGATATGTGTTGTTGTCATCTATTCCTGTTAAGCAATAGGTTCCACATTCGTGCCTTATTAGGAAAGGCAAGGCAAGCTTATTTGTATAGCACATTTCAGCAACAAGACAATTCAAAGTGATTTATATGATGAAAACATAAGAAAAGAAAGCAGAAAGAATTGCATAGTATTGGCATAATAAGGGAGAGTAAAGAACAGTTGGGCTACCACTGAATTTAATGCTGTTTCATTTATTAGTTTAAATGGATTAGTCAAAGTCAACTCAAACAGAGGGATTTTTAACCTTTATTTAAAAGAACTCATTCGAAGTGGATGCAGTTTTCTGGAAGTTTGTTCAAGATTAGTTGAGCATAAGAACTGAATGCTGCATCTCCAGTGGTCTGGAAGGTTAATATAAAGACAACAAATATTTAATGTATTGTGGTGCTAAGCCATTCAGTGATTTATAAACTAACAGAAGTATTTTAAAGTCCATTCTCTGAGGGAGCCAGTGTAGGGACTTTACAACTACGGTGATGTACTCTACTTTCTACTTTTGTTTTAGTGGAAACACAGGCAGCGGCGCTCTGGATCAGCTGCAGCTGTCTGATCGGCTTACTGTTGCAGTAATCAATTGCAGTAATCAATTCAACAAAATATAAACGCATGGATGAGTTTTTTAAGATCCTGCTGGGACGTCTTTTCTTTAATCCTAAAAATATTCTTCAGGTGAGGCTGATTTAGTGATAAGCTGTGTCCAAATTCAGGGGCTGCATCCTTTGAAGGACTGGTCTACGTCGGCCGGTGTAGGTATCAGATATGTTCGGGTGGTTAGATCTGCTCGGGGCCTCACGCCTGCTGAAGACGTCACACTATCTGACTGGCTGAACATTGGCACGGTGACGTAAAACATTGTGGTTGGTCCAGTCAACCTACTGATGTACCTTTGGAGGGATTGCAGTTTGTATGAAACATGGACGATTTTTAAAATAAATCTCCCATTACCCTTCGAAAGGAACATACCACAGCCTAACCATCACTTCTAAAAGTCCTGAGAGCAGAATCAGTGTTCAAAATCAATGAAGTGTGGGGTTTGATGTTAAATGTTTGGACTTTAGGGTGGGAGGTCACTGCCTTTTTATTAATATTTGTATCAGTAGAGAAATGTAAATATTGGAACTGATATTTGGTATAATATATTTGTTTTGTTTTGACATATTAAGGTATAATTGATATTTGGTCTTACAAATCATAGTGCCAGACACACACCATAAACAAACTAACCAAATAAAATCGATCCATCTTCAAATTCAAAAAGGCTTTATTGGTATGGCGTAAAGATGTTTAGGTTGCTGAAAGAAATATGAAATAATAGCAAAAATATGCAATGATAGAGACCCGGAGCAGATTTGATTCTTATGAATAGGCGCATGTAGCTTGTCCTTATAAAACTGTGTGCAATATAGTTAATCTGAACGGCGTTGTCGTATTGTGACGTCATCGGCAGGCGCAGGTTCCCCGAGGAGATTAGACCACCTGAGCAGATCTGGTACCTACACCGGGTCCTTCGATGGCCGCAAAAACCATGAAGACCGGATGTGATTGGCTGTGAATTTGGATAGCCTTCATCACATCACTGTGACATAATTGGCCTAAAATGTGGCCTTCAAAGGATGCAGCCCCTGAATTTGGACTCAGCCATTGTCTTTATGTGCCTCTGAAGGTTCAGGTCTGCTGTGATTGTACTCACCTGTTTTTCATGTACGCCATTCCATCTCAGTTGTATTTAAGTTCTTGTTTTCTATCCCTTCATTGCTGGGTTCTCCCTGGTTCCTGTGTTTCCTTCGTGTCTGTAAGTTTTTTTATCAGTTTGTTAAATTTAAATATTTCCATCCACCTTGCGCCTGCCGTTGTCATGTTGCTGCTTTGGTTCTTCGGAAACTTTAATTATGACATCCTCGTGTGATCCAAAAATAATTACTTCCATTTAGTTTTTATACAACTGAAGACAATTATGGCACATCCACACTGATTTGTTCTACACATCTACCCAACTCTTAAATAGGTTCATCATCACCTGGTGACATTGTAATGTAGAGCTGTTTGTCTTCTGCGTAGTTGTGTTAACTCATTTCAACTCTATTCATGTCTATTATTTTCCCTCCCTCTGTTCCTCTCCTTACCTCTCTGTCTCAGCTGCTCCACATTCCCCTGATTGACACACACCTGCATCTAATGTCATTCTCCACATCTCCGTGTATATAAGCTCTCTTCTCCACATTGTTCTCCGCTAAATTCTCCCTTGTCAGCCCACATTCTCATGCCTAATCTTCTGTGTCGTTATGCTTCTGACTCCGCTGCGTTCCTCATCCCATTATTTTTGTGATCTTGTAGGTTTCTTGTCTTCATTTAATAAATTGTCATCATTTTCATCAAATGCCCGTGTCTGTGTCTGACTCTTCAATCACAAAACATGACATAGCCTTCCACATGGTGTGGCTTCGTCCAAGTCATTCTCACTTTGATGCAGAGGGTGCAGAATCCATTGTAGACCTTCTGTCTTCACCATAACCTGCCCTGATGCTGCATTTACACACATTCAAATTCTATTTTTGACAAATTTAAAATTAGAACAAAAATTTATTTAAAGATAATTGACTGTTGATATTTGTTAACCAAGGCAGAATGTCTCAGTGCATCGAAAACAGATTTTATCTCCTACCCTTAGCAATCACATTACTGCATATCTGTATTGCATTTCAGTGGTGTCGAAAAATATGCAGCCTTGGGTAGAAAAAGGCCTCATAATTACCATTCAACGCATCTGGTGCTGTGGCATATGTAATTTGAACACCAGCTAAGCTAGGCTGCCACAGATTTCTTTTTTTATGTTTAAAAGATATTTTTCATCATCGCAATATCAGTGTGTGCAATATTCACATCGCAAAAGACTGTCTGGAGTGCAATACCTGTTGGCTAATATATTCCAAATGTTACGAACTCGCATTTCACATGCTAATGCAGCATTTAACCAATTAGACAGAGTTTCACGACAGCAGATGTTCTCACCGGATATCTCTCAAAATGCTAAATGTCACAGAGTGTAAGAAGCATGGATGAGAAGGACAGGACAGGAGAAAATATCACAATATTAACCATCACTATTGTCACTGCTAGAATCTCTAATGTCATGCCAACTTAATGAGTATGACAACTTAGAGACACCATATACAAGTTCCTTCCCATGAAATAGCACGGCTGCTGCTCAAATGTGGCAGCGATGACCCAATTTTACTGTTACTTAATCTCTATAGGATCCAGACGCTCCAAGTGCACTGATGATTATTCACCTCTGCATGCTGAACGCTCAAAGTGGCTCCAGCTGATGGAAGCCTGACCAACTTTCTGATTAATTCAACTAATATTTATTTGACCACTGAGGGTCATAGGCTGTTTATAGAGGGTGACTTGTTAGCTAAATGAATCAGCAAGAAGGTCTAATTTCACTGCTGTTGGAGTCCAATCACACATATATACAATGCCAAGGTGTCATTTTTTATTTGCCACACAAAGCATTTTGCATGTCGTAGGATGAAAGTAATTAATGTTGGATCATTGCTGTGACATTTCCGTAGGACCTACAAACATTTTGTAAAAGTGTTGCATATGTATGGTGTATATTCTGTCTTTAAATCATGACTCTCACTCCACAGAATTTAGCAACACGGGCAAAAAAATGTGTGGCAGTATGGCATAGCTTGGGGATCAAATCAGTTATGTTAAAGTATATCCCAGGTATGGTAGGGGGTTTCAGTCAGTACTCACAACAAATCTGAAAGTAGATACCCAAGATGGATCTTAGAGATAAATCTGTGCAGCCACCTAACTGAAATCAAATGAAATGCTCAAATCTGCTACTCAACCTACCACAGCATTTTCTTTCCAAATGTGCCACCATTTAAGGAAAAAAACAGGCTTTCCAGCAGTATACCATTTATGGCCAAGGACCATTTTGGTATAAAAGAAAAATTCTAATTAACACAAATTCCCTTACTTTTTGTGTTAAGACTATAATAATGTATAATTTACTGTGGTAGAAGATCTTAAGTCTTCATGGTTGGGTTTCATTATGATCTCGCTCAGAGCAAAATTCATATTCAAAGTAGGATTTAAGCTTTAGAAATAGATCTGTGCAATTAAAGGACTAGAGACACTTAATATGAAACAAGATGAGCAGACAGTGGAGTTTTCCCTGACTTTACATGAGTGGATATTAGTTTTATGTTTTCCTGCAATGTACAGGAAGGGGAGGGTGCATTTCTTTGGAGCTACTAAGATAACAAACTTGCATGTAGTTAGAGTTTGAGGGGCCACAGGAGGCAAACCGGCTCAGCTGACTGCCAAAGAGGATGGGTTTTGTTGTGTAACACAGTGATGTAATTATGAGCAGCCTTTCTGCCATTAAATAATCAAAAAGTTCATAAAGTGCATCACCTCCATTTAGAATGTATCAAACAATCCTGATGCATGGTTTATTTGTCTTCATTTAAATTTACCTTTGAAGCACAATAACGTATACATTCTAAGGCGATGAATGGCTGAAACATGAATGCGTGCCTACATTTGTGTTTGTGAAGCTCTTTGTAGACCATCATATGACAGGTGCTGACTCATCAACAACTTTTGTGGTCCCTCTCCTGAGAGTGTTAATTATTCATATAGGTCTACTTCTGGCCTGTATGTGTGTGTGTGTTCACACCCTTACACTTAGTCTAAACTGCTTAAAATGGCATTCACAGCAAACACAAAAAACATTTTTAAAATAATGAGAAGATAAGCTATCCAAACTACCCTGTGAAACAGTAATTGCCACTTCTTAAATTATCAAAAAATTTCTTATATAGAGCCTGTGTGACAACCTGAAGTAGGTTAAAGTATGTCAAAAAGCAGGACATCATGTCCTGATGAAAAGAAATTCAATATAATATAATAATTCAACCACCAATCCTTGTGGTTTTTAGTATAACAATGGCCACCAGTGGGCTCTACATGGACACACTTTATCGGTGTATTCTGCTGGGTTTCCTTAGATAGAAATACTTTTTATCCAATTTGAATAAATAACTGAATCTGACTGTACTGTTCAATGGTTAGTTATTAATTGGAATGCATGTGCCTGACTTGAAATCTATATAATTCAATTGAATTAACTTAGCCCATTTTAAAGTTACCCATCTTTCACACAATGCAACAGGAAACATCACTCACCAATTATTTTTAACTCTGCCTTCCTCTGTCCCTATTGGATGAAGTAAGGAGGAGTCATGTTTAGTCTAAACTGGCTCCGTTATGGTTGAGGTGCAAACACACCCTCCATTTCTGCTACCTGTGCGACCTCTTCTCTTTTTCAATGGTTATAATCAGTCTGACAGAGAGAGGTACCCCCAATCCTTGTGGTTTATAGTATAACAATGGCCACCAGTGGGCTCTAGATGGACACACTTTATCAGTGTATTATTTTACTTACTATCCCTACACATAGCCCATTCTAAAATGGCCAAACTCTAACACTCAGTAGTTTAATCTTACCTCCCCAACAACCCTATACCATTCCAAACCCTTTGTGAAGTGCCTTGAGATGACATGTTGTGAATTGGCGCTATATAAATAAAACTGAATTGAATTGAATTGAATATCAGATGGGAAACAAAGTCATTAACATCTATCAGTCTGGAAAGGCTTACAAAGCCATTTCCAAGGCTTTGGAACTCCAACGAACCACAGTGAGAGCCATTACCTACAACTGGAGAGAATATGAAATAGTGGTGAACCTATCCGGGAGGGGTTGCCCTACCAGAATTACTCCAAGAGTGCATCAACCACTCTTCCAGAAGGTCACAAAATAACCCAGACAAGAGTTTATGTCTGTTTGCCAGCAAAGAGACATTAGCGCGCTGGGCCTCCCCTTCGCGCTGGCCCTCCTTGAGGACATAACCGTACTGCACGTTTGTAATATTACTACATTACTACATTACTTGTTTTTGCCGTTTTTGTCTTGTTTCTGCTGGAACGCTCTTTGACCTAGAGGGTGGCGGGATGTGAAGGGCCTCAGTAGCATTTAAAGACACGGCACTAAAATGAGTTGACGCACCTTCAGAACAGGTAAAAGATGAGCCTGTGGAGCTACAATAACAAGACGTTCAGACCAAAGCATTGCAATTCCACTTTATATGGACCACAAGTAAATGATTTAAGTGTGAAACAGAAGGATTTAAAAGCATGATATGTCCCCTTTAAACCTGCTCCCTAATAAACCTTTGAGGCCACCACAGAACAGTTGCAGCACATGAATACTTAATCACTGCAGTATTACCTAATAAAAGGTCCAATAACTGACCAGTCCACCTCCTTGCCTGTGTGCCTTCCCCTGGAATATTAGGCACCTCCTCATTCCCTTTCTCCCCTCCCCATTGTTCTGTTATAACACTGTATTACCACCTCAATTTATCAAAACTTTCCTGGCATCTGGCATTCACATACTATCACCCCCATGTGTTCTTTGGACCCAGTTTGATGTGAACAAGAATAACGGGATAAACAACAAAGGCTTGCCTAAGAAAAAAGTATCTGGAGAGGAAAAGTGCAGCGGATTTGTGTGTACAAAGAGGGTGTTGTTAAACGGTCTTAACAATGGGAAAAGTCAAAAAAAAAGAAGAAGGAAAAAGGAGAACAAAGTGATGTAAAAGAAGGGAAGGTACCAAAAAGTCATAGAAGCAGGGAGGGGGTTCAGCACACAAACCTGTTATTTCCTACCCAGTCAGTATGCTGCATTGAGATAACAGCTGGTAATGCAAAGTTTATTTTTCTGTAAGGTATTGTTTTGGAAAGCACCTTTAATGTTGGTAGCTCTCCTGGAGCAGATAGGAACAATGATTCCAAGAACACACTCCCACAGCCACTCACCCACTCACACCCACACCTATACTAAAGCAGTCCCACAGAGGTCGTTTCTGTTCACTGAATGCATTGTCCCAGTTATGACACCTGGTTCAGCTCCAAAGCACAGTACAACAGGGTCAGCATACATTAGTTTCACAGGGTAAGGCTATAATAAGAAAAACTGTAATTCTGATCATCATAGACAGCCTCCAGACCTTTAAATTGAACCAAAGTGACCCACATCAGACATGTCCACACAGTCAAAAGGAGCGAATGAAAATTGCACAATGCAAGATAGGAGCAGTTTTAACCTCCTCTGAGGAAAGCGTGCAAAGGTCAGAAAGATTAACGTGGGGCAGATAATGTTTCTAACCTGACACTGAACCTCCCTGTGCAACACCTGCAGCACAGTGCCCCCTTCTGCTGCAGTCCAGGCTTTTATAAACACTTAATCAGTATGAACAGAAAGCAATGTTAAAATGATATGAATGATAGCTAAAAAAAAAAAAATAATGCTCTCCTGATGTTATTACATAATCCCGTCTGACTGTTCAGCACAGTGGCTAAAGTGAAGGCAGCCGCTGTGTAGCCCAGCTGCGTCTGTTTGCATGGAACGTGACATTACTGTGTGAGGCCCTGTTCCAGAGATTTGTGTATCAGAGGAGCAAGATCTTGGCCATGTTATGTCTGACCAAAAGATAATAGACTGGATGTTTACATCAGTGGGAAACATTTCCTATACAGGTCCTTCTCAAAATATTAGCATATTGTGATAAAGTTCATTATTTTCCATAATGTCATGATGAAAATTTAACATTCATATATTTTAGATTCATTGCACACTAACTGAAATATTTCAGGTCTTTTATTGTCTTAATATGGATGATTTTGGCATACAGCTCATGAAAACCCAAAATTCCTATCTCACAAAATTAGCATATTTCATCCGACCAATAAAAGAAAAGTGTTTTTAATACAAAAAACGTCAACCTTCAAATAATCATGTACAGTTATGCACTCAATACTTGGTCGGGAATCCTTTTGCAGAAATGACTGCTTCAATGCGGCGTGGCATGGAGGCAATCAGCCTGTGGCACTGCGAGGTCTTATGGAGGCCCAGGATGCTTCGATAGCGGCCTTTAGCTCATCCAGAGTGTTGGGTCTTGAGTCTCTCAACGTTCTCTTCACAATATCCCACAGATTCTCTATGGGGTTCAGGTCAGGAGAGTTGGCAGGCCAATTGAGCACAGTGATACCATGGTCAGTAAACCATTTACCAGTGGTTTTGGCACAGTGAGCAGGTGCCAGGTCGTGCTGAAAAATGAAATCTTCATCTCCATAAAGCTTTTCAGCAGATGGAAGCATGAAGTGCTCCACAATCTCCTGATAGCTAGCTGCATTGACCCTGCCCTTGATAAAACACAGTGGACCAACACCAGCAGCTGACACGGCACCCCAGACCATCACTGACTGTGGGTACTTGACACTGGACGTCTGGCATTTTGGCATTTCCTTCTCCCCAGTCTTCCTCCAGACTCTGGCACCTTGATTTCCGAATGACGTGCAGAATTTACTTTCATCCGAAAAAAGTACTTTGGACCACTGAGCAACAGTCCGGTGCTGCTTCTCTGTAGCCCAGGTCAGGCGCTTCTGCCGCTCTTTCTGGTTCAAAAGTGGCTTGACCTGGGGAATGCGGCACCTGTAGCCCATTTCCTGCACACGCCTGTGCACGGTGGCTCTGGATGTTTCTACTCCAGACTCAGTCCACTGCTTCCGCAGGTCCCCCAAGGTCTGGAATCGGCCCTTCTCCACAATCTTCCTCAGGGTCCGGTCACCTCTTCTCGTTGTGCAGCGTTTTCTGCCACACTTTTTCCTTCCCACAGACTTCCCACTGAGGTGCCTTGATACAGCACTCTGGGAACAGCCTATTCGTTCTGAAATTTCTTTCTGTGTCTTACCCTCTTGCTTGAGGGTGTCAATAGTGGCCTTCTGGACAGCAGTCAGGTCGGCAGTCTTACCCATGATTGGGGTTTTGAGTGATGAACCAGGCTGGGAGTTTTAAAGGCCTCAGGAATCTTTTGCAGGTGTTTAGAGTTAACTCGTTGATTCAGATGATTAGGTTCATAGGTCGTTTAGAGACCCTTTTAATGATATGCTAATTTTGTGAGATAGGAATTTTGGGTTTTCATGAGCTGTATGACAAAATCATCCGTATTAAGACAATAAAAGACCTGAAATATTTCAGTTAGTGTGCAATGAATCTAAAATATATGAATGTTACATTTTCATCATGACATTATGGAAAATAATTAACTTTATCACAATATGCTAATATTTTGAGAATTACCTGTATTCCTAGATAATCAGTCATCTGTCCTGTTTGGTTAAATAAATCCTTGTTGGTCCTCACAGTTTGATTCATAGCGCATTGGCACAGGCATCCGTGACTAAGTAACATCCAGCTGTTTCTCAGTCAAACTCTCAGGTCTCTCTCTATCGCTCTCTGTTTCTGAGTTATTCATTTGGTCAGTAACTCAAAACATTGATTAAATTCTCTAAAACACTCACATACTTTAACTATATAGATTTAAACAAACTTTGGTTCTATAACATACATTTTATGAATAATTCTTAGTTCTTAGATGTGCAACCACACATTCAGCCCAAAAGATGAGATCACATTTGATTATTATATATGATTTTTGGAGTTTTTTTTGTTTTTGTTTTTACAAAGAAACAAAACTACCTGTTCAGTTTCACAGGTTCATATATTGTGTTTTTGTACTTGGGTTTATTGAGTTATTACACAAAGAACATACACATAACTTATAATTACAAACAGAGTATGTTCACACTTTATCTGTTGGCATACACCTGTTGTTTTAGTTTGTAGCATTTATGTGTCACTGTTCTCCAATGACAAAAACACTTTTAGCTGATAAAAAAGCACATTGTTATATCTGTGTGACAACTGTTCTTTGACACTTTATTACAAGATAGCAGTTTGGTTTCTTTGGTATTTTGTTTAGGAATCCCCCTCTTAACTCGAATCCAGAATTTAATAATTAACCCGGTCTTCCTTCCGCTGCAGCTGCCCTGACATTGTCTTGCCGGTCAGGAACCTCGTCATTATACAGACACTGTTATCAGTCATCTTGTTCTGTTTATTTGCAAATAGCACGGGGAGAGAGACAAGCGGAACAGGATCCTGGCATCTGGAAGGTCAGGAGGCAGTGGAAGGAGAAGGGAAAGTAGAGAAGGAGGAGACGAGCTAAGAAAACACACTAGAGGCAGAAAAATAATTAGAGGACTTAAACTACAAACACAAGAACTCTGTGACAGGGGTGTGACAGATGGGGCTGGTTTAAAATACAAGGCTGTGGGGTAAAAAAAGAGCAGAGAGAGCATACAAGGGCAGTATGTAATCTTCAGCTATGGCTAGATAAGCGGGAAGGGGGAAATATGTGAAAAACTCAAGAGAGAAAAAAGCAGGTTACAACGCACAGTACCCTGCAACAGTATTCATACTCTGAACTTTTTCACATTTTGTAACATAGCAGCAATCAACTCGATTGTGCTGTACCTTATTTTTGATATGGATTAAATGGGCAGTCACCCAGGTCAACATTAGACAGGCAAGTTCACAAGAACCAAAAAATTATAAATTATGTGCAGTCAATTGGGATTTTTTAATCACCAAACTCTTCTTTAAACTTCTCCGCAACCTGTCTGCTGGGTTCCTCGGTCTTCAAGATGCTATTTCTCTAATAAATCTCTGAGGCCTTCACAGAACAGTTGGATTTATGCTGAGATTAAATTACACACATATGAGACTCTCTTTACTAATTAAGGGACCTCTGCAGGAAATTGGTTTTACTAAATTTGATTTAATACAAATGCATTCTGCACGTTTCATATCAATTTACCTCCAGATCACGATTATACTGCAACTGTGAGTTGGTTTATCATATAGGATAAAATAAATCATAAGTTCAAAGGGTATGAATATGTTTGAAAGGCACTGCTTAAAAGGGAGCACATGAGAAAGGACAGGTTTGGTCCAGGAAAAGAAAAAGAATAGAACAATCAGAAGATAAGAAATCCTTTAGTTAAAAGAGAGGCAGAAACATGAGGAAATAACACAGTTTCATTAAGGAAAGGAAGGAAGGAGACCCAAGCCTGTTCACTTCTGCATTCTCCAGGACAGCTTCTGGTCCTCTTCAGCTGCCACACCCAAATGTCAAAGGTCAAGACAAGAAGCAAGCCGAAATAAAGTCCACACCTAGAAGGTATACAGAAAAAAACAATAAGAAAACACATGAGCACATGTTTGGAGTACCTGAACTTAAAAGCAAGCAGGGATGGATCTACAGTTACATTCAATTAATTAGAATATCTGTTCCAAGATTGTTTGACAGATTAAGAGTATTTTATGAAAATAACAACCTTTAACCAGTTATAAAACAGAAGGCCATAATAAATACGTTTTTATTGGTCTGATGCAAAATTCCTATCTTAAATGTTATCATCTGTAAGCAGAAAACCCTCATAATTAACAGAACTAAAGGCTTAAAAACATCAGTTTGTGTGCAGTTAATCTATATAATGTGTTTCAGTTAATGAGCTAAGTTATTGAAATAAATGAACATTTCGACAATATTCTAATTTACTGAATGGGTTCTGTATGTAAAAGATAACTGTAATACACACTACTCACGCACAAGCAACAAACTAAAGAGAGTATACAGGCCCTTCTCAAACAATTAGCATATTGTGATAAAGTTCATTATTTTCTATAATGTAATGATGAAAATTTAACATTCATATATTTTAGATTCATTGCACAGTAACTGAAATATTTCAGGTCTTTTATTGTCTTAATACAGATGATTTTGGCATACAGCTCATGAAGACCCAAAATTCCTATCTCACAAAATTAGCATATTTCATCCGACCAATAAAAGAAAAGTGTTTTTAATACAAAAAACGTCAACCTTCAAATAATCATGTACAGTTATGCACTCAATACTTGGTCGGGAATCCTTTTGCAGAAATGACTGCTTCAATGCGGCGTGGCATGGAGGCAATTAGCCTGTGGCACTGCTGAGGTCTTATGGAGGCCCAGAATGCTTCGATAGCGGCCTTTAGCTCATCCAGAGTGTTGGGTCTTGAGTCTCTCAACGTTCTCTTCACAATATCCCACAGATTCTCTATGGGGTTCAGGTCAGGAGAGTTGGCAGGCCAATTGAGCACAGTGATACCATGGTCAGTAAACCATTTACCAGTGGTTTTGGCACTGTGAGCAGGTGCCAGGTCGTGCTGAAAAATGAAATCTTCATCTCCATAAAGCTTTTCAGCAGATGGAAGCATGAAGTGCTCCAAAATCTCCTGATAGCTAGCTGCATTGACCCTGCCCTTGATAAAACACAGTGGACCAACACCAGCAGCTGACACGGCACCCCAGACCATCACTGACTGTGGGTACTTGACACTGGACTTCTGGCATTTTGGCATTTCCTTCTCCCCAGTCTTCCTCCAGACTCTGGCACCTTGATTTCCGAATGACATGCAGAATTTGCTTTCATCCGAAAAAAGTACTTTGGACCACTGAGCAACAGTCCAGTGCTGCTTCTCTGTAGCCCAGGTCAGGCGCTTCTGCTGCTGTTTCTGGTTCAAAAGTGGCTTGACCTGGGGAATGCGGCACCTGTAGCCCATTTCCTGCACACGCCTGTGCACGGTGGCTCTGGATGTTTCTACTCCAGACTCAGTCCACTGCTTCCGCAGGTCCCCCAAGGTCTGGAATCGGCCCTTCTCCACAATCTTCCTCAGGGTCCGGTCACCTCTTCTCGTTGTGCAGCGTTTTCTGCCACACTTTTTCCTTCCCACAGACGTCCCACTGAGGTGCCTTGATACAGCACTCTGGGAACAGCCTAGTTGTTCAGAAATTTCTTTCTGTGTCTTACCCTCTTGCTTGAGGGTGTCAATAGTGGCCTTCTGGACAGCAGTCGGGTCGGCAGTCTTACCCATGATTGGGGTTTTGAGTGATGAACCAGGCTGGGAGTTTTAAATGCCTCAGGAATCTTTTGCAGGTGTTTAGAGTTAACTCGTTGATTCAGATGATTAGGTTCATAGCTCGTTTAGAGACCCTTTTAATGATATGCTAATTTTGTGAGATAGGAATTTTGGGTTTTCATGAGCTGTATGCCAAAATCATCTGTATTAAGACAATAAAACACCTGAAATATTTCAGTTAGTGTGCAATGAATCTAAAATATATGAATGTTAAATTTTCATCATTACATTATGGAAAATAATGAACTTTATCACAATATGCTAATTTTTTTAGAAGGACCTGTAGTGTGTGATGTTATATTTGCATGAGGATGCACCCTAAAACTCAGCACAGATTTGCTCATCAAACGGATGTCTTGAGTAGATTTGGCCAGCTTATTTACTTATAATAGACAAATACACTGCATTAAGAGACACCTCACTGTCGCTAAACCAGATTAAAATTTCCATTTTTAGGCCACTTATGATTATTTGAAAAAAAACATTACTTCTGTATCTTATTTCTATTTGCTGAAAGCAAGAATAAGAGAGAGAGTGATTTGTTAGATAACAAATGCATGCTAGTGCTAAAATATATTACTAACACTTGATTAAATTGGAGGCTTACCTATGGATGTCTTTAAGGCAACACCAAAAACACACTGCTTCCTTGTGGGACATCATGAAAATCTCAATAAAGCTGGAAAAATATTAGGATGTGAATTGCGGACCTTGTCAAGTCTTGTTCATTGGTGGGTACACCTTCCAGATGCCTGAAGTTGCCATGATAATCTGTTTAAACAATTAAATACAAGTATAAACAGCTTGGGGACATTTGCTGTTTAGCAAGAAGACAGGTTCTGTGTCCCAGAGAATAATGTTTTTTGGGACGAACAGAAGCAGAAGATCTTGTGAAGAAGCTGACTGAAGCTGTAACAGGCTCAGTAGTCATCATCCAAAGAGAAGTCCTCTGTGGACACAGGCTGAAGTGCCTCTCAGTGAGGAAGAAACCATTTCTCTAAACGCAATATGAAGAAGCCAGATTACTCTTCGTAAATGCACACAGGGAAAATGGCCTGGAGAGGGACAGGTACACTTCATAAGGTAGATTGTACATAAGGAAAGAAGAAATAGACGAAATATGAAGAAATATTGAAGCAACATCTCAAGACATCATTTCAAATGGACAAATGACCCTGATCATACCACCAAATCAGCAGTGGTTTAAGGACAACAAAGTCAATGTTTTTGAGCCACCTTCACAACCCCTGATTTCAGTCCCATAGAAAACGTGTAGGCAGAGCTGCAAAGGTTACAGCAGTTCTGCCAGGAGAATTAGGCCAAACATCTAGCAAACTCTTGTGAGAAGCTTGTGGAAGGGTACCCAAACCATTTGACCCAAGTCATACGGTTTAAAAGATAATACTAGCAAAGTCTACTACCTATGACCCCCCAGGATGAGTTAGCCAGGTGTCAAAAAATGGTACTACTGCATACAAGGCATTTTCCTATTTCCCTTAAATTTTAGTTTATCAAGTAGATATTATGGTCCAGTTGCCAGCACTGTCACCTTGCAGCAAGAAGATCGACTCCCGGACGGGGGTTTTTCTGCATGGGGTTTGCATGTTCTCTATAGGCATGGGTGGGTTTTCTCCGGGTACTCCGGCTTGCTCCCACAGTCCAGAAACATGACTGTTAGGTTAATTGGTCTCTGCCTCTACTGTATGCATAGTAGCTCTTGTTTTCACTGGCATTAAGTCCAACTGAATTCCAACTTTAAAGTTTTAACCTTGTCATTACAGTGTTGTAATACTACTAGTATACACTGGATTTTTTGTTCTGTTTGGAAATTCCTCATGTTATCTAATAAATATTATGTTGACTGAAAAAAGGATTTGACTAAGTTTTATTTGGATTTGACAACCTAAGTTTTGTTGAAAATGTTCTTGTCACTCTACTGGGAGTCATCTGTTGAGATGTTCAAAGCTGTATAGTAGAATCTATGCAATCTAATTTTATTTATTATGATTTTTTTTTTTTTTACAGAAAGTGACAAATTCTTGCTCTTCATACAACACACAAAAATCCGCAGCCATATTTTACAGATGCACAGTGTTTCCATAGCACCACAAGAGAGCACTGTAAGGGTCGGAGGATATCCAAAAGATCAAGACATGGTATAGTGGATGACCTTCCTTTAGCCGACATGTGGCTGCCAGACAGACAAATTCCTCCATCACCAGACAGCCCCGTGTGAAAGGCACTGAAGGGGTTGCAATTTGTCATTTTGCCTTTTCATACAGATATGTTGCAGCTAGTGAACATATGCGATATTTTTCAAGTTATCCAACTGGCTCTGACCGTCGTTCTTGCTAGTTTTTATCCCTCCTTTTGTCTAACACATTCTTAGTGTATGTCCTGCCGCAAAAAGGCATTCGAGCAAATAAGTGTATTTACTTGCAAATTAAAGAGGTCACCAAGGCCATAAACCAAATGATTAATTTAAAGGAGAGGACTGATTCTTTTTGCCACCATCCAGAAAAAAAAGAAGCCATCTACGCCCACAATGGCGTGGCATGGAAAAACTAGTTGGAAGGAAAGGCAGTGGAACGGGGGAGGAAAATTTAATGCTGTACAGATGTGCATATAGGCATTGTGGGTGTTTTTTGTCTGGCAGTGCTGTGGGAAAGGGATATGGCTGTTTTCTTTATATGGGGATACCCTTGCTTTTTAGAAGGGATTTCCTTGAACCTTCCTCCTCTTTTACACGTGTCATTTACTGTACAATCTATGAGGCAGTGGCTGGTCCGCCTGGGGTTAATTACATGGGAGGAATGAGTCAGCCACTGTACCTGAAATAGACACAGCCTATAAAAAAGTCATTACTAGATCTGATATAAATAAAAGCTATGGCGTCAATGGAAACCAGATTAAAAAAAAACTAAAAAAAAGTTTATGTCATATTATTTTAACTTTAATTATTTATCTTGCAATTTGCCCAAGTAAAAAATGGTTAACGGTTGGCAATGTTACAAATCCTAAAGACCAAATGAAACGTTTCTTGTATATCATGCGAAATACTTTGCAGCCTTTTTGCCCTTAGTTGCAGACATTATAGCTTGCATTTTGAGCCTTTACATGAAGTTAATGTAGTAGTCATTAAGGGCTTTATTAGAATCTCCAAAATAGGGCATTGTTCCCCTCTGTGCACTTCCGAAGGAGAAAAATTGTTTAAAATTGATCTTTACAACATTTTCTCGGCAGTAAAATCTAAACGTTACCTACCATTACCAATGTGTATTGCAGCCCATTAGCACAGGTACAAGAGGACTGCCAGGGCCCACAGCTGAAGTAGCTAAAGGACTACAAGCTTTAGAGTAACTTTACACAGCTAGGTAGGATGCTAACAAAAAAGTATTTAGTATCAGGGTGTCTTGTTCAGGACTAATCGTAGGATGGAGTGGGGGATGGATAGATGGTTTGGGGGTGAGTCTGCTGTGATGTGGGTCCTACCCCGGTACGTTGGGCAGAAAGCTTAGCTTAAGCTAAGCTTAGCTTATTTCATTGGTCTGTCTACGCTCCCACTCTCATCTGTGGTCATGAAATATGGATGATGACCTAAAGCAGAGATTCTGACATAGAGCGCGAAGCTCTGTCAAGAGG
This sequence comes from Girardinichthys multiradiatus, assembly GCF_021462225.1. Lineage (NCBI taxonomy): Eukaryota > Metazoa > Chordata > Actinopteri > Cyprinodontiformes > Goodeidae > Girardinichthys > Girardinichthys multiradiatus. The sequence continues at coordinate 8,768,251 of NC_061794.1, read as the reverse complement.
GCTTAATTCCATTGGCTTGGATTTGAGCCACTGCTCCTTAGGATCAAAAGAAGTAATTTGAGGTGGTTCACCAAATTGATCAGGATGTCTCCTGAGCATTTTGTCTTTTTAAGGGCCCATTTCACTGGATGGAGACACCAGGGCAGACCCAGAACTCGCTAGAGAGATCAAATATTCCTTCTGATGTGGAAATGCCTAGGGATCCTGCAGAATAAGTGGAAGAGTTTTGTTGGAGATATCAATGTTTGTGTTACCTTAGTGGACCTGTTCCCCATGACCTGATCTCAAAAAAGCAGAAGGCATTTAATAAATGGATGGAAACTAACAAAAATATTGATAGCTGTAGCTTTGTCAAAGAGGAAGAATGATATAAATAAAACCACACAGCTAAAAACAGAATCTCCACTTGTTCCTGTTCACGTACAAGCTAGCTCTAGCTCGTTAAAAAAGTTGCCCTTTAAAATGTCACTGCTCAAAATGTTGGGGGATTGTTTATGATCTGTTTATTTATCCTACGTGGCAACCATTTAGGTAAACAATCGTTGTAACTGCATATTTTTCAGTATTTGTGTTTCTGAGGTCATTGATTCTGTTTTAGCTAATATTAGGAACCGGTTTAGGAGTTCTTCCATCAGTGAGCCATATGCTGTTAGTGATGGGAGGAAGACAAGTCTGTTTGTTTGGCTACATTTTTGATCAGAAATCAAGATGTAAAGAGCTTCAGGTCAGACAAAGATAGAAAGCAATCTGTTGTCAAAAGTCTTCATCATTTGTTCATTGTTGAAATCCAACATGGCTAACTTGTGAACACTGCTGCTGCTATTATTATTATGTGCTACAGAAATAAACAGCTTTTTTCCATTCTCAATTTGTGTCTAGTAATCAGTTAAATCCACTGAACTGAACAGTTTGTTTAATGGGATAAAATACTGTCAAATATAAGTGTTACTGAGTTTTATTTGTAAATTTGTGAATTGGCCAAGTGGCATGCAATGATTAGCAGATGCTACATGTTTCACAAAGTGAGACTGGGACAAAGTTATGTCCAAACAATAATCATCCTAGTTCCAAACAGTCATATTCAACAGGATATGCATTCCAATGGGAATTGTAAAAGTACCTTTTGAAAATCACCTATAAGCAGGTATAAAACAGTTTTCTTTAAACCATATTTCTGTTTTAATGTTTTCATTAATCTATATAATGTACTTCCCTTTGTGAACTGAGTTAATGAACAAATAAATTTTTCAAACCCTTCCTAATGACTGCATGTGTAAAATTTAAATAATGCTTTCGATTGCTAGTTCTCCAACCTGGTTTCATTAAAAGGGATAATTTGCATATTCTGAAGTGAATAAGTGAACAAAGAAAATGGAAGAATCTCAAATGGTTGAAGCAAGCAGCCAGTCAGATTGAAGTCGTCTTAGCTGATTTTTTTATTCAAACTGAAAATGTTTCCATTTCAGTTTATTTTTTTATGATCTGGTCATGATCAGCTGATGGCAGGTCGATGCAGTCTCTTGTGATTAACACAGGCTTTGATTGACTGAGAAAACAGCATCGAAGTGAACAACAGCCTCTTGTGTTGTGAGGAAATTTACAGTATATACATGTATACATTTTCAGTTTGAGTGTTTTCAAGTTTTTCCTTTAAACATTATTTTTTTACTACAAAAGTTAAAAAACACTAACAAAAAATGATTCTACTTGAGCTAAAATAGGTTTTAAAACTAAAGTTCTTTGCTGTGGACAGGAACACTTAGCCTCACACACATCTCTCAGTCAGTACTTCATTCTTCATCAGACTGTGGCAGTTTTTTCACAACAAACAGTAGTCATTCTTTCTCTCCCCCTTCTTCTCATTCTTTTTATTGCTGACCAAGACTGAGAGCACTTTGGAGAACTTTTTCAAACCCTGCCTGTCCACTCAAATGAGCCCATTGTGTCTGAAAACATGCAGTCCAGCTGCTCAGACACAAAGGGGATCTCTGAAGAACTGAATAGAAACCGCTGCAGTGCTTTTTTGCACAAGCTTGTGAAATTTGGTGTGTCAACTACGGCTTCTACACAACTCCATCATGTGTCCTCAGCGGGAGTTGTACAATAAGGGGCTGAGTAGAGCACTTTCCCAAAGTAAAATTTGGCAAATTTGTTTCTCATCACCATGGTAACACAGCAAAGACCCAGTTTAGAAGTCTCTGGAGCACTGTGCGTCACTGGAAGGAATTCTGTAAGCAATTACTGAGGGGGAATGTGGGATGGGGGGGGGGGGGAGCACAGAGGCAAAGAATGTCAGGATGAGTGAAAACTGTAACTGAGGGAATGAAAGATAGTCACTTACACATCATGTTATTAGCATGTAGGTGCAAGAGGTCCTTAGGTGGAGTGTAAGATATTGGGCTTGGCTTATTTTGAAAATGTTGCTCATCCATAATAATTCAACCTCCACCCTACAGTAGTTCCCAGTACCTGACACACCCATCAGGAACCTTATCATCAGCATTATTTCAAATCATAATATATGCAGGTTCATAATCACTCAAGAACGGCAGGTCAGGATTTTATTTCCAAGGATTTCCTCCTTTAAATTAACCTTTACCCCATCAGTGCAGTCATCCACACATTCTTCTAAAGCAGATCACATCCTGTTCCCCAATACACTCCTATCTATTATTTCTTAATTTCCATTTTGGATCCAAAAACCACAAAGATCTCGACTCTTGAAAACTTCAAAATATAAACTGTCAAGACATTTGCTCATAAACTTGCAAAGCTGTTTCCAAATCTTTAAACAGCCTTTATGTCGTTATTTAAGAAAACGGGTATTTTACATTAATGAAGTAGCAAAACTGTTCATACCCCATGGATTTTATCATGTTTTGTTATGTAATAAGAAGAAAAATCAATGTTTTTATTTGGATTTTGTGGGACAGAGCAACACAAAGTAGTCTGTGAAGGTAAATTTTTCAAATTAAAATTTGAAAATGTGGCATGCATTTATATTTCCCTTGACTATGATACCACTAAATACAATCCAGAGCAGCCTACTGTTTTCAATTACTTAAGACTGGGGCTGAGGTTCACCTTCCAGCAGGACAACAATGCTTAACAGACAGCCAAAGCTACAATGGTTTGTTCGGGTGCTGTAATGGTCCTGTCAAAGTCCAGACCTAAATCCTATGTTGCTTCAATGTCAATTAGCTGACTGAGCTGATTAACTTTTTCCTGGGTTGATTTGTACCGCAGTAGAACGAAGCATCTTCACTGTTGCAGATACAGCAGATTTACTGAGCTTTTTCAGTTTCTCTCAAACTTCAGTATTGTAGCGTGAGGTTGTAGAATTAGCTTGTAGCATTAGTTTGTGGTGTTACCTCAGCTAGTATGTGGCATCATTCGGCATTTTGTTTCTTTCCTGTCCATCTGCCTCAAATGTAAAGTACCTGTAAAGTACCTTCGAACAACCTCTGTTTACCTTGTCGGCTAACAAGCATTGCATGTTTGCCATGTTAGTGGAGTTTAAAACGTCCAGTAGCAGATCGTTGTTTTGGTCAGGTGAGTGGCTGCAGAGAGGGGAGGGGCTGAGTGTGTCTGTTATTGCGGTGCTGCTCCTCGAAGAAGTGCGACAATTTGGGCAAATGTAAATGAGTCAGTTTTTGAGGCAAATAAGTATCTTTGAACAATTATTATTATTATTTTTTTTATATCGATTATATAGAAATATCAATTATATTGACAACTCTACTCTAGATGGGTGGAGCTCCTACAGAAATACCCCAAAAGCTTGCAGTTATCAGCGCAGTGCAAACATGGTTCTACAAAGTACTGTTTCGGGGGATGGTGGGATGGGTGGATTTTCAAAAATACTTTTTTCATCCCAAAGGGAAATTATAATATAAAAGCACGCCACACTTTTCAGACTTTGTTAATACACTTAATAATTTGTTAAACATTTTGTAAACTACGTATCACTTTCTTTATACAATATAAATCATAAATTGGCAGTTTTAATGTGGCAAATGCAGAAACGTTGAAGGCTATAAATGCATTCGCAAGTCTCTGTGTAAACAAATGTACACGTACATCATCAAACAGTTACCAGTACATATTCATTTACTATTAACTGAATCCCAAGCAACCTCCATCCATCATCCTGGGTTTAGAAGGTTGAACAGGATGATTCTAAGGACGCTGCAAGCTAAAACATGTTGCTGAGATGACCACAATTCTTAAAATTACATGTTTCTGGAGCTCTTACCTGCAGAGTCTTTGCTTTACTGATAAAAAAGAGGAGACAATTTCTCTTAAACTGTGTTCATTTAACAGACCAACAGCAGCAAACTCATTGCAGTAACACCACACATTCTGAAAGTTGAGGGAAAGAGAAAAGTCTCCATCTTTAGACCCAGACCTCAGCTGAATAAACTATATGTCTGCCCTCAGAGGGGCGTCACACCTCCCCTAAAAAAAAGTGGTTCCACCACAAACCCTAGACTAGTAAAAGCAACATAAATCTACACATAACATTGGATTTTTACAGTAAGACCTGCTTTAAAATCAAGCAAACAACATATTACACCTCCCAAACTCCATCCTAAACTCAGGTTCAACTAGCGTTCACCAAAACGAACCAACAGCTTCAATCTGACTTTTCTCCTCCCAATAGGTGTATTTTATGAAGTTAAATTTCTTGTTTTTTCCAGTCTTTATGGTCTTCTCAATGTTTCATGTGACAAACCCTATTTCAGACCTGTTGTGGGAGCGGAAGTAGCTCAACTCATTGTGTAAACCAGTTCGCTCACTGCTCCTCAATGGATTAATAATTCAACTTCATGAAGTGAAAAAAAAATCAACGGTCAGGACCAAGGCAAGACATTCACCATGAGATTTGCCATTAAATGTTTCTATTTGCTTAAAGCAGAGAGTTTTATCCAAATCAAGACTACTGCGAACAGAATTGAAACTGCAACAAACCAAGTCACTGAGGTCAGAACACTGATAAAAGTTTGAAACAGTACATGTTTGAAATATCAACACGCATGCTGCCTACACTGATAAAACACAATGTTAGAATTTACCCAATACAATCTGAGTTAATACACGCTCATTCTTTTTGGGTAGATTTCAACCAATAGGTCTGAGTTGATATTATATAAAGATTCTTACATAAGTCAGTTTTTTCTCATATGTTTTACTCACGGTACAAATGAACAAAAAAACTAAAATTGCTTTAATACTAAGGTATATGACTGTAATTGTGTTGTGCAGAGGGAATGTGACTTTGTCTGTGATATCTGCTGCAAATCAAATTTCCCGTCGGGACATTAATAAAATGAAAGGAACTAACATACTTTTTAAATATACCTGTACCTTTCCGAAATATAGATTTTTATTGTTTAGATAAACCCAAACATTTTCCATGGTCAATATTCTTTGTTCCATACTCATCCAGACCTGGAGAACAATCAAACCAAATTCCATACATTTACAGAGTTTTCAATACTACTTAGGAACACTGTCAGATGAACTGAAAACTTCAGCCAACCAGTGCAAAGGTATTAAAAAAAAGTGTTGTTTTTTTCCTTTTCATGGCTTTAGTTACAAAATGCAAAAATCTGAAAAAGTCAAAGTCTTATACCTAAAAGTGTCTGTCAATATGATATTGAAAGATTATGAAAAATTTGGTAATACTTATAATAAAAGTTTTTTTTTTTTTTTATCATTAGCTTAATGCATTAAAGAGGAGACCACAAGATATTGTTAAAATAATGTAATTGTTAAAAACAAGAGACTTAAATAGAAAATATCTAGAAATTGTAAACAAAAATAGCCCAATTTATATCTGGAGTCCCTCTAATGCTTTTGTTTGTTGGAGCTTATTTATTTTATTGTCTTCATTTATAAATAATCCCACCCTGTTCTCACATATTTTACATTTTTTCGGCAGTGCTCCACCCTGAAGACCACATACTCAGTGTCCTGGCTTGATTCTAAGCAGACCACTGACCCACGACCTTTGACTCTTGCGTCCATCCCATTCCAGTAATCAGAACGTCTTTCAGCTAAGACAACACCCCAATTTAAACTGTGACATCCACGTGCTAAGCAATGTAGCAGCTGGCAGATTTTTACTTAATCTAGCCGCCTCTTTCATTTGCACCTTTGTGAAACATACCCTGTCCATATAAACTGTTAAAAGCATATAAAGTTTCTTTGTCTGGTATTTAGCACCTGGTTCTTTATCTGCCCCCACAGACATGAACAGTAATAAACAACTGGAAGGAATCAGCCTTCCCTTTAATCAGGGGCACAATTGGAAAAATACCCCTTAACATCATGTCTGTTTTGGTCATTTTCCCACATATATCCTGAAATGCCAACGCAGACATTTTCTCTGTCTCGTATCTAATCCATGATTCAGCTTTCTCAACACTGGGCCACTGCACCTGGTTGTAATGTTCCACACACCTGCAAATTGTCTGCACCCAAGTGTCCACATTCTGTTTCCCCCCTCCTCCAGTGAGTCATCCTGAGCTTCTTAACACCTTTACCATTTCACAATGGTATTGTGAGGTGTGCTACACAAATTCACAGAGACTAACTCTGTCATGAGATAACTTGCAGTGGAAAATTGTGAAGAAATGTGTGAGTAAGTTGTAACTGGCAGTCTTTGTGAATGTACTACTTCAGCAGAAGCCTCCCTGAAATCACCTTTGATGGTTTATGCTGCTATTGAATGACTTGTTGAGAGAAAAAGAGCCAAAAGGTCAGTCAGTTTCTCACCCAGGACCAGAAACTTGACAGTCTCTTGGCCAGAACTGTAAAGGAGATTTCTTAATGTTCATTCTTTGTTTCACAAGCACACTCAGTTTTTGCACATTCTGTGGGTGTTCTAGAAATGAAGGTCAGGGCAAAAAAAAGGATGGTCCCACTGAACAACAGCTCTACAGACCAGCAAACTTTTTTTAACAAGTTGCATATTGAAGCAATAGGTTTTTTTTTAATGTGTCTTTTATGGTCAGTAGATCCCAACTGTTAGTATGGTTTTTCTTAGAACATGTTTTTTGATCAGTTATGTATTTTTTTGTTGTTGTTGTTGTATAATTAAGTAGTATGCAGTATTGTTAGTGATTCTGTCTTTATATTTCTTGCGGTTAAGTATTTGGTGAAGATTGTGTGTCTTACTGAATTATTTTTTTTGTTTTGTTTGTTCGTTTATGAGTCAATGTAAATAGCCAGGGTCATGCGTTCACTCACTGAGCATGTTTAATGTTCTCTATTGGAACATTAAACCGTCTATCTATCTACTCATCAGACCAAGAAAGGCAGGCTTTATCACTAAAGAAGGGTTTTAAGATGCAGTCAGACATGAGCCCAACTATGTTGTAAATGATTGCATTAAGTTGTATTAACACCAAACGCAACCCTTGTAACCAAACATTACTGTCCAAACAGAAAAGTGTTTTCATGTGCAAGAAACAATATATAGCACATGTAGTATATGTTCACAAGAGGAAACACTAAAATGACAGCTTTACTTGCAATAAATCTTAAACTTCTTTAATATATTACAAGACTGAACTGGAATTTGATGGAACAGTGATTGCTTTATGTTTGAACATGGTGTTCGTTATGGACAAACCGTGACTAGCACAGAAGTCCAATAACAAAACACCACTCGGATTCAGATCGGGGAGGCCATTCCTCCCGATCACGCCTCTCCAGGTGTCACTGTCGTTCCCCACGTGGGCGTTGAAGTCCCCCAGCAGAATAATGGAGTCCCCGGGAGGGGCACTATCCAGCACCCCCGACAGAGACGCCAAGAAGGCCGGGTACTCCGCACTGCCACTCGGCCCGTAGGCTGAAATGATAGTCAGAGACCTCTCCCCAACCCGAAGGCGCAGGGATACGACCCTCTCATCCACTGGGGTAAACCCCAACACGAGACGGCTGAGCTGGGGGGCAACAAGCAAACCCACACCAGCCCGCCGCCTCTCCCCGTGGGCCACTCCAGAGTAGAACAGAGTCCAACCCCTCTCAAGGAGATGGGTTCCAGAGCCCACGCTGTGCGTGGAGGCAAGCCCGACTATTTCTAGTCGATATCTCTCGACCTCCCGCACAAGCTCAGGCTCCTTCCCCCCCAGCGAGGTGACATTCCACGTCCCTAGAGCCAGCCTAAGCATCCGGGGATCGGGCCGCTGAGGTCTCCACCTTCGTCCGCCACCCAATCCTCTTTGCACCGGTCCCTCACGGTTACCCCTGCAGGTGGTGGGCCCACTGGGGGAAGGCCTCGCGTCTCTCGTTCGAGCTTGGCCCAGCTGGGTCCCGCGAGGAGCAACCCGGCCACCAGGCGCTCTCCGACGAGTCCCGACCCCAGGCCTGGCTCCAGGGTGGGACCCCGGCTCCGCCGTACCGGGCGACGTCACGTGCCTCGATATTTTTTTCTTCATGAGGGATTCTTGAGCCACTCTTTGTCTGACCCATCTCCTAGAGCCTGTTTGCCATGGGAGACCCTACCAGGGGCATTTAGGCCCCAGACAACATAGCCTCTAGGATCATTTGAGGCGTCTGACGGGTACCGTGAGGCCAAGCGTGCTGCGGCCCGGGCTGTGGCGGAGGCAAAAACACGGGCCTGGGAGGAGTTCGGTGAGGCCATGGAGAAGGACTACCAGTTGGCCTCGAAGCGATTCTGGCAAACCGTCCATCGCCTCAGGAGGGGAAAGCAGTGCTTCGCCAACACTGTTTATAGTGGGGGCGGGGGACTGCTGACCTCGACTGAGGACATTATCGGGCGGTGGAAGGAGTACTTCGAGGATCTCCTCAATCCTGCCATCACGCATTCCGTGGTGGAAACAGAGGCTGGGGACTCGGGGTCGGCCTCTTTCACCACCCAGGCTGAAGTCACCGAGGTGGTTAAAAAGCTCCGCGGTGGCAGGGCTTCGGGGGTGGATGAGATCCGCCCTGAGTACCTCAAGTCTCTGGATGTTCTAGGGCTGTCATGGTTGACACGTCTCTTCAACATTGCGTGGCGGTCGGGGACAGTGCCTTTGGATTGGCAGACTGGGGTGGTGGTCCCCCTACATAAGAAGGGTGACCGGAGGGTGTGTTCCAACTACAGGGGGATCACACTCCTCAGCCTCCCTGGTAAGGCCTACGCCAGGGTATTGGAGAGGAGAGTCCGACCGATAGTCGAACCTCGGCTTCAGGAGGAGCAGTGTGATTTTCGTCCCGGCCGTGGAACACTGGACCAGCTCTATACCCTCTACAGGGTGCTCGAGGGTTCATGGGAGTTTGCCCAACCGGTTCACATGTGTTTTGTGGACCTGGAGAAGGCATTCGACTTTTGTCCCTCGTGATGCCCTGTGGGGGGTGCTCCAGGAGTATGGAATCGGGGGCCCTTTACTAGGGGCCATCCGGTCCCTGTACGAGCGGAGCAGGAGTTTGGTCCGCATTGCCGGCACTAAGTCGGACCTGTTCCCGGTGCATGTTGGACTCCGGCAGGGCTGCCCTTTGTCACCGGTCCTGTTCATAACTTTTATGGACAGGATTTCTAGACGCAGCCAAGGGCCGGAGGGGGTCGGGTTTGGGGACCAGTGGATTTCGTCTCTTCTTTTTGCAGATGACGTGGTCCTGCTGGCCCCCTCCAGCCAAGACCTACAGCATGCGCTGTGGCGGTTCGCAGCCGAGTGTGAAGCGGCTGGGATGAGGATCAGCTCCTCCAAGTCCGAGGCCATGGTACTCCACCGGAAAAGGGTGGCTTGTCCTCTTCAGGTTGGAGGGGAGTTCCTGCCTCAAGTGGAGGAGTTTAAGTATCTCGGGGTCTTGTTCACAAGTGAGGGAAGAATGGAGCGGGAGATCGACAGACGGATCGGTGCGGCTGCCACAGTAATGGGGGCGCTGTGCCGGTCCGTTGTGGTGAAGAGAGAGCTGAGCCGAAAAGCAAAGCTCTCAATTTACTGGTCGGTGTACGTTCCTACCCTCACTTATGGCCATGAACTTTGGGTCATGACCGAAAGAACGAGATCCCGGATACAAGCGGCTGAAATGAGCTTCCTCCGTAGGGTGGCTGGGCACTCCCTTAGAGATAGGGTGAGGAGCTCGGCCATCCGGGAGGGGCTCGGAGTAGAGCCGCTGCTCCTCCACATCGAGAGGAGCCAGTTGAGGTGGCTCGGGCATCTATACTGGATGCCTCCTGGACGCCTCCCTTGGGAGGTGTTCCAGGCACGTCCCACCGGGAGGAGGCCCAGGGGACGGCCCAGGACACGCTGCTGGAGGGACTATGTCTCTCGGCTGGCCTGGGAACGCCTTGGGCTCCCCCTGGAGGAACTGGAGGAGGTGTCTGGAGAGAGGGACGTCTGGGCGTCTCTGTTGAGTCTGCTGCCCCCGCGACCCGGTCCCGGATAAAGCGGAAGACGACGAGTACGAGTACGAGTGATTGCTTTAGTGGTGGATGTGAAACTACGATAATAAGTCAAGCAATTACAGAGAAAAACAGGACTTTTTCTTAGGTTTCAATATCATCTTTTAGAACTTTGAAAAAAAATATTAAAGACTCAGAAAAGGAAGCCTATAGCAAAAGAAAGCCTAACAAGTCAATTTGAGAAGAAGGAAATTTCATTTTTCATAAATATGACAAAATAGGTTTTTAAGCTAGTACCACAAAGCTTCTTCCATTTAGGAAGAGGGATTTAACTGCAAAAGCAAATGCATGTTAAAATTTAATTTGGAGAGGTTATTTGACTTTAAATAGTTTACACAGCACTGACTCACAATTGACAGAAAAATGTTGGAAGCACTCTGAAGCACTGCTCAAATGATAGCAAAATGTATACATGAAAGGGTTTGTGTTAGCAACTAGCATAACCAATGGAAACTTCATTTTAGCAAGACATAAAAAAATAAAAAAAACTCGTGTTATTTAGAGGCAACTAATTTGGCCTGAATAAAGCTCACAAAAAACATGGATTTTTAAAAATTGTTAGCATAAATGATTGATATCCAGTTTGAGAGTAAGATACGAATATGGAATCTTGTTTAGTCATTACTAACACATCGTGTACTCTATGCTAAGAAATTGTAGTCAATAAAAATATTTATCAACATGCCTGATGCGCAGAAAACTTTTTATGGTACAAGTGGGAAAAGCTTGTATTAGCAGAACCAAAGAAAAGCATCATGTTTTTGCCAGTGCCAAGGACAGCTGCTGTACAGACAAAAGTAAAAAGCTGCTGTATAGATCAAAGGGAAATGTCCAAGGAATGTTTAGTAAACATAGTTGTAACCCTTAGGCCACAATGGTGCATGTTTTTCTAAAGCAAATGGTGGGACAATGCTAAGAAAACTTTCCATTCATTGGTGCTAACTTAGCAATTTTGTCGCTATATTAAGCAAGTTTTCAGAACCCTTTAGCAACTATTTTTAAAACACAAGCTGTGTTTCCATTGACCATCAAATTTCACAAATTATGCGTAATTTGATGGTCAATGGTAAACTGCAATGGAAACACTTGTTTTGCATCACACGAGTCACGTGATCAACAACCGGATGTTACTACTGGCCAAAAAGACAAAGAAGACGACAGGAAGTAGTAGGAGGATGATGGTATAACGTGAACAAACTTATTCATGTGTAATTTTAATTGCATTTCCTTTTTAGTGGAAATACCCCATTGTGTTTCTTCGTCATTAGCAGAATATCGACAAAGTTTTGGAGAATTTGGGATTAGTGCATTTGGTTAACCTTTAACTTTATTTCACAGAACAATGTCTAATCGTTCCTTTCTTAGCTTGAAATTTTAATTACTGGAGCACAAATACTACCACACTAATGGTAAAATGGTTAATATGGACTGGTGGTGTTCTTAACTTAGGCTATTTCCTAAAACTGTAAAAACTGTTAAACTTCAGTCTATTTGTGCTTAGATTTAGTTACATAAGTGATTTCCTACTGAGTAAATTGAGTAAGCCACAAAGGCCTGTGTTTTTTTACAAAGACTTTGTAACAAATAGAGGGGCTCTTTTATGTACAAGGCAAAGCATATAGAGGCATGCTAATCTCCATCGTTCATCAAGACATGATCTCTTTTAAGCACGCTATCTTCCCTTTACCATAATGTTTGTTTTGCTCAAGGTGTGGCAGCTTTAAGGACCAGACAAAGTGAACCAAAAACCCACTAAATGCTTCACTATAGAAATACATAGCATGGCAACTGTTTCTATTGTCTGAATACGCAGATTGGACTAATAATTATCGGTATAAAAAAACCCTCATATTTTTATCTTTAATGATCCCTTTATAATTTTTTGCAATTCTAACTGCTCCCATGAACAGTCGTTAGATTTTCTTTTGAAAGATTTTCTCATGCACTGACTTTATGGTTTGCTTCACAGGAATCTGTTTATTTTTCATTCTCAATGACAGCACAAGAATGGTTTCAATTTCAACAGGAGCACCTCATATTTTAATATTCGACTATATTCCTTCATGAAAAAACAAAACTTCAAGGAAAGGTTTAAGTGAATCATTAAACAGTTAGACTAAAATGTTATCTGATACCAATACATCAGACAATGTGAGGTAAGACAATTTTATTTCTAAAGCATTAGCAATTTCATTGCCTAATAGTTTGAACTGATTTTGAAACTGTAGTTACAGACAGGTGTGTTGTTAAGACCCAGTTTGTCTTGGTTGTGGTTTTGTAGCCTTCAAGCACCTAATAAAGAAGGCCAAAATACAAGATTTTAATCTTAGTCACCAGCCAAGTAGTTAAATATGACTCTGTGGAATGTGGTTTTGTTAAAAAGCAACAGGAGGGCCATTGAAATATATTTACTGCTGTAGAAAGTCATTGTTCTCAGGTATCTAACGACAGGCTGTGGAATTGTTCCTTTGTTTGACCATATCCTTTATGGAAGGAGGACAATCAGACGCACATCCGGCTCCACAAGACAGATAACAAACAGTACCACACATAACATCTGGAACAAATTACACTTTAGAAATACATCAGTTTTCTTTTTTAGGTTTATTTTACAGGCATGATGCATTTCTTTCGACCGATGACATGTATTTTACATGAGCAAGTTAGCTTGTTTTGGTCAAACCAGGTGTCTCAGTGTGTGTGTGTCACATGACCTCTTATTATCCGTTACAAAGCGGGAGGAAAATTAAGTAAAGTTTCCTGAAATTTGCTGAAACATTTTTAGGGCCGAATGTGTGTGAGACATCATATGGTTGTAGTTAGTTAGTGGGGAATTAATGTCAGAAATACAAAAATAAAACAACCCTGGATTTATTTTGTACTAAATGTCCAACTATTGTTGTCAATAATCTTCTATAAAAAATATTTTCAAATTCACCCGAGAGAGTCAAGCAGTAGTTCCTCTGTTGGAAAACAGGGAGGAGACATTAAGGGGTGGACTGAGAGGCGGACCTCTTGGTCCACACGGTTATATATATTCCAAAAGGCTTCCTCCTCTCCTCCTGCCTTGTGAGCTCCAATTTCTGCCTGCACTGCCAGTGACTCTACTCTCGTTCTCTTACTCACAGTCACAGTCTGTCTCACTGAGTCCCAGCACTCTAGAGCAACCATGCAAACCTCCAGACAAACTACATACTCCATGCGCTCCTCTACCAGCAGCAGGGCTCCTGGCATGTCCATCACTCGCACCTCTGGTCCTGTCTACAAGGCCCAGTCCATTCATGGTGGGGCCGGTGGCTCCCGCATCAGTGTGTCCTCCAGCTACAGAAGTTCCCTGGGAGCCGGAATGGGAGCCGGTGCTGGAGCGGGAGGATTCTCCAGCAGCGTCCAGGTGAGCGGGAACAATGTAGACATCATGGGCAATGAGAAGTTTGCCATGCAGAACCTGAATGACCGGCTGGCGAGCTACCTTGAGACAGTGAGGAACCTGGAGAAGGCCAACCACAAGCTGGAGATAAAGATCAAAGAGGCCCTGGAGAAGAGTGGACCTGACTTCAGAGACTACAGCAAGTACCAGCTTATCATTGATGACCTAAGGAAGAAGGTAAGAAGGGTGATGGGGGAGCACAAAGTGGGCAGACATGGGAATGTGTTTATTAAGAAGTGATGAAAAAAAGGATGTGAGGGGGCAGATGGATGGGTTGCTTGAGTTAAAGGGGGAAAACTACATCTAGAGGTAAAATAATAGAGTAGATTTGGCTTGACCTCACAAAAAATTAATAAGACAAGAATCAATCACAATATTTGGCATGTCAAATGTAATGAAGCAAATAAACAGTTCTGGTGTCCTATTAAAATTAAACAAAAACTCCTACAGTAGTGCATACAATTTTGTAAAATAAATTCCTACACTGCATGCCAGAGGGGTCTGCAGTCTGGACTGGAAACAATATGGAGGAGGAATGTAGCAATATCAGTGATTTCAGAGACAGGAAACCAAACCATAACAAAAGAGGAAAAAGTCAAAGAGCTAGTATCAACTTCTAGACTCATTCATTATAGTTTCTACTATCATTTTCTTTCATTGTAGCTAGCTGGACAATAAAAGAAAAAAAACAGTCCTAGCATCAACACATACAACAGCAAAAGGAAAGGACAAAAGATAAACTCTTCACTTTCTAGCCTGAAGCTTTTACCAATATGTCTTTGCAACACAAGTTAATTAACTACATGTAGTGGTTCACAGTGATTTAATACCTATTCTATAAAAAACAGGGAATTAGAGGCAGTCAAAACAGGTTTTATTCAATGAAACCTTTAAATATATATCTATTACAATCTTTGATTATCAGGAAACCAAAAGAGGTGAGTTATTCTAATCTGTCAGAGGGGTCAGTTTGCAAGCATCAAGGTCAGTGAAATAGCTTGTTTCAAATTTTGAGGCAAAACTGGAGGAAAAGGGGTTAATTTTTCACCTTTCACCTCACATAAGCATTTTCAAAATATTACATAATAGGAAATACTTAATGAAACAGGGTTTGTTTTACAAATACCAAGGAAACAATGTTAATTTAGACAGCCGATGGTAATTGGCTGTTTAAATAGAATAATGAAAGAAAATGGAAGAAAACTGCTCAATTATTGATCTCCCACCTCAGTGTTATCTCGAAAAACACTGACTGCCAAAGTAAAGCAAAAACAGACCGACGCACAAAGTTAACTATCCATGCAGAAAAGCACACATGCACACACAATCACATGACTGGACAAGCACGTACACACACATACACAACCACCATCATCACCACCATGCAAATGTTAACAGGATAGATCCTGCTCTCCTAAGCAGAGACTGCCTGGCAGCTTCTTATTGGCTCATGGACTTTGTCACATGGATGGCTCCCCACTGTTCATGTCAGCCTTATCAACCCAACCGTGACTGCTAAAGCAAACCATCTGGTTTTTAAAGTGATTGGCTGTTACTGTCCCTAAATGTACCCACAGACAGTGGCAATCCATATCTAATTATTTAACAAATTCTGGAATAAACAGACGCATTTCTATGTTTCTTTAGTTTAACCCTGATATTTTATTTGTTGGGTGTAAATATTTGTATCATAGCTTTTCAAAAAACATTTCTCCATGAGATAAGCATGACACATGAAAAAATTTTATCTCATGCTATATTTAGCAACTTGTATTGCTGCTACTACCTGGTAGCCAGTCTTACTAGCATAAAAGTAAATAAAAGTCCTAGTTAGCCTAGGCTCCCATAATTGTATTAAAAAAACTTGTTTTCCTTCCTTCAAACGCTGTTAATTAAAAACCCATTATATAGTCATTTTGTCAACACATCATATCTATGTTATTTGTGAAACTCCTGTTAGCATTAGGTTAGCTGTGAGTAGGCATCATGTTTCGACTGTAGCTCCGCTAATTTGAAATCAACATGTTTGCATAGTGAAAAGCTACCTACAAATCCACTTATTGTATTGAATGTACTTGAGTGGTAGCTTTCCTTTTTGAGTATTTATTGGAATCCTTTATTTCTTTAACTTTGTCAGATGTATTAAGGTTCCTTTTGTTAACATTTCCAGATTTTTGATGCCACCACCGACAATGCCCGACTGGTTCTCAACATCGACAATGCTCGCCTGGCAGCTGATGACTTCAGAGTAAAGTAAGACCCGCCTGCTATACTGCCAGTACTGTAAAACACAAAAGCAGACAGCTGTGGAAACACCCTGTATTACTACAGAATGGGCTGTGCAATGAATAAATCCTGTCATGATCTAAGGCAGTCATTTGTCTCACAGTCATAAGTCAGCACCCTTGCATAAGTGGTGGGGGCACTATAGTTGTGTCAGAAATGTAAGCAAACACAGCTGGTTAGCAGCACAGAATTGAATGCTGACCAAATAATCTTCTAAATACAGTGCACATTCATTCTTAAACAAATCAACACAAAAGATTTGATCCTTGACTACATGACAGTGTTAGGTAGAACAAGATATTCCTGATGAAAATTTGATAAGATGTTGTAGTATCTGATATGATTTTAAGCTGACTGTGCTTGTGCTTTTTTTTTAGATATGAGTCTGAACTGGCCATTCGTCAGTCTGTGGAGGCCGACATCGTCGGTTTGAGGAAACTCATTGATGACACCAACCTGAGCCGCATGAACCTGGAGAGTGAGATTGAAGCCCTGAAAGAAGAGCTCATTCACCTCAAAAAGAACCATGAAAATGTGAGTTTAAAACCAAACTTACATCAGATTCTAGTTTTGTTATTACACTGCACTAACACAGGCAAGTAATACTCCTGAATAAACTCTTGAGTAGAGTTCCACATCCTGAAAGGATCTTGATAAATATTTGCACACAGGCTCATCTCAATAATTCCTGCTGCAAGTATTTACTTTCAGTACACCAAGATGACACAGTTGATGAGACTGCAGGGCGTTTTTCAAAACAGGCGAGAGAAAACTCGCCTTTTAAATCCGTTAAGACATTTTGAACATCTGTGTGTGAATTCTGTGGGAAGCCTCATCATAAAATGTCTTACAGTCCACATAAGGAAACAGAACAGGTCACCACAGAATTAAAATGATTAAGATTCGAGCAGAGAGGCCAAAAACAACCATTTGTTTACTGAGGGAAGTATTAAACCTACCCCTTACAGACCCAAACAAAGATTTAGATATGTCCCCTGTATATTTATCTAACCATATCATATGATTATGGTTTGAGAAGAATGGGAGTCACAGACAGGTCACAGTTCAGTACTCATTTGTAGTTTCGTTTTTATTTTTCCTTGCTGATAAAGTAAATATTGATTTGTTAGCATATTTTCAAGGCATCAAACTTTTGTTGTCCTTACTAATTAAATTGAGGACATTATTACTCTCCCCCAATTTTAAAGATGCTTACTTTAAGCTTGATATACTGACTATAGGCTGCTAAGACGATTTTGGTCTTTTTTTTTAGGAAGTCATGGAGCTACGTAACCAGATCGCCCAGTCCGGTGTCCACGTAGATATCGACGCACCAAAGGGTCAAGATCTATCTCAGATCATGGCAGAAATCAGGGCCAAGTATGAAAAGATGGCACAGAAAAACCAGGAAGAACTCAAAGCATGGCATGAATCTCAGGTAAATGATTAACAAAAAACCTATCTTAACTTATAAGGAATATTTTTCTTCCGCACATCGTTTAGAAAAAAATATAAGAAGTTATTATTGATTAACTTATCTTTTAATTTGATTACCTCTCTTTCAGATAATAGAAGTTCAGACACAGGTAACACAGAACACAGAGGCCCTCAAGGGTGCCCAAACAGAGGTTAATGACTTACGCAGACAAATGCAAACCCTGGAGATTGAGCTGGAGTCACAGAAGAGTCTGGTAAGAATGCTGCAGTCAGCACATACTTCATTTACCTCAACACAAGTTTATCCTCTCTCACAACAATGTCCAAGTCAGCACCCTCTCTTCAGGTCGCTCTCCTTTACTTTGTTGACACAAGCTTTACACTCTGATGATCCGTCACTATGGTGCCATCAATGCAGAGCTGCATAAGCTGTAAGTGTAAACCCTTTAACCCTCTCCTGTTCTCACAGAAAGCCTCTCTGGAGGGCACCCTGAGGGACACAGAGCTGCACTACAACATGGAGGTTGAGTCGCTCAATGCCATTCTTCTGGGCCTGGAGGCAGAGCTGACCCAGCTGCGGAACAAGATCCAGCTGCAGTCACAGGATTACGAGGCCCTGCTGAACACAAAGATGAAGCTGGAGGCTGAGATTGCGACATACAGGCGGCTGCTGGACGGTGAAGATTTCAAGTGAGTAAGGCATTTTGTCCTGTACAAACCATTTAAGGGACCTCATTAAAAATAATATGGTAGAGAATAACTGGATTTCAATATTTTCATTTAGGCTTCAGGATGCTCTGGAAGAGCAGAAAAAAGTGACCAAGACCAAAGTAATGACCGTCACACAGACCCTGGTGGATGGAAAAGTGGTCTCCTCCAACACAGAAACAAAGAATCTTTAATCACAGGATGCAACGATCCCAACAAACAACACTAAAACAACAAAGCAGTTTATAAGTTTATCAAACTTTTTATCCAAACAGATTCCCATAAGATACAAAACTCTTTATTGAACTTCACACCCAAGTTAAACGGTTGTTACAGAGGCTAATGAAACTTGGATCAGAGGAAAACAAAATCATCTACTATTTATTTCATCATGGTTTATTTATGTCATTGTTTGCTGTCATTTAGATGTTTTCAACAGTTCCGAATTGGTGGACTTTGCCATTGTGTTAAGAGATTAAATAATTAAAGACGATTTCAAAGCAAAAAGGGTCCAATTCAAAGCATTTGAAAGTATATATGTTTTTTTGGTTTTCTTTTTTCCCAGTTTTGGTCTGCCTGCTGTTCTGTTCAGTTCAATAAAGTCCTTTGAGAAAATTCTACATGTCAAAGTGTGTTATTCCAACCAGCCTATCATCAAAAGTTATTTTTGTTGGAGTCAAAATTGTACACAAACAGAGAAAGTAATAAAAAGAGGCCTCCTAAAGTTCAATAGGGTCACAGCCTTCACTTTATTTGCTGATTATCTCTGAATTTACTTTCCAAAAGACCAACTGTGTGTAGATTCGTGCTGCAAAAACAAAGCTCAAGAGTTTTTAAGCCTTCTATTAGATTTACACAATGAAATTATTGTTGGCATGAAACCTTTCAGAAGATCTAAAACCATAAAGTATTTAAAGTGGCGAGCAGAGGTTTGGTTAATGATAGGCCATCTAAACCATCTAACATTATTTTTCACGGATTCCTAAAGCAACATCTCTCTGCCAGAATAAACTCTTACAATTTCATTTTGAGCATCCAGTCAAAACGCCCTCTAAGTGTAGATCTTATGAGTCTTATTCAGTTCAGTCCCACATGCATGTGACATTCTGTTTCAAACCCACAGTTCTTTACGGATGGAAAAAACAAAAGGGCAGAGTGAAACTGTTTCCTAAAACAGTTTAGCTCTGCTGAATGTATAAAATGTTCCCCAAACAGGAGTAATTTATGGCTATTCAGTCACAGAAAAATACCCACATTTGGTACCCTGGAGGTTATTTGCTCCATTAATTTCCACATGTGGGACTCCTTTCCTGTTGTTTACACCCAGTTTCCAAAGATACAATTTCTTTACTACATAGGAATGAAATGAATATGTCAGCACACATTTTGACTTTTATGGATATATTAGCAGAAGGGACAAAGTCTGATCATTGGTAACAAAGGTACAAATGTAATAAAGATAGGAGAGGAGTGGCAGGAGTATTGGTATTTGATGATATATATAAGACCGCAAACACCTTCTTTGTTCTCCACTCTCAGCTGCCAGCTCTTCTGTTCCAACTTGTGCTGCTTCTATCTTTGATTGATCAACAAACTTCTCTCAGCGATGGAGCCTCTGATCAGACGTCAGTCCCCCCAAAATCTAGGGTTCTCCAGTTACTCCAGCAGTCCGACAGCAGTATATAGGGGGTATGCCCACAGTGTCAGTGGCGGGGCTGGGGGTAGTGGGACCAGAATGTCCACCGTTTCACATGGCACGAGGGTTGGCACCGGCTTTAGTGGGGGGTACGACTACCGATCTTCTGGGGCAACGTCTGGGACCATGTCAATTGGAAATGAGAAGGTTGCCATGCAGCATCTGAATGACCGTCTTGCCAGTTACTTGGAGACAGTAAGGAATCTAGAGAAGGCCAACACATCTCTGGAGATTAAGATCAGGCAGGCCATTGAGAAGAGAGGCCCATTGGAAGGACGAGACTACAGCAAATACACCATTATTATCACCGAGCTGAGAGCCAAGGTGAGCAAATTGTTTCAGTTAGCCATCGTGATAGCTGGTGGATGGTTCACATTTGTAGTACACCTTTTTACCATACTCTATTATCCTTTTACCTGGGTTTTTACAGAGTGCTTTACAATGTATTGATCACAAACTCTAATCTATTATCAACATCTTGACATTTTGTCAAACAAACATCAAAATGTGCAGTGTCAGTGGTTCATAACAATGTTCTGATTGGAAGAAGATCATTCATGGCCCCTTATTAGATAAATGACTGTCAAAATAACATTTGGGGGTAAATTGTGGGGGGGGGGGGGGGGGGGGGGGGGGGTTGTTGAGTCCTATATCATTGTAATATGTCAGGCAATGCCTTGAGAAAAGTTTTTTTAGCATCTGGATGTAGCTTTAAGAGCATCAATTT
Source organism: Girardinichthys multiradiatus (assembly GCF_021462225.1). Taxonomy (NCBI): domain Eukaryota; kingdom Metazoa; phylum Chordata; class Actinopteri; order Cyprinodontiformes; family Goodeidae; genus Girardinichthys; species Girardinichthys multiradiatus. The sequence continues at coordinate 8,747,553 of NC_061794.1, read as the reverse complement.
CTTTGCTTTAACAACTGAAGTTAGTCATCATGGGAAGGTACTGTACCAAAAGTCTCCCCAGTTGTACTTTGTGTAAAACCTTGTAAATGTTTTATCACGTTTAAGCAAAAATCAGTCCTGGCTGAGCCATTTTACACCTTCTACACTACAAAGCACCTGGTTATCTGATTGATTTATAAACATTTATGACCACAGTCTGACCAGATAATCAAAGTTCACTGCCTATTAAAGGTTAGTCATTGACTCAACTGCACAATTCAGCTATGTTTTGTGATAAAACCTTTTTAAAGTCCTTGAAAATTACAAGTGCTAAAAAATTCACAGAGAGGACGTGGCGCTGGTGGTGTAGGGGTTGGGTGCACGACCATATATGGAGGCTATAGTCCTCGATGCGGCCGTACTGGGTTCGACCTAGTAACCTTTGCCGAATGTCTGCCCCTTTTTCCTGTCACAGAGAAATGAAACAATTTCACTGCAAATTAAATAATCTATTTTCCTTCATTTCTGTCAGATCTTTGATATGATGAAAGGCAACGCCCGTCTTGCAATTGCTGTTGACAACGCACGACTGGCCTCAGATGACTTCAGATTTAAGTTAGTATTTAGTGTCAATTTTAAAATGTAAGAGTTTGTTCCACCCATCATGAGCCTGTCTAAAGTAAGGCATGCGTTCCCAGGATGGAGTATGAGGTGAACCTGCGGCAGACTGTGGAGGCTGATATTGCCAGACTTAGGAAGATTCTGGATGACACTAATGTTATACGTCTGCACCTGGAAGGGGACATTGAAGCTCTTAAGCCAGAGCTGATCACTCTGAAGAAGACCCATGAGGAGGTATTAGTGCTTTTTATGAGTACTGAGATTAGAACAGCTGTTCAAGGAGAATGCTTGTTTTAGTTACATACTTTCTTGGCAAAGTGTTTGTTTGTTGACTTTTTTGCATAGGATAACCTGTTTAACCTTTCAGGAAATCATTCCCTGACTATTTCCTCCCCAACAGGACGTTGATGAATTGCGCACCCAGATTACGCAGGCTGGCGTCCGTGTGGATGTTGATGCTCCTAAAGGCCAGGACCTGGCCAGGATCATGGAGGAAATGAGGGAGAAATATGAAAGGATGGCACTTAAGAACCAGGCGGAACTCAAAGCATGGCACGAATCTCAGGTACAGCAGAATTCAGCTCAGAAACTGCACATGGATGGCATATTTGCAGTTACCAAACTGTGTATTTCTGAAGTATTACCTATACGAATCAAATGTATTTTTTTTAATTTTTAGATCACAGACGTGCAGGTCCAGGTGACCAAGAGCTCAACAGCTCTGAAGGATGCCACAAGTGTGATGAGTGGAATTAGGAGGACACAACAAGGCTTGGACATTGAACTTCAGTCTGCACTTAGTCTGGTAACAATCTTTTTAATCATTTTATGGAATCTCCACTCTTGCAATGCCACCACGGAATATATTAGAATTTAAGAATAAACATTTTGAACTACAGAATATAAAATTATTATATTAGACCTACAATATTAGCATAGCATGGGCTCCCTAAAGCAGTTTTGACATTTTTGGAGGCTAAGGACAGACAGTTAGGCCCGTCCAAAAGACAACTTGTCTAAAAACAGAAATTAACATTTATCTGATCAGAAATTCAGAAATATATGAGAGGTTGTGGTGTTATAGCTATAACCACTAAGCTATTGATAACTTAAAATATTGATTTTGTTACCCCCTGGTACCATTTTTTGCTAAGCTAACTGTAATATGTCACCAACAAGACCTTGACAGGTATTCATCTTCTAATCTAATCTAACCTGTGCCAACCCAACCATGCAAATATGTAACTTTTCGACAGAAAGCCGCCCTGGAGGCCACCCTGCGTGACATCGAGATGCGATACAACCTGGAGTTGGAGAAGTACAACTTGATCATTCTGAGGTTTCAAGACCAGCTAACTCAGATCCGCACCGACATCCAGCAAAACTCAAGGCAGTACGAAAACCTGCTGAACATCAAGGTGAAGTTGGAGGCTGAGATTGCCGAGTACAGGAGGCTGCTAGACGGTGAGACAGACTTGAAGTGAGTATGATGAGACACAATGGGCAATATGCAAAACTGCAGTTGATGCAGGTGAAGGTTATGAAAGCACTGAGTGAATAAACTAACAATACAAGCACTTAGTTCACCCCAGACAAGAGTTTGCATGTCTGATTTAAATAAACTTCATGCAAAACTGATAGAATACCATCGATAGTGAAAGTAAAAAGGACTTATCTGTGTCATTACAAAATTTTAGCTGCTGAATATTATAAGAGTAGTATAAAAGTATCATGTTCAAGTATGTTAACTGTGGCTAACTTTTCCCTTCTTTTGTTTTTCAATCTAACAGACTGGAGGATGCCATTGAACAAAAGAAGATGGAAAAGAAGATGGAGACTAAAGTGATGACAGTCACTCAGACCATTGTGAATGGGAAAGTGGTGTCAGAAAGCAAGGATATTAAATCCAGCGAACACTAGCTGTAACCAAAATATAATAAGAAATAAAACCTGAAAAGAAAAATAGAAAATCATGTGTTTGACTTTTTTCTGATGAGTTTTTAAAGCTTTAAAGCAATTAGAAGTGTGACAATTATTATCAGAGGAACAAGAGTTTTATGGTAAAACTATTAAAAGCTTTAGTTTCATTATGCTTGGTTGGGGAAAACAAAATAACCAAAGATTGTGGATTTAGTTAACGCCAGCCAATATTGTTAAAATACACATGGGCCATTGTTAAAATAATGTGTGAAGCACAGAGGTGATCCTTTCGGGTCAATTAAGCTGTAACAACAGCTGGACATAAATATGCATATTATTATGAGAAAGAGATTAATTTATCCATAATAGAATAAATTATCTGGTCCTGCACTGTATAATATGCAAATCTCTATTCCATTAATTATGTCTTTTTTCAATAACTAGACACCTAAAAGCTCACTGATAAATAATATAAGCCCTTAGAAAGAATGATCCAACTTGAATGTAATTTGGTCTAGATGCAGACCAGTGAGGGATGAGTAAATGATTGATTTGCGAGGAGCTGGCATATCTTGAAAAGGCACTGTAGCACATACGCGATAGTGTTCTTAGGCATTCATAAAGTGTTCAAAATTCAGTACAAGCAGACATTGCAATTACAGACACAACCTTTCAGCAAGTGCAGTTGTATTTGATTTTCACTACTCTACAAGGCATGCTTATTGTACTGGAACACTGATGCCAGAAGTTGAGAGATGGTGCAGGATGACATCAGATGTTGGAAAGTACTGCCTGGAAGGCAGGAGTACATATCATTTGGTTCTATAATACTTGGCACATGAAAAGATGATCCATTTCCTCTTGGTGTGGTCTTTTTGGGGTGACCAGAACATTCACAAGTTTACAACTCATTAGTTCTAATGTTGGGCCACCCAACATCGGTGCATGGTGACATCATGAGCAATTACATCATGTGATATGCCAGACTTAAGCAAGTCCACATTGTTAACCCTTGTGAAAATTTGGTTGGTAATGCTGTCTAAAGGAGCATTATATCTACCAATCTAGCTTCATCCCTGTTTAGACGGACTGCTGGATGCTTTGGTAATACATCTTTTAGCATCATTACTGGTGAAATGGTAAAAACACCATCTCACCAATGATGATGCCACCTCTTACACTGCCACAATAAAGTGTTTGTACCCCTAAATATTTCTTCTACTTTTGCTCTTTGGTCAAACCTAAATGTTTCAAAATCATCCAACCACTATTTGACAAAGATCCTGATATGGAACCTGAATAAATATAAAATGCAGTTTTCTAATGATGATTTCTTTAATAAGGGAAAAAGGTTATCCATAAAAAACCCGGCACTGTGTGGAAAAGTAATTGCCTTTTTAACCTGTTTTCACCATCCTGTGTGGTAACAATTGCGGTGGGGTGTTTGCAATAATTACAAATAAGTCTTTCACATCACTGTGGAGGAAATTTTGTTTAAGGTCATGTCACAGCATCATATTTTTTGGTGATGAACAACATGATTTTTGGCAAATGTGACACTGGTCTTTCTTTTTTTTTAGGTCAGCAGTGGTTTTGGCAGTGGAACTCTCCCATGGAAGCCATTTTTGTGCAGTCCTTTTCATGTTGTCAAATCATGAATGCTGACTTGAACTGAGGCAAGTGAGGTCTGCATTACTTTAGATTTTGTTCTGGGTTATTTCCTGACCTCCTCGATGGGTAGTTGATGGGCTCATGGAGTAATTTTGTTGGGCATCTCCAGGTGTTGTTCACCATTCTTTTGTGTTTTCTCTATTTGTAGATAATTGTTCTCACTGTGGTTAGTTCCAGTCCAAAAGCCTTAAAAATGGCTTTGTAACCCTTTCCAGACAAATAGATGTCTCTGACATAGTTTCTCATTTGTAATAAAGTTTTAGATCGGGGCATGCTTTTTGATACTATTTAACCTACTTCATGTTGTCGGAAAGCTTCTGTTTAAAAACTGTCCTGATTCTACAAATAAGCGTTTATCAGGTGTGGATGTGGCTTATAAGACAGAGACATAAAATGTGGTCATTCACATTAAAATTGTGATTTATCAAGGGAGGCAACTATATTTTCACACACGGTTAGGTGGAAATCATTTCAAAACTAGTTTTCTGCTTACTCAAGTTGTTGTCAGATCTTAACATTGAAGCGTGACAGAAATCAGAAGCACAAGAAATACTTTTAATGTGTGTCCACTGCTGTTTGTTCTAGACATGCCGGCTACTTAAAAATCAGTTGGTGCATCATTTACTATAGATTATATTAAATAATGCAATCACTCCAACAGAATGTTTGACTTTGTGTAACTGTGTGTGAAAACATCGTACTCGTACTTTAGTTACTCAAGATTTACATACTTATTGTTATGCTTGCCTATGGTCATAACCAGAGAAGTTGAAGTTGATAATCTGCTGATAAAAGTGAGAAAAACATTTTGGTATATTACCCAGAGATGCATCTAACAAAGCATTGTTCATGAACTGAATTGTTTAGGACAGAATCATGTTTTAAAGAGTACTAACAACAAAAAGAAAAGTACATATACACTAATGGGTTTTTGAAACCCTTCCCTCTTTCTTCTACACATCTAAATCTACAGTGACTTCAGGACATTCATTCTACTTCTGAGAAATTCCCATTCTGAACTGCAGTTCCTTTGCTTTGTCCAATTATCGTCCAATAGCCTTTTGTTCCCATGCCATATCCATAGCGGTCAGTGAGGTCCTGTCTGTCGCTTCCTGTTTATTTGGGTTCATACCAGTCGACCCAATTCCTGTGAACCACTCAAAACAAAATAACCTTCTTTCAGCCTCAGCTGAATCATGTCATAAACAACACTGGTTGTGTGTGTTGTTAACACACCTGTGAGTGACTTCTCATGGCTTTCCACCCGAGTAAAGCTGACAGCAAGTACAAGTTTCCTTGTTTATTCCAGTTCGCAGCAGCTGTAGGGTAAAGTGTGTGTGGCTCCTATAGGGGCTCCTTGAGGCAGCCCCAGTGACTGCACTTCTGTGAATGATCATAAAACTGTCTTTCCTGATTATATGAAGGACTTTTTGTGGGCTCTGTTATCGCACAAATCCATATGGTTTATATTTTAGTGTCTCTGTAAGAAGCTGTTGTTGCAGAACTGAGAAGAGAGAAGGAATTTTTTGCAGGAGAGATGGAGGGACTGTTAGAGGCCCACTGGTATTCCTCAGTGGAA